>NC_041392.1:277533390-277584825 GCF_002162155.2 Triticum dicoccoides | reverse complement strand
GACGAGCCCCCCTCCCCGCTGCGGCTAGTTCTTCCTTAACTCCGGCGAGCCCCCCACCCCCTAAAAATCGACTGACCCAAAAGTCGATTCAGTCGACTGAAGTGTAGCTAAATCGGAGCAGCATCGCAAGCAAGAGCAAGAGTGAGAGCAGCAGTGCGAGCAAGAGCAAGAGCAGACCAGGCAATGGACCGAGAGCAAGAGCAGAGCAGCAGTGTGAGCGAGAGCTAAAGCAGCAGCAGCTCCTACTGATGTGGACGTCACCGCCGAGGGAGCGATGCCGTGGAGGAAGTGAACAGCGACGCCGCCGTGGATGGAGCCGCGCCGTGTCGGCTCGGGACCGAGCACCGGCAGCACCGTGAGATCGAATCAAGAAGAAAATGCAGCGACTAGTGTACAACCTCTTTGGTGGTGCCGATTAGGCTGCAACTTCATCCGAGGAAACGGTGATGATGATGCTCTTCCGGTGGTGCAGGTGAAGACGGCGGTGTGGGAATGGAGGTGGCGCGAAAGACGAGGGGAACATCGGTGCAGCTCCTTGGAGGTGGAGGACGGGGTGGCTGAACCGGCGGGACAACCAGATCGACGACGGATCCTCATCCGGTACGATGGATGAGGGATGACAAGGTGTTGCTGTGGACGACGTCGTCGGGGAAGAGGCTCCGGCTGGGTGGCGGACGGAGGAGGGTGTGGGGCTTCGCGGGTTTTGCCGGCCTTGGTGTACGAATGGGTGGGCGGATGGGATGGGAGTGGGGGAACCATGGCTTAGGGACGCGCTTGTCCGAAATGTGGGGTAAGTTACAAAAGTACCCCCACCGATTTGAGGCGGTTCTTTCGGTTCCGGGGTATCACGAGCATTTCGCATGTCGGGATTTCATAGGAGGTGGGAGTTTTCACGCGCATTGTAATTTTGGAATAGCAAGGCGCGGGTTGAGATGGAGGGAGTTGTCCGAGCATAACAAGACAAATATATATCTTAAATATTTCGAGCTAACAAGGCGCGGGTTGAAATTTCCGGACAAGTCTAACATGTACTGTACCAAATCAATTCGCACTACAAATTTCATTCAAAACTTTGAATTCATGTTATGTTCAATTAAAATATTTCGCTACGTGTATAATGCATGCGACCTAGTACTCAAATGAACGTTTTAGTGCATTCCAAACGTATATACTACCGCTTCAATATGAACTAAATTTGAATTCGTTTCTCTATTTGAATAAGATATACAATAATGATTGTTGTGAAGTCAAAGCATTTGAATTCGTTTCTCTGTTTTAATAAGATCTACAATCGCCATTATTGTCAAGTTAAACCATCGTTTGTGTATTATCTTCACAGCACACCACATGATTAGTCTTGAGTTACATATAAACTATGTGTACTATATGAACTCGAACTCGATTTTTTGAATCCACTTTATGTTGATTTCAAATCATAGTACATTTCAAGCTCTAGCTAGATCTTCACAAACTAAACCATGTCTCATATGTATAATGTGTTTATCACATTATGTATGGTGCTCCGCCCCCTACGCCTACAAGTTTTAGATATGAGTTGCAAACACCACACATTACCACAAATTCAAATAAAATGTGAGAATGTTCGATATATAGTATTTTTAGATTGTTCGATATTTAGTTGTAAGCTGCAAACGCCACACATTATCACAAATTCAAATAAAATGTGAGATTGTTTGATGTATAGTATAGTTTAGATTGTTCGACATTTAGCTATGACTTGCAAACGCCATGCATCATCACATTATGGTATAACATGTGCAAAACCACAGCACGCGTATCACCTCTATATTCATGCATGCATATGTTTAAAACACTATGATATCCTATTCAAATATATGAATCCACTTCCATATCAAATTATGATCTTTGTTAGTCTCTTACACCCACACAATCCTCTAACCTTTGTAGCTACCACTAACTTTCTCTTGTGCATGCACACGCCCTCCTCGCCCTCCCCCTCCCTCAGCATTCTATCCATCGGGAACATTCATTTTCTTCTTCTTTAGGTCATTCTCCCACAGTCTCCACAACTCCTTTCCGACACACACCGATCGATAAACCTCTCCAGCGATGTCTGCCTACAACATACACACGCACCTTCAATCTCCTCCTTTCTGTGTCCTTGCCTCGTGTCTCTCATACGGTCCCACACGTGTAAACTATCGCCCCTCTTTTCATCGATCTCACAACCGAACACTCCTCCCCTATCTAGCTAGTAGCTGGGCCTCTCGCACCACCTCCTAGCTCCATTCTCTCTGTCTATCCGTCTTGCCGGGCCTTATTTGCCTCTAACAAATGGATGTACACCGACCGATCTCCCGCTATACATATAGCTAGCTAGGTCCTTATAACTCGTTTTCCCCCACGGGTCGATCGATCTACCTCATTAGTTATGTCTCTCCCTTCCTCTGACAAACAACAATTGATCTACCGATCTAGTTAGGTTTGCTTACCAAACACATGGTTCCCCTTCATCATCCATGGATGTGTCCCGACAGATCTGTCACGCACAGTCACACACAGAAACACATCCCCACTCTTATTGATAATATTACAGTTTCACCCTCAGTTTGTCTAGTAGGCCTCTCCCACCATCTTCGAGAAGCAACTCCATCACCCATCCAACACTCTACCCCTCTCCCTCCCTCTCTCTCTCCTCTCTCTCTATCCCATCCTATTTCCCGTCCTTCAGTTATGTATGGATGTCAACCGATCTCCCTCAATACATAGCTGGGTCTGTCCTTCTCAACACATACACGAGTCGTTCTACCTCTATAGTTAGGCATCTGCCAACCCCTCCCCCCACCCTCTCCCACACACACACACACCGATACATCGAGCGCTCTAGTCATGTCTCCATGCCACACACAAACTTTACCTGTGCCCTCTGACGTTCCGGTAGCTAGGTCAGTCGCCCTATATCTTTGACTTGCACACACACACAATTTCGATGGCTCTCTTCATCGATCTCGCATCCACCCACTTGATCCTCTCTTCGACTCTATCGATATCTATCACCCCTCCCTCTCTTCTCATGGGTCGCCCGACCCTCTATATATGATATGGATAGGCCTCCATTTCACACACATTGCATGCAAAATTTTGTTTGAGATGTCATCGACACATATTCCCACAAATACATTCACGAAATCAACCTCCCCCCCAAAACAAAAAACACCCACGAACGCACAAGCCATTTGTCTAGGTTTGTATCTCTCACACACATCCACGTAGGTGGGGGACGTGCACGAAGAGAAGAGGTGCACGCACGGCGCACGTACTCCCGTCTCTTTCCCAACCACACCCACGCGGGTACACGGTGGAGCTCATTTATGTACGAAAAGGCAGCCCGCGTGGTAATTTGACACATGTACTGGTTGTCCACTAGATGGAGGGAGGATCGTCTACCACGGGTGAACAAACAAATTGCGACTTGACGCGTTATGTTAAAAAAGAGGCAAACCATGTGGGGCCTACCTTAGAGGCAAGGCTGTATACACTGGAGTACTTTTGATGTGTCCCGTCAACTCGCAGAACGAGGAGAAGCTTGCTTGTACGCCGTCTCCCCCGCCCACGGGCGCGGTGGCTCGCAGGATGAGGTGAAGCTTGCTTACTACGCCTTATGCCCGCTCCCATGCCCACGCGCTCGGTGGCTCGCAGGACGAGGAGAAATGTTTACTAGTACTCCCTCCGTTTACTCCTCGTCCCTACCTTGGTTAGAGAGATTATCATATTGTTTGGAATATATGTCCTTTAGTAGATTTCAATCTGAACTACTAGTACATACTCCAAACACTGATGTATATAGACGTATTTTAGAGTGTAGATTCACTCATTTTGCTCCATATGTAGTCCATATTGAAACGGACATAATAGTACGCACTCTCCCTCGCCCCTCGACCCTCGCCACATGGTGGACGTGCAGCAATTCATTCGGTCTCATATAGCCAGAATGATATATACTGCAGTACCATAATAGCTCAACTTCCCGAAGAGGCGAAGAGCCAATCACAAGGTTAATAGTTTGGATATGCCAAGCGCAAGGTTTATATGAGAACGAGTAGTAGGTGCCGCGTCATTTATAAATAAAGTTGTAGTGTGAGGTGGGCCATGTAATCACTGAGCCTGCGTGTTTTCACTGCTCTTGCACTCCTCTACCGTAAGAATGGAGAAAATTGTAATCTAGTAGTACCTCCTTTTGCCGAAAGCGTGGGACATCCAGCAGTCCTACCACCTCAGTAATAATGACCAATGAGCCGTCAAATCACATAGACCCAGCAATAAGTTGGACGGACGAAGCAACCATCACTCTTGAATCCGCTTCTCCCTTCAACGCAGGCGCCAGTGAGAGGTCGCGCCACTCTGCCCGGGCATGAATGCGGCACCGATTCTTTGGAGCGGCGCTAACCGTTTCGGGTGGGAAGCGCGCGCGGGCGATGGAGGGGCTTTGGGTGGGCCAGGCTGGTCAGGAGCGGGCGTGGCAGCTGTCCGCCTGTCCCTACTGGACGCCCGAAAATGAGAGGGTGCACCGACTCTCGCGGCTAAAATCGTACACTACACACCATCTCTCTGTAGGAGTAGGTCGATCTGTCGCTCTCTCTAACACACACATGCTGTTAAACACACACGCACATGCACACACATGTTCATAGAATAGGAAAATCGTGCAAGTGCGAAGCCACAGGAAATGAGATACAAATGGAGTACATACAAGAAGAGAAGAGGTGACGAATATTCCATCAAACCTGGACTGAGAAGTGGCACTCCCTCCGTCTAGGTGTTAAGTCATCCTACGGAAATCAGATATTCCCAAAATGTTTAGGCGTCGTCTGATACGTCTCCAACGTATCTATAATTTTTGATTGTTCCATGCTATATTATATTCTGTTTTGGACATTATTGGGCTTTATTATACACTTTTATATTATTTTTGGGACTAACCTATTAACCAGAGGCCCAACCTAGAATTGTTGTTTTTCGCCTATTTTAGGGTTTCATAGAAAAAGAATATCAAACGGAGTCCAAACGGAATGGAACCTTCGGGAACGTGATTTTCGGAACGAACATGATCCAGAGGACTTGGACTCTACGTCAAGACATCAACCAGGAGGCCACGAGGTAGGGGGCGTGCCTACCCCCCTAGGCGCGCCCTCCACCCTCGTGGGCCCCCTGTTGCTCCACCGACGTACTCCTTCCTCCTATATATACCTACGTATCCCCAAACTACCAGATACGGAGCCAAAACCCTAATTCCACCGCCGTAACTTTCTGTATCCACGAGATCCCATCTTGGGGTCTGTTCCGGAGCTCCGCCGGAGGGGGCATCGATCATGGAGGGCTTCTACATCAACACCATAGCCCTTCCGATGAAGTGTGAGTAGTTTACCTCAGACCTACGGGTCCATAGTTATTAGCTAGATGGCTTCTTCTCTCTTTTTGGATCTCAATAAAAAGTTCTCCCCCTCTCTTGTGGGGATCTATTCGATGTAATCTTCGTTTGCGGTGTGTTTGTTGAGACCGATGAATTGTGGGTTTATGATCAAGTTTATCTATGAACAATATTTGAATCTTCTCTGAATTCTTTTATGTATGATTGGTTATCTTTGCAAGTCTCTTCGAATTATCAGTTTGGTTTGGCCTACTAGATTGATCTTTCTTGCAATGGGAGAAGTGCTTAGCTTTGGGTTCAATCTTGCGGTGTCCTTTCCCAGTGACAGTAGGGGAAGCAAGGCACGTATTGTATTGCCGCCATCGAGGATAACAAGATGGGGTTTATTTCATATTGCTTGAGTTTATCCCGCTACATCATGTCATCCTGCTTAAAGCGTTACTCTGTTCTCTTGAACTTAATACTCTAGATGCATGCTGGATAGCGGTCGATGTGTGGAGTAAGGGTAGTAGATGCAGGTAGGAGTCGGTCTACTTGTCTCGGACGTGATGCCTATATACATGATCATACCTAGATATTCTCATAACTATGCTCAATTCTGTCAATTGCTCAACAATAATTTGTTTACCCACCGTGAATACTTATGCTCTCGAGAGAAGCCACTAGTGAAACCTATGGCCCCCGGGTCTATCTTCCATCATACTAATCTTCCAATACTTAGTTATTTTTATCGCCTTTTATTTTACTTTGCATCTTTATCATAAAAATACCAAAAATATTATCTTATCATATCTATCAGATCTCACCCTCGTAAGTGACTGTGTAGGGATTGACAACCCCTTATCGCGTTGGTTGCGAGGATTTATTTGTTTGTGTAGGTGCGAGGGAGTCGTGCGTGGCCTCCTACTGGATTGATACCTTGGTTCTCAAAAACTAAGGGAAATACTTACGCTACTTTGCTGCACCACCCTTTCCTCTTCAAGGGAAAACCAACTCAAGTTCTCAAGAGGTAGCAAGAAGGATTTCTGGTGCAGTTGCCGGGGAGGTCTACGCAAAAGTCAACATACCAAGTACCCATCACAACCCTTATCTCCCGCATTACATTATTTGCCATTTGACTCTCGTTTTCCTCTCCCCCACTTCACCATTGTTGTTTTATTCGCCCTCTCTCTGTCTCTATCCTCCCTATCTTTCTCTATTTGCCTCTTTTTGCACATGTCTTGTTTGCTTGTGTGTTGGATTGCTTACTTGTCACGATGGCTCAAGATAACACTAAATTGTGTGACTTTACCAATACCAACAACAATGATTTTTTAGCACTCCAATTGCTCCTCTTACCGATGCTGAATCTTGTGAAATTAATGCTGCCTTGCTGAATCTTGTCATGAAAGATCCGTTTTCCGTCCTTCCTAGTGAAGATGCCGCTACCCATCTAAATAACTTCGTTGATTTGTGTGATATGCAAAAGAATAAAGATGTGGATAATGATATTGTTAAATTGAAGCTATTTCCTTTTTCGCTTAGAGATCGTGCTAAAGCTTGGTTTTCGTCTTTGCCTAAAAATAGTATTGATTCGTGGAATAAGTGCAAAGATGCTTTTATCTCTAAGTATTTTCCTCCTGCTAAGATCATCTCTCTTAGAAATGATATTATGAATTTTAAGCAACTTGATCACGAACATGTTGCACAATCTAGGGAGAGGATGAAATTAATGATACGTAATTGCCCTACGCATGGTTTGAATTTGTGGATGATTATACAAAATTCTATGCCGGATTGAATTTTGCTTCTAGAAATCTTTTAGATTCGTCCACGGGAGGCACTTTTATTGAAATCACTTTAGGATAAGCTACTAAACTCCTAGATAATATTATGGTTAATTATTCTCAATGGCACACTGAAAGATCTACTAATAAGAAAGTGCATGAGATAGAAGAAATTAATGTTTTGAGTGGAAAGATGGATGAACTTATGAAATTATTTGCTAATAAAAGTGTTTCTTCTGATTCTAATGATATGCATTTGTCTACTTTGATTGAGAATAATAACGGATCTATGGATGTGAATTTTGTTGGTAGGAATAATTTTGGTAACAACGCATATAGCAGAAACTTTAACCCTAGGCCGTATCCTAGTAATTCCTCTAATAATTATGGTAATTCCTACAACAATTCTTATGGAAATTATAATAATATGCCCTCTGATTTTGAATCTAATATTAAAGAATTTATTACTTCGCAAAAGAATTTCAATGCTTTGATTGAAGAAAAATTGCTTAAGATTGATGAGTTGGCTAGGAACGTTGATAGAATTTCTCTTGATGTTGATTCTTTGAAACTTAGATCTATTCCTCCTAAGCATGATATCAATGAGTCTCTCAAAGCCATGAGAATTTCCATTTATGAGTGCAAAGAAAGAACCAGTAGGATGCGTGCTAAGAAAGATTGCTTTATAAAAGCGTGTTCTTCTAGTTTCCATGATAATAAAGATGAAGATCTAAAAGTTATTGATGTGTCCCCTATTAAATCTTTGTTTTGCAATATGAATCTTTATAATGATGGGACTGAATATGATCCACCTTTACCTAGAAGGCGTTCCCTGAATTCAGAGTCTTTAGATCTTGATGCTAAAATTGTTAAAAGTGGGATTGAAGAAGTCAAAACTTTAAATATTAATGAACCCACTATTTTGGATTTCAAGGAATTTAATTATGACAATTGCTCTTTGATAGATTGTATTTCCTTGTTGCAATCCGTGCTAAATTCTCCGCATGCTTATAGTCAAAATAAAGCTTTCACTAAACATATCGTTGATGCTTCGATGCAATCTTATGAAGAAAAACTTGAGTTGGAAGTTTCTATCCCTAGAAAACTTTATGATGAGTGGGAACCTACTATTAAAATTAAAATTAAAGATCATGAATGCTATAATTTGTGTGATTTGGGTGCTAGTGTTTCCATGATTCCAAAGACTTTGTATGATTTGTTAGGTTTCCGTGATTTTGATGATTGCTCTTTAAACTTGCACCTTGCGGATTCCACTATTAAGAAACCTATGGGAAGAATTAATGATGTTCTTATTGTTGCAAATAGGAATTATGTGCCCATAGATTTTATTGTTCTTGACATAGATTGCAATCCTTCATGTCATATTATTCTTGGTAGACCTTTCCTTAAAACGATTGGTGCAATTATTGATATGAAGGAAGGAAATATTAGATTCCAATTTCCATTAAGCAAAGGCATGGAACACTTTCCTAGAAAGAAAATTAAATTACCTTATGAATCTATTATGAGAGCCACTTATGGATTGCCTACCAAAGATGGCAACACCTAGATCTATCATTGCTTTTTATGCCTAGCTAGGGGCGTTAAACGATAGCGCTTGTTGGGAGGCAACCCAATTTTATTTTTATTCCTTGCTTTTTGCTCCTGTTTAGTAATAAATAAAGAGCCTAAGCTTGGGGATGCCCCGGAAGACATCCCCTTTCGTCTTCGTTCATCGGTAACTTTACTTAGAGCTATATTTTTATTCACCACATGATATGTGTTTTGCTTGGAGCGTCATTTTATTTTGTTAGTACTTGCTTGATGTTGTCTAGAATAATGTTTTGCATCTTTATTTTCAATAAAAATGTCAAGGATAGCTTTTACCATGCTTATTTTGCAAGTATACATATTGCTGTTTCAAAACAGAAAGTTTACTGCTGTTGCAAAAATTCTCTAGAAAAGTCAGAATGTGATAAAATGTTGAAACCATTTGCAAAAGAAGCTCTGATAAATTTACTACAGTGGGAATTTTCTTTCATAATTTTTGGAGTTAGGGAAGTATGATGAATCTTGCATTATAGACTGTACTGTTTTGGCAGATTGCTGTTATGTTTGTATTGTTTGCATATGTTTGCTTGTTTAATGATCCTATTTGAGGATAGGACTATTAAATATGCAGAGGCATTTAGTATTCAATGTTGAATAATAATTTTAGTGATTTTCTACAGTATAGTATGATAAGGTTTTTGCATTGGTTTATACTAACTTATCTCATGAGTTCTTGTTGAGTTTGGTGTGGATGAAGCTTTTGAGATTTAGGAAACCATGATATGAGAGGAATTAAGGAGACATAAAAGCTCAAGCTTGGGGATGCCCAAGGCACCCCAAGATAATATTTCAAGAAGTCTCAAGCATCCAAGCTTGGGGATGCCCCGGTAGGCATCCCACCTTTCTTCTTCAACAATTATTGGTTAGTATCGGTTGAACGTAAGTTTTTGCTTCTTCACATGAGGTGTGCTATCCTTGAAATGTCGTTTTATTTAGCTTTGCTTGCTGTTTGAATAAAATACAAAGATCTGAAATTCTTAAATGGGAGAGTCTTCACATAGTTGCATAATTATTCGACTGCTCATTGATCTTCACTTAAATCTTTTAGAGTAGTTTGTCATTTGCTCTAGTACTTCACTTATATCTTTTAGAGCATGGTGGTAGTTTTATTTTGAAGAAATAGATGAACTCTCATGCTTCACTTATATTATTTTGAGAGTCTTAAATAGCATGGTAATGTTCTTAATCCTAATATGCTAGGTATTCAAGACTAGTAAAAACTTTCTTATGAGTGTGTTGAATACTAAGAAAAGTTTGATGCTTGATGATTGTTTTGAGATATGGAGGTGATAATATCAAAGTCGTGCTAGTTGAGTAGTTGTGAATTTGAGAGATACTTGTGTTGAAGTTTGCAAGTCCCGTAGCATGCATGTATGGTAAATGTTTTGTAACAAATTTGAAACATGAGGTGTTATTTGATTGTCCTCCTTATGAGTGGCGGTCGGGGACGAGCGATGGTCTTTTCCTACCAATCTATCCCCCTAGGAGCATGCCTGTAGTGCTTTGGTTTTTGATGGCTTGTAGATTTTTGCAATAAGTATGTGAGTTCTTTATGACTAATGTTGAGTTCATGGATTATACGCACTCTCACCCTTCCATCATTGCTAGCCTCTTCGGTACTGTGCATTGCCCTTTCTCACATTGAGAGTTGGTGCAAACTTCGCCGGTGCATCCAAACCCCGTGATGTGATATGCTATTTCACACATAAACCTCCCTATATCTTCCTCAAAACAGCCACCATACCTACCTATTATGGCATTTCCATAGCCATTCCGAGATATATTGCCATGCAACTTTCCACCATTGCGTTCATCATGACACATTCATCATTGTCATATTGCTTAGCACGATCATGTAGTTGACATAGTATTTGTGGCAAAGCCATAGTTCATAATTCTTTCATACATGTCACTCTTGATTCATTGCATATCCCGGTATACCGCCGGAGGCATTCATATAGAGTCATACTTTGTTCTAGTATCGATTTGTAATCATTGAGTTGTAAATAGATAGAAGTGTGATGATCATCATTCAATAGAGCATTGTCCCCAAAAAAAGAGAAAGGCCAAATAAAAGAAGAGAAGGTCCAAAAAAATAAAAAGAAAAAGAAAAAAAGAAAAAAGAAAAAAAGGGGCAATGCTACTATCCTTTTTCCACACTTGTGCTTCAAAGTAGCACCATAATCTTCATGATAGAGAGTCTCTTGTTTTGTCACTTTCATATACTAGTGGGAATTTTCCATTATAGAACTTGGCTTGTATATTCTAACAATGGGCCTCCTCAAGTGCCCTAGGTCTTCATGAGCAAGCAAGTTGGGATGCACACCCACTTAGTTTATTTTGTTGAGCTTTCATTCATTTACAGCTCTAGTGCATTTGTTGCATGGCAATCCCTACTCCTTACATCAACATCAATCGATGGGCATCTCCATGGCTCATTGATTAGCCTCGTTGATGTGAGACTTTCTCCTTTTTGTCTTCTCCACATAACCCCCATCATCATATTCTATTCCACCCATAGTGCTATATCCATGGCTCGTGCTCATGTATTGCGTGAAAGTTTATAAAGTTTGAGATTACTAAAGTATGAAACAATTGCTCACGCTCATGTATTGCGTGAAATTTTATAAAGTTTGAGATTACTAAAGTATGAAACAATTTCTTGGCTTGGTTTGAGATTACTAAAGATGAAAATGGAGCATGACTAAACTATATGATTTTGTAGGGATGAACTTTCTTTGGCCATGTTATTTTGAGAAGACATAATTGCTTAGTTAGTATGCTTGAAGTATTATTATTTTTATGTCAAGATGAACTTTTGTCTTGAATCTTTCGGATCTGAATGTTCATACCACAATTAAGAAGAGTTACATTGAAATTATGCCAAGTAGCACTCCGCATCAAAAATTCTTTCTTTTATCATTTACCTACTCGAGGACGAGCAGGAATTAAGCTTGGGGATGCCTGATACGTCTCCAACGTATCTATAATTTTTGATTGCTCCATGCTATATTATCTACTGTTTTGGACAATATTGGGCTTTATTATCCACTTTTACATTATTTTTGGGACTAACCTATTAACCGAAGGCCCAGCCCAGAATTGCTGTTTTTTTGCCTATTTCAGTGTTTCAAAGAAAAGGAATATCAAACGGAGTCCAATTGACCTGAAACTCCACGGAACTTATTTTTTGACCAGAAGATGGCCACGGAGTACCGGAAGCTCACCAAGGGAGTCCCGGGCTGCCCACGAGGGTGGGGGGCGCGCCCCCTGCCACGTGGACAGCCCAGAGGTCCACCGACGTACTTCTTTCACCCATATATACCCACGTACCCTAAAAACTTCGAAGACAGGAATAGATCTGGAGTTCCGCCGCCGCAAGCCTCTGTAGCCACCAAAAACCTTTGGGGACCCTGTTCCGGCCCCCTGCCGGAGGGGGGAACCCTCACCGATGGCCATCTTCATCATCCTGACGCTCTCCATGACGAGGAGGGAGTAGTTCACCAGTAGCTATGTGTTTGATCTCTCTCTCTCTCTCTCGTGTTCTTGATTTGGCACGATCTTGATGTATCACGAGCTTTGCTATTATAGTTGGATCTTATGTTTCTTCTCCCCCTCTACTCTCTTGTAATGGATTGAGTTTTCCCTTTGAAGTTATCTTATCGGATTGAGTCTTTAAAGATTTGAGAACACTTGATGTATGTCTTGCCATGCGTATCTGTGGTGACAATGGGATATCACGTGATTCACTTGATGTATGTTTTGGTGATCAACTTGTAGGTTCCGCCCATGAACCTATGCATAGGGGTTGGCACACGTTTTCGTCGTGATTCTCCAGTAGAAACTTTGGGGCACTCTTTGAGGTTCTATGTGTTGGTTGAATAGATGAATCTGAGATTGTGTGATGCATATCGTATAATCATACCCACGGATACTTGAGGTGACATTGGAGTATCTAGGTGACATTAGGTTTTTGGTTGATTTGTTTTTTAAGGTGTTATTCTAGTACGAACTCTAGGGCTGTTTGTGACACTTATAGGAATAGCCCAATGGATTCATTGGAAAGAATAACTTTGAGGTGGTTTCGTACCCTACCATAATCTCTTCGTTTGTTCTCCACTATTAGTGACTTTGGAGTGACTCTTTGTTGCATGTTAAGGGATAGTTATATGATCCAATTATGTTATTATTGTTGAGAGAACTTGCACTAGTGAAAGTATGAACCCTAGGCCTTGTTTCCTATCATTGCAATACTGTTTACGCTCACTTTTACCACTTGTTACCTTGCTGTTTTTATATTTTCAGATTACAAAAACCTATATCTACCATCCATATTGCACTTGTATCACCATCTCTTCGCCGAACTAGTGCACCTATACAATTTACCATTGTATTGGGTGTGTTGGGGACACAAGAGACTCTTTGTTATTTGTTTGCAGGGTTGCTTGAGAGAGACCATCTTCATCCTACGCCTCCCACAGATTGATAAACCTTAGGTCATCCACTTGAGGGAAATTTGGGATATGTCTCCAACGTATCTATAATTTTTGATTGCTCCATGCTATATTATCTACTGTTTTGGGTAATATTGGGCTTTATTATGCACTTTTATATTATTTTTGGGACTAACTTATTAACCGGAGGCCCAACCCAGATTTGTTGTTTTATGCCTATTTGAGTGTTTCGAAGAAAAGGAATATCAAACGGAGTCGAAACGGAACGAAATCAACCGGAGAAGTTATTTTTGGAACGAAAGCCACCGGATAGACTTGGACTCCACGTCAAGAGATACGGGAGGTGCTCACAAGGGTGGGGGGCACCCCCCCTTA
Source organism: Triticum dicoccoides (assembly GCF_002162155.2). Classification (NCBI taxonomy): domain Eukaryota; kingdom Viridiplantae; phylum Streptophyta; class Magnoliopsida; order Poales; family Poaceae; genus Triticum; species Triticum dicoccoides. The sequence goes on along the minus strand of NC_041392.1, from coordinate 277,571,209 downwards.
GGGCGCGCCCCCTGCCTCGTGGGGCCCCCGTAGCTCCTCCGACGTACCCCCTGCACCCATATATACCTACCTATCGTAAAACTTCCAGAATAGAGATTAGATCGGGAGTTCCGCCGCCAGAAGCCTCCGTAGCCACCGAAAGCCAATCTAGACCCGTTCCGGCACCCTGCCGGAGGGGGGAATCCCTCTCCGGTGGCCATCTTCATCATCCCGGTGCTCTCCATGACGAGGAGGGAGTAGTTTTCCCTCGGGGCTGAGGGTATGTACCAGTAGCTATGTGTTTGATCTCTCTCTCTCATGTTCTTGAGGTGATACGATCTTGGTGTATCGCGAGCTTTGCTATTATAGTTGGATCCTATGATGTTTACTCCCCCTCTACTCTCTTGTAATGAATTGAGTTTCCCCTTTGAAGTTATCTTATTGGATTGAGTCTTTAAAGATTGAGTGAATTCCATTTTTTACCTTGTAGTTGTACATTTGTGACACATATTACCCTATTTAGCGGAACTTTTATCGAAATGTCAGATTTTGGAGACTTTTAACACGGTTTTACCCCAGTTTTACATTTTGTCTGTTTATGGTCGATAGGATCGGCATGTTGCGTCATTGATTTGTAAAAAAACTGTAAGGATCGGAGGGCATCATTGGCGATCTTGTCCAAGCTTCTCTTGTCTATCTGTTCCACTCCTTGTGGCCGTCCACATGTTTTTGGATACAGGGCGTCACCTCACACCTTACCTGATGGACACGCATCAAAAAACAAGGGTCCAAAGATTTCAAAAGGGGTATTCTAGACGAATTTTCACTCGAAGGGGTAATTAGTGTCACAAATGTATAAATATGGGGTAAAAAGTGGAATTCACTCTTAAAGATTTGAGAACACTTGATGTATGTCTTGCCGTGGATATCTATGGTGACAACGGGATATCACGTGATTCACTTGATGTATGGTTTGGTGACCAACTTGCGGGTTCCGCCCATGAACCTATGCATAGGGGTTGGCACACGTTTTCGTCGTTTATTCTCCGATAGAACTTTGGGGCACTCTTTGAGGTCCTTTGTGTTGGTTGAATAGATGAATCTGAGATTGTGTGATGCATATCGTATAATCATGCCCACGGATACTTGAGGTGACATTGGAGTATCTAGGTGACATTAGGGTTTGGTTGATTTGTATCTTAAGGTGTTATTCTAGTACGGACTCTAGGGATGTTTGTGAAACTTATAGGAATAGCCCAACGGATTGATTGGAAAGAATAACTTTGAGGTGATTTCGTACCCTACCATAATCTCTTCGTTTGTTCTCCGCTATTAGTGACTTTGGAGTGACTCTTTGTTGCATGTTGAGGGATAGTTTTATGATCCAATTATGTTATTATTATTGAGGGAACTTACACTAGTGAAAGTATGAACCCTAGGCCTTATTTCCTATCATTGCAATACCATTTACGCTCACTTTTATCATTAGTTACCTTGCTGTTTTTATAATTTCAGATTACAAATACCTTTATCTACTATCCATATACCACTTGTATCACCATCTCTTCGCCGAACTAGTGCACCTATACAATTTACCATTGTATTGGGTGTGTTGGGTACACAAGAGACTCTTTGTTATTTGGTTGATTGGTTGCTTGAGAGAGACCATCTTCATCGTACGCCTCCTACGGATTGATAAACCTTAGGTCATCCACTTGAGGGAAATTTGCTACTGTCCTCCAAACCTCTGCACTTGGAGGCCCAAAAACGTCTACAAGAAGAAGGTTGTGTAGTAGACATCAATTTGCTACTATCCTACAAACCTCTACACTTGGAGGCCCAACAACGTCTTAAAGGAGAAGGTTGCGTAGTAGACATTAACGACACATGCGCTACTGCTAAGAGGGGCTCGCCATATGGCCAGTTTCAAAATTAGCAGTACCACCACCCAAAAAAAGCGTGCTACTACTATAAATTTATCAGTAGCACGGTTAGCAAGACCGCTCTACTGCTAAACCTAGGGTGGCGGGAACTGTCGGTCGATTTTAGTAGCAGCATGGTTCCACCGAGCCGCGCTACTGCTAAGTGAGTAGCAGTAGCGCTTGGTTTTTTCCTGCGCTACTGCTAATTAGCAGTAGCGCCTCCCCCTGAACTGCGCAGCTGCTAATATTCTGTGTATAAGGTTTTCCCCAGTAGTGATAGTAATGAACGCAAGACGACTAATAATAGCTAGGTAGTACAGATCGGAATGGAAGACAAAGAATCCAAATAGGTAATAGTCTTCATCCAGTGAATTCAAACAGATCAGGCAAGCAAGCAATGACTTCACGTAGACAAACAGAAATGCAAAGGAGGTGTGGGATAGAACCAATAGCTTGGTGAAGACAAGGATTTGGTAGACCAGTTCCAGTCCTATGAAAACTGTATGTCTGATTCAGGAGGCTGAGATTGAACTTAGAAGACCATGTCTTCACCTTATTCCCCTTGAGCTAAGGACACCCAGTCCTCGCCCAATCACTCGGGTAAGTCTTCAAGGTATAGTTCCAAACCTTCACAGACTCCGTTCACCGGCGATCCACAATGACTCTTGGATCCTCAGAACGTGACGCCTAACCGGCTGGAGGATACACAATCCTGAAGTGTAACAAGTCTTCAGGTCACATGGACAGAAAGACTTCAGTGATGCCTACCACTCTTTGGCTCTCAGTGTTTTGGGCTTTGTCCTCGCAAGGATCTCTCTCTCAAAGGCTTTGGAAGTGGGTTGCTCTCAAATGACAAAAGCTATTCACTAACTCTGAGTACCACCAATTTATGGTGTAGGGGTGAGCTACTTATAGCCAGGAGACAACCCGACATGGTATGTCCGAAATGACCATGGGTCACTAAGGAACCAACATGTGTCCAACGGTCGGATTTCAAACACACGTGGTAGCTTGGCTTGCGCTACAAGCAAACCTCACTCATCTAGCTCTGGATAAGAGTTGCTCTCATTGTCTTTGCTCAAAGACATAGGATTTGGGTTGAGCATCACGTCAGTCTTCTGACTTTATTCACTTGGACCCCACTTAACAGTTGGGTAGTTCCTATGACTCAATAAAGAAGAAAAGGAAACTACGAAAGAAACTATGTCTTCGCACTCCATAGTCTTCAAGTGAATGTCTTCACACGTCATTATCTTCAACGCGAGTGTCTTCACGAACCACCATTGTCTTCAGTGTCTTCATACATTTTTAGGGGTCATCTCTGGTAGGAAAACCGAATCAATGAGGGACTTCTACTTGTGTTTTCCTGCAATTCTCACAAACACATTAGTCCCTCAACCACGTTTGTCGTCAATACTCCAAAACTAACTAGGTGTGGCACTAGATGCACTTATAATCTCCCCCTTTTTTGTGATTGATGACAAACTAGTTGAAGTTTTCAACGGGGATAATTTTTTGTGAAAGTTAAGGAACATGGTCATTGGCTTCATAAGTTGAAAGAGGCTCCCCCTGAAGATGTGCATATAAATAATTTGCCTTTGAATGCAAACGCACATGGCAGGTTTTGCTTTGTGGAGATATTCTTCAACTCATGAAGACAATTCATCATGCATACACAAATATAATGATGATAATGAAATGCATAATAAAAAATGGGCGTCTACAGAATGACTTCATGCGGAATTTATCATTGCATTAAATGGTAGCAGCAAAAGTGGCAGATGACCATCAAGTTTTAAGTGTTACAACTCAAAACCAATAGTTCAAGAACAAGAGTTGTAAAAACTTAACAAAAATAAGCACCCGGCCCATATACACCCGCTTGAAGACTATCAACTCATATACTTCCCCCCTTTTGTCATGAATGACCAAAAAGGTTTGAAGATATAGAGTGTCTATGCATTCCCAGGCAGTGAAGATGTTGGGGCAGCAGGGTTAATGTTGGAGTTCGGCGGTGCAGAGGGGCCTGATGCAGAATCTTGGTGCAGTGAAGCCATCGCAGGTGAAGTGGCGTCCTCCTCATCAATGACTCTTGCAACAACATTTGGAGTCGAAGATAAATATTCGGAATCTTCAATGGAAGGAGTTGGATGCCAACTTGCTGACTGTGGAGGCTGTAGTCAAACTTGACGCGTTCAGTGACGCCATCCGCTTGAAGATCGTCTTCAGAGCAGAGCATTGTGAGGCTCTTCCAGGCACTCCGAAAGGCTTGATGAGCAACAAATGAGTTCTTGGTTGCAAGGTTGTGAATGCGATTGACATCAACGAGAAGACTCTGCATTTGGCGCTTCATCCAGTCATGATGCCTATCCGGTTTCTGATGAAGTGACACAAGAAGCTCTCTATCATTCAGTACATGAGCACGCTTTTGAGGCCTTTGAGCGACTTTGCTGGCTATTGCATCGGTGTTGGCATGATGCAGCAGACGAAGCTAACCAGCAAGAGGACCAGCAGGAGCAGGAGGATTCGGCACATGAACGCCTTCAATTGGTTGAGTGAAGCTTTGGAAGGCAACATTGTCTTCATGAACATGCTCCTTTGCAGGCTCAGGATATATGGCTTCATAAGACATATCCAGTCCAGGCAGAAAGGCAACATGGTTGCACGTTGAAGCTTGATAGTTGATGGTGGAGTGAAGCTTAATCAGCCGCATAACCCATGGAGCATAGAATTTGAAGCCAACTAGATCGATGCCAGAAGCTGCCAACTGACGGAAGAAGAAGTCTTGAGTATTGCACCTGATGCCATTGATGATATAAAAGACCAAAGTCTTCATGGTGCCTTCAATCATGGCGTCAGGAGAATGACCCTTGATTGGCCACAGAGTATGCCTTGGAATGTGATATATAGTGCAGGATAGGTAGTCGAGGTCCTTGACATAGAATTCCTTGGGGTATTCAGCATCAACTGGCAATGACTTGATCATGCTGAGCATTTGACTCATATTGGGCTCATGCTTCTGGAAGATGCTATGCAATTCTTGCTCATAGCGCCGACAACCTGGCTCATATAGATCATCAGGAGTGGGAAGGGAAGTTAGCTCAATGATATCTTGAGCTTTGGCTTCATGATGGACATCACATGACATCCACTCAAGGACACATGTCTTCGGATCCCTGTTGTAGCCTGATATACGTACACTGCCTTCTCCCGCCTTAATTTGTTTACACGGGCAATTTAGACCAAATAGAAGTATCATGCTAAATTTTGGAATTATTTCGGGTTTGTTTGGCCGTTTTTGTACATTAGTTGAATTTCTAGGCATTTAATGTGCATAATTCAAATTTGAACTACAAGAACATGCTCCAGTGCACCAAAGTTTGTTGAAAAATCACATGTGTGTCCTTGGGTGAATTTCTAGGTCCCATGCAAGAAATGAGAATGAAATTCAAACATCTGGGCATCGTGGCTCGACCGAAAAGATTGAGAAACTTCATTTTTTAATTCTTGTAAATCCAAAACACGCTTGAAAATCATGAAACTTGGCATGGTGTCATGACATGGCACCAACATGTTGTGGTAATTTTTCTGTCCGATTTGCGAAGGCGCACACATTAAAAATCAACAAAGTCATTTTGGAACAAGTGTTTTCATGTTACAAATCGGAAACACAACTATTATTGAAACTGTGGGCGTTCTACTTACCAATTACGTGCCACCACACGTCCCTTTTTTATTGGCTAGGAGGTGTCGTGCGGGGTAGCTATTTGTGTACGGGAAGCATGCGATAAGACCTCTGCGCGTGCTCATCGGGAGGAGAGCCCCTTGACCTCTATCCGCTGTGCACCTCCCTCCCAACGTCTCCATTAATGGCGCACGAGCCCCTGTTTCACGGCGTGGCTATGTCTCACTGGACTGAGATTTAAGAGAGAAAAGTGAAAATCTGAAAAGAAAGTTTTGCACGGATCTTGATGTAAGATCCGACGGACCTATATAGCATCGACTGTGACTTATAGCAAGCATCATGAATATAAGGACGATGACAGTGGATAATAATTGTCTTACATATCTAGGAAGATAACTAAAAAAGCCACATGCGGCTACGCCCGAAATACACAAGGGCAAAATAAGAAGGAAGGCACATACAATGATCTGGCTCGCTGATCTCTACTTTCTTGATGCGCTGGAGGTCGCGGAGACTAGTTCACGCCGCGAGCGGTGATGATCTGTTTCATTACTTTCATGTCCTTAATACGCTGCTCGGAAGCAACCGCGGATTCCTCCACCAGCCTTTCACACTCGATGCGGAGCATGGCATTCTCGTCCATAAGTTTCTTGACGATGACGCCCGTCCTCTTGAACAAGGCAGCGATATCCTCTGCCTGCTCCGCCCTTTCGGTGATCTTCGCCCTCAGCAGGTCGCGGTTGGCCCGGAGTTGTTCAAACGAGGCATTCAACTCGTCCTGCAGCTTCATCCAGCTGGAGCTCTGATCCATCTAGCTATGGAAGATCACATGCATGCACTTGTAAGAGTCCTCGCCTCCCCGCGAGAGATTTTCCCAGACCGCCACGGTGCGGGAGGACATCTCTGCTGCATTCACGGCGCGGCAAGACATCTCTGCTTCTTCCGTGGCGCGACCGGACCAGTCTGCTGCATCGACGGTGCGGCGGGACCTCCGTGTTGCTTCGGCGGCATGGCAAGACCTCCGTGCTGCTTCGGCGGCACGGCGGGACATGTCGGCTACTTTCTTGGCTAAGCGGGACATCTCTCGTGCTTCCGCTTCCATGCTCGCCTCTCCGTGGTGGTAATCTATCGACCGCGAACTCAATCTGGCTATGGTGGACGCAAGAGAACAATGTTGAATGACTTGTTTGCTTTTGTGGATGAGGAGGTGAGGAAGGAATGTGCAGTCATCTTGGCATAGTACAATATTCATAACCGAGTACTAATACGCTCCTAAGTGGGAAACCGTTTAGGTTTTGATTGGTGTGAATAGGTTTGCAATTTGGAAGGTGACGGGACACAGGCTCAAAATTTATTGACGGTTCTATAATTTCTAAGTGTGGCACTATTCCCGGACGGTGTAACGTGGGCACACTTTCTCGGCCGCGTACATGGCATTTGGTGCACCGCAATAGGCAATGTCAGCACACGTCTTGTTCCAAGAACCATGCGCGCTTGTTATTACCATCGCGCACAATTCTTTTAATTAGAATGTGTGCCCATCTAGCGCACACACGTTGATCTGTCTAACAGTTTCTGTTTGTTGTGGCTAATCACAAATAGTTCATCTGTGTGAAGTGTATGCCATCAATCGCACACACCTTTGATCTGGCTGACCGTTTCTGTCTGTTGCCTAATCGCAAATAGTTAATCCTTTTGAAGTGTATGCCCTCAATCGCACACACCTTTATCTAGCTGTCCGTTTCTGTTGTTCCGCCTCATCACAAATAGTTAATCCAAGTGAACTGTATGCTATGTATCGCACACGCCTTCATCTGGCTGCCCATTACTTGTGTTCCTCCTCATCGCAAACAGTTCATTAAATTGAACTGTATGCCGTGCATCGCACACGCAACTAAAATCTGAACCGTGTTTGATGCATCCATCATCGCAAACATTTTGGACATTTTTTACGGTTATCTGACACCACCATTTGCGATTATTGCATCGCACATAGTTTCTCGAAGGGTCTCTGATCGTAGTGTCGCGTTAGCAGCATCCTGCAGTAGTGGTAGTAACTTAGCAAGAACATATAAGAGAAATTCGTAGGCATTGGATCGGTGAATTCGTTGGATGATATTCATCGTATAACAATCATAACCTAGGGTGATATGGCACTAGCTCCAGTTCATAAATATATTGTAGGCATGTATTCCGTAAATTGTCATATGTGCTTATGGAAAAAACTTGCATGACATCTTTTGTCCTACCCTCCCATGGCAGCGGGGTCCATATGGAAACTAAGGGATATTAAGGCCTCCTTTTAATAGAGAACCGTAACAAAGCATTATCACATAGTGAATACATGAACTCCCCAAACTACGGTAATACATGAACTCCTCAAACTACGGTCATCACCGAAAAGTGTCCTGACTATTGTCACTCTGCGGTTTATGGATCATAACACGTAATAGGTGATTATCACTTGCAAGATTGGATCTAGAACATAGATATAATGGTGATAGCATAAATGGTTTAGATCTGAAATCATGGCACCCGGGTCCAAAGTGACAAGCATTAAGCAAGGCAAAGTCATAGCAACATCAATCTTAGAACATAATGGATACTAGGGAACAAGCCCTAACAAAAATAACTTGATTACATGATGAATCTCATCCAACTCCTCACCGACCATTGAGCATATGAATGAATTACTCACTCCCCGTGGGGAGCATCATGGAATTGGCGATGGAGAAGGGTTGGTGATGACGAAGATCGAAGATCCTCCTCTCGGGAGCCCCAAACGGACTCCAGATCTGGCCTCCCGATGAAGAACACAAGGTGGCGGCAGCTCTGTCTCTTGAAATGCGATAATTCTTTCTCCCTAACTTTTTTCTCCGAAAATAGGATTTTATAGGGTTGGAATCGGGGTCTGCAGGGCCACCAGGTGGGCACAACCCACCTAGGCGCGCCTGGAGGGGGGCATGCCCTGGTAGGTTGTGCTCACCCAGGGGGGCCCCTCCGGTGGTTCTTGGCTCCAGTATTTTTCTTTTATTCCATAAAAGATCTCCAAAAAGTTTCGTTCCATTCCGAGAACTTCATTTCTGCATAAAAACAACACCATTATAGTTCTGTTGAAAATAGCGTCAGTCCGGATTAGTTTCATTCAAACCATGCAAATTAGAGTCCAAAACAAGAGGAAAACTGTTAGGAAAAAGTAGATACGACGGAGACGTATCAAGGGGCACACAGACATACTCCCTACCAAACACACCATTTGTGCACGCGCATACAATTTACGCGACGCACCCTAAACAGACCCGTATGTGTACAATTTGTGCACGCACAGGTACACGTGATGGACTGCGTTTATTAAAGTCGGATGGTGAACCCAAACAGTAGTCGCATTCATTTCCCTCCCACTATTTCTTCTTCGCTTGTCGTCACCCAATAGCCATGGCCCGACCGAAGGTAACGACATATGCCATGCTCCCGCTGGAGCGGCGCTTTGATTTGCTTCCGATGAGCTGAAGGCGGCGTGAAGCCCGGATCGCGACCGTCCTACCACTGTACTAGCCGAAGGAGGAGGCGGAGCAGCACGCGGTCACAAAGGACACGGGCCCGGAGGAGGCGAATGACGACACCGGTGACACGGAGCTGGAATAGGAGGAGGACATTGCGGGCGAAGCAGACTTGGAGGAGGAGGACAACAACGCGAGCGAGGTGGAGCCGGCGCCACCGACTGCATTCTTCGCCATGGCCGACGCCATGGTGGAGTTGACCCAAGAGGAGTGGGCGGCGGAACTGCAGGCCATCCTCAAGTCCATCCAGTCGGAGGCTGAGGTGGAGGCCAACCGCCGCTTCCTCCCGTAATGGGAGTGGGGGACCAACGATATGTTCACCGAACTGGAGGAGGAGCAGGAGGAGATGGATTTGCAACATGTGGCCGCCTACCCATCTCCGACGACGAGTAGTGTGGTCTAGCTTAGGTTATGTGCATACTACTAGTTAGTAATCCTATTGCATGGTTTGTATGGATTTGAATCTATCTAATAGTAGTACTCCTCAATGTAAACTGCTTTTAAGATGAATGAATTAAATTAGTGGTCATGCATGCATCTTTTTGTAGCAATAGTAGACAGGTCGATTCTCGCAGACGACATGTGCCATGCTCCCGCCGGAGCGGCGCTTTGAGTTGCTTCCAGAGATCTGGAGGTGGCGCGAAGCCCAAATCGTGGTCGTCCTGCCACAGGACTAGCCAGAGCCGGAGGAGGAGGCAGAGCAGCACGCGGTCACGGAGGACACGGACCTGGAGGAGGCGAACAATGATGTGGGTGACGCGGAGCCGGAACAGGAGGAGGGCATTGCGGGCAAAGCAGACTTGGAGGAGGAGGATAATGACGCGTGCGAGGTGGAGCCGGTGCCACCGGCTGCATGCTTTGCCATGGCGGATTTGACCAAAGAGGAGTGGGCGACGGAACAACAGGCCATCCTCGAGTCCATCAGTCGGAGGCCGAGGTAGAGGCCAACCATCGCTTCCTCTGGCAACGGGAGTGAGGGACCAACGAGATGTTCGCCGAACTGGAGGAGGAGCAGGAGGAGATGGAGTTGCAACATGTGGCCACCTACCCATCTCCGACGACGAGTAGTGTGGTCTAGCTTAGGTTATGTGCGTAGTACTAGTTAGTACTGCTATTGCATGGTTTGTATGGATTTGAGATCTATATAATAGTAGTACTCCTAAGTGTAAACTGCTTTTAAGATGAATGAATGAAATTAGTGGTCATGCATGCATCTTTTTGTAGCATTAGTAGACCGGTCGATTCCCGCGGACGTGCCCAGGCAGTGGAAGAGGAAGGAGAAGAGAAGCGGGCTATGCAGTACACCTGCTGCAGCACGAGCTCCAAGGAACTTTTGTGCCAAACAATACCCCTCCACTTCCACTTCCCTCCTGCTCTCGCATTGATTAAGCCAGCTAGATCGCCACTTTTTTATTTCTCATATAGTACACCAACACGCACGCGTCCTCCTTCCATCTCTTAGCCTTCTACTGCACCTTCTTCTCCTCCCTGTACATACACCAACTTAGTATGAATTGGTCTTAGGTTGCGTGTGGATGACATGGCTACAACATGCAGGCTGTAGTTCGACAGCCTACCTCTCCGCCTCGCACGGTTACCCATGCAAGATTTGCATACAGGCATGTCAAGCACGTAGTTGTCGAAGTCGTGCTCAAAAAAAGGACGATGAGGTCCGCTAGTCCGCGTTGGTCCATGCGCCCGGAAAACAAACTACACCAGCCGCTGTAAATGTCGTGCATGCTTTAGTTCCAGGGTAGTGGATGGACGCGAACGTGCCGCACAACGAACCGCCCGCCGGCTCCCTAATCTCAAATACACACTAGTACGCATCCGCAGAACATCCTTTCCATAGGGACAAAGCCTTGCAGTTACCATCTTCTCTCATCTAAAGAAGTTCCCCAAGGGACAAGGCAGTTCGTCTCCATTTCCATGGATTTGCAAGGCGGTGGTGCTTCTCGTCCTCGTCGAGGTTGTGAGACCTTGGACGACGATCCTTTGGGAGAAACCGTAAGTCGCTCCGACTTCCTCACATCCGCAAGACTCAACGGTACTTGCACAAAATATTTTAAGAAGGTGCGTACATATGCGGGGGAGAAGACCATGCTAGATGGTTTGCCATGCGTCCTCGAGAATGGGGATGTTTCCTGGGGGGTCTCTCCAGGGCGCCATGGCCATGGTTGCAAGTTAACGCCCCTTGAGATGTCGCTGTTGAGGGGCAATCAGATTTTGTTCGATGAGCAGGTAAGTGAGATGAGTTTGATCACGTAAATGTATTCTAAAGGCTACTTCTATGTTCCATTTCATAATTCCCCTGCTGCTCACTATTTCATGGGTTTGGTTAGGTGACAATGGAGACTGGTTAGCATATGTACGGGAGGGTACCAACATCAATTTGCACAACATCCAAAACGGTGACACCGTTCCCATTGAACCTTTATCCACCATTGGGATCGGCCGCGTAATGGGCCATCGCCTGAATTGGTACGATGGAACTGCGGTGAGATTAAAGAAGATAGGAATCCCGGAAGCCCCGATAAGATCATGCGCCAACAAAAATTACAGTCTCATCACGGTGTTCGTCATGGCGATTGCTTTCACGAAAAATTCTGAAGGTGGCGGTCAAAGGTGGACCATGTTGTCTGCGTCCGATTTATTGTCGTACGCGTAGGAAGACATCATGCTCCTTTTTAACCGCATCTTCGCAGTGACAAACCAGGGGGCTTGTTTCGTATGGGACACATCCTACGGTATACTCACTCTCTTCTAGTTTATATGTTTAGTTTTTCCGTTTAAAATTTAGAGCTCCCCATCACATGTTCAAATTTCAATGTGCATTAAATCGTTGCATGCAAGGATTAAGAGAAAACTCACAAATGAATGTACTTTGCGAAGTACTAGTACTCCTAAAAGGGTACAAAATTAATACCACCACCACGCCTCGTCTGACCACCCTGTCCCATCTTCCACATCTTCCCAAAGGTTTTACTTGGCAAAAAGCCACAAACGCTAATTTAAAACACAAAAATACCACTATAATAGTAGCATAAGTGTGTGAACTCACAAAAACAGAACTAAACATAATGGATTGTCTCCCAATAGGCCCTTTCTTTATAGCCATTAAGATAGGCTTCATAATTTTAATGATGCTCACATGAAAGACAAGAATTGAAGCACAAAGAGAGCATCATATAGCATGTAATTAACACATTTAAGTCTAAGCCTCTTCCTATGAGCAGGCATTTTATATCAAGACAAGCAATTTCTAGCATATGCAAATAGTAAAAAGGAAGCATTAGTAATTTCAACACAAAGAGAGGTGATTTAGTAACACGAAAATATCTACAACCATATTTTCCTCTCTCACAATAATTACATGTAGGATCATACTCAAATTCAACAATATAACTATCATAAACAATATTCAATTTATGATCCACATGCATAAAAATCTTATAATCCTCCAAGATTGTGGGATTAACATCAACTAAAGTCGTGATCTCTCTAAACCCACTTTTATCAAAAAAAATCATAAGATCGAACATTCTTCGAATATGTGGGACTATTTTTTACCTAAAGTTGGCACTCGTCCAAACCCACTTTCAATATTATTGCACACATTATTATCGATAACGTATTCATCATGAGGCTTAAATAAAATTTCAAGGTCATAAGAAGCATCACCCCAATCATGGTCATTACAATGAGTAGTGGACGTAACAAAATCAACATCCCCGAGTTTGTAGCTTTGCATATTATTAGCACAATTGACATTAATAGAATTTATAAGAACATCATTGCAATCATGCTTTTCATTCAAAGAGCTATCATGAATCACTTTATAAACTAGATGACACCTGTGCATTGCTGCGGGAACTCTAAGTCCTATGAATATGATTGTACATACATTGAATAACTTTTTGCATAGTGTATATGCAAACTTAAGATGAAAAAAATGCAATGGATACACTACTTTGTATAATTATAAACATTGCAAAATGTGAATATGTGATTAAGTTTTTTTTACTAAATATAGTGATATGACATAAGTAATATATGTGACTCACATGAATACTAATACGATTTGCACAAAGAATGAAAACTAAACATGTATATTGCCACTATAGTTTCTTGCAGTGCTTGACATTGAGTAATGGAGCTCCAATACCAATGAGAAGAATAGATTCCTTTGTCCCTCTTTTTTCCCAATGTGAGCAACAATTCCTTCATCTCAAAGTGTTGGCTGAAAAGAGCATGTGAGTACTTATAAACATAAGCACCGAGATCCAAATTATCACATTGAAGCCAGATTTTGTTTGCAACAAAAAGAAACTATGCATGAAACCTTATAAAATACGTTAAGCAAATAAGGAATAACATTTTTTGTGGTTTAAAATCTGAACATGATGATTTTTTTGTTTAGACCTCGGACAATAGGCATATTTTGATTATTATTTTCATGAAGTCGAGCAGTGATATATTACACATAACTTACATTATTTGAGCTGACTTGAGATGTGGCGATCAACTTCCCATCTATACTGAATTACTAATCATCGTCCTTGTGATCCTTTATCGATATACCATCGGATGTTTATACCTCCACTATAGCAGGGTAGCATAATCTTAACTAATTAGAAAATAAGCCATATGTATGTGTGTGGCAACAAAAGTATTTACCTAAAATATTCATGTAACTGGAAAGCTCATCTAGAGGATGATGATGATGATGATGATGATGGAGGGTCTGCATGACATAGGTCAAATGACATGCATAGAGGCTACTCTGGGGATCTTTCCATCTAGTATCATGAATGAGATGAATACATTGCATAATCTCTTGAACGAACTTCATAAATACAATCTCTGAAACATAAATGCAAATAGAAAAGCCATACAAACATTTACTTATGACCCATGAGCAAGGTGGAGAAGATCATAGCCTTCTTATTAAGAAGTATGAGACAATTACAATCCTTAATGATTTGGAACAACACGTGTTGCTGATGATATGCTCAAATATACCCGCCTTCCTCAATAAAGCACCAAAAGGATTCAATCCATCCTTATATAATTTCTTCCTTTTTGTTTCAACAGCTGAAGAACCAGCTTGGGTGTGCCTTGATTCAGTACCCTGTGGCAGGGAGCTTTGCCACCAGCAGCGATGCATATCACATACAGAAAGTAATTATTTTGCTTTATTACCATTGTGGACTACTGATAAAGTAATTCAGACGGTACGTACATATCACCAGTATGCCGTAGCCTGATTCAAAATCGCTATGACTTGCATATATAAATAATTTACCTTATCATCACAAAGATCAGGGATGGATACACAGATAAAGTCATCAAATAATCATAACTATGTGGATCACACAGATCATATCTCCACTTGCATCCGTCCGGAGCATCCAACCTGATAAAGAAGCCGGGGAATGCGATGGGTGGAGGGTGGCTCAAGATCCCCATTGCGCATGGAAGCAAGCCACGCGACAATTCCTACGCAACAATAGGTCAATGGCATGGTGCGATGGTGGATCGTCGACAAGCAATTACCCAACATCATGTCGCACTAGAGCGGCATGAGAGGTGAGGGCGGAGGGTGAGAGCAACAAACCCGATGGTGTAATAAGAAGAGGAGGACGGGAGGGATCATGATGCTGGATCCTGAGAGATACATACAATGGGGAGTAATAGGTCACAATGGTGGTGGATTTTTAAGACTCGCGAGTATCGGTCGCCCACGGAAAAACGAATCATCATTGACAGTCAAAGTTGATCATCGGTTACAGAAGACCAAGAATCAACAAAGAAATATGATGCGTTGGGGCTAGCCAAGCTGGTGGGATCGTGCCATGATCATTCATTATTAAAAGCATTGGGATGTTCGGCTATTTATGCATGGAAACAGGGTTCTTCGGTTATTTATGCATGGAAACGGGAAAATCATCAGAAGATAACTGCTGAAATGGCATGCGTGCTAAGGTGAATAGGTTGTATGTTTAGATAAATAGGTCAGTGGGGATGAATCTCCTAGGTATATACGATTTCTTCTTCTAACACTTCATCACAATTTCCAGATTCATGATTTTCAAGCAAAACTTCGTAAAGATAATTAAATACACTCAACTCACTAGCAATTGGTTTATCATAATTGGATCTTTTGAAAAGATTAGAAAGTGGATGAGGGTCCATAACAATAATTGTTTTAGCAAGTGAAGAAGCAAGCTAATAGAGGGCACTTGGCAACACAAGCAAAGCAAGCAAATAAAAAGGCAAACGGATTTTTTTGTATTTTTCTGAAAACGTTTTAGAAGTTTGGGAGATGAAAACGAGAGGAAAATGGCAAATAAATGTAAATGCAATAGATGAGAGTTCATGATGGTACTTGATAGGCTTGATGTAGATTCTCCCCAACAACGACGCCAAAAATTCTTCCTGCTACTTCTTGAGCTTGCGTTTGTTTTTCCCTCGAAGAGAAAAGGGTGATGCAACAAAGTAGAGATGGGTATTTCCCTTAGCTTAGAACCAATGTATCAATCTATTGGGAGGATCCCACAAGTCTCCGATAGTTGTACCTACACAAACAAACAAATACTTGCACCCAACACGATAAAGGGGTTGTCAATCCCTTCAACGGTTACTCGCAAGAATCAAATATGATAGTGATAGTTGGATGAAAATACTAAGTAAAATAAAAGGTAAATAAATTGCAGCAAGCTATTTTTGGATTTTTGGTTTTGTAGATTGAAAGCAATATGATAAAAAATAGACCTGGGGGCCATAGTTTTCACTAGAGGCTTATCTCTCGATAAAAACATATAGTGGGTAAACAACTTACGATTGGGCAATTGATAGAAAAGCGCATAGTTATGACGACATCCAGGGAATGATCATGTATATATGAACCATGTTCGAGACAAGTAGACTGAATCCTGCATGCATCTACTGCTATTACTCCACCCATCGACCACTATCCAGCATGCATCTAAGGTATTAAGTTAACAAAAACGGAGTAGCGCCTTAAGCAAGATGACATGATGTAGAGAGATAAGGGATGTTTTGTTTGCGCCCGCATCGGCCATGCCAATCCTGGGCTCGCCAAATAATTGGCGCGGGATTTGGCCGCCCATGCCCTACCAAAAAGTTGGCTACGAATTGAACTAAGCCTGATGTGGAACTGCGGGCGCACCAATTTTTTGGCCACCAACCAAACGAGCACCAAAGCTGGGTCAACGACCAAATTTTTGGCATGGCATCTCGGGGCAATGATCCAAAACAAACCCATAGATCCAAGCAATATGAATAAACTTCATCTTTTTATCCTTAATGGCATCAATACAAATACGTGTCACATCCCCTTCTATCGCTGGGATTGAGCACCGCAAGATTGAACCCATTACAAAGCACCCTTCCCATGGCAAGAAAAATCAATCAAGTTGGCCAAACTAAATCAATAGATCGAGGAAGAATACAAAGCTATAACAATCATGCATAAAAAGAGTTCAGAGGAAACTCAAATAATATTCATAGATAATCTGATAAAAAATCCACAATCCATCGGATCCCAATCAACACACCGCAAAAGAAGATTACATGGAACAGATCTCCAAGAATATCGAGGAGAACACTGTATTGAAGATCAAAGGGAGAAAAAAGTCATCAAGTTACTAGCTATGGACTCGTAGGTCTGTGGTAAACTACTCACACATCATCGAAGCCCTCCATGATGGAATCCCCCTCTGGTAGAGTACCGGAAAAGCCCTCCAGATGGGATCTCTCGAGAACAGAAACTTGCGGCGGCGCAAAAAGTGTTTCGGGTGTGTAAGTGCATCTAGTGCCACCCTTGTTGGTTTTGGAGTATTGACGACAAACTTGGTTGAGGGACTAATGTGTTTGTGAGAATTGCAGGATAACACAGGTAGTAGTCCCATGTTGATTTGGTTTACCTACCAGAGATGACCCCTAAAAATGTATGAAGACAATGAAGACAATGGTGGTCTGTGAAGACATTCACAACGAAGACTATGACACGAGAAGACATTCATGTGAAAGTATGGAGTGCGAAGACATAGTTGTTTCGTAGTTCCTTTTCTTCTTGGTTGAGTCATAGGAACCACCGCACTATTAAGTGGGGTCCAAGTGAACTAAGTTAGATGACTGAAGTGATGCTCAACCAAAACCTATGTCTTCGAGCGAAGACAATGAGAGCAAATCTTATCCAGAGCTGGATAAGTCAGCTTTGCTTGTAGCCCAAGTAAAGCTGTTGCGTGTGTTTGAAATATAACCGTTGGAACACGTGTCAGTTCCTTAGTGACCCAGGGTCATTTTGGAAAAATCAGGTCGGTTGCCCAGTGGCTATAAATAGCCCACCCCCTACACCATAAATTGGTGGCTGCTCAGAGTTAGTGCATAGCTTTTGTCGTTTGAGAGCAACCCACCTCGAAGCCTTTGAGAGATCGATCCTTGAGAGGACAAAGCCTAAAACACCCAGAGCGAAAGAGTTCTAGGCATCACTGAAGTCTTTCTGTCTGTGTGATCTGAAGACTTATTACACTTGAGGACTATGTATCCTCTCGCCGGTTAGGTGTCGCATTCTAAGCATCCAAGAGTCATTGTGGATTGCCGATGAACGAAGTATGAGAAGGTTTGGAAGTCTACCTTGAAGACTTACCAGAGTGATTGGGCGAGGGCTGGGTGTCCTTAGCTCAAGGGGAATAAGGTGAAGACGCAGTTTTCTGAGTTGAATCTCAGCCTCCCTAACCAGACGTACAGTTGTCACAACAACTGGAACTAGTCCAACAAATCCTTGTCCTCATTGAGCTACTGGTTCTATCTCATATCCATCTTTACTTACTGTTCGTCTTCTTGAAGTCTTTGCTTGCTTGCCTGAACTGATTGACTTCACTGAGTGAAGAATGTTGTTGATTGGCTTCATATCATCTTCCATCCTGATCCAGACTACCTAGTTGTCATTAGTCTTTGTGCTTTCACTTCATTGCTTATATGACTATGGCTTGTTTAGGGTAGTCTACCTTCCGCTGCATATAAATAGGCTTATTGTTGATGTTTGTCTTTGAAACATCCGTGTATTGAAGACTTTCGTAAAAACCGCCTATTCACCCCCTCTAGTCGATACTAGCACATTCAATTGGTATTAGAGCAAGGTGCTCCCTTGTTCTGTGTGATTCGGTTTAACCACCTAGAGTTTTAGCTATGTCGACTGCAGGGATAATCAAAGTCTCCGTTGCGTGCCTGATCATCGATGGCACTAAATATCCCTACTGGAAGAATAAGATGCGTATGCATCTTGAAGTCATTGATGTCGACCTATGGTATGTCGTCAAGAACGGCGTTCCCAAGGCTGGTGAAGGCATCACTCCTGCTTACGTGAAGAGGTTCATTCAACTGGATTCAACTGCAAAGAGCATCATCTGTGGTCACCTGACCAAAGGACAGTATGGCCAAGTGAGTGCTCTGGAAACTTCAAAGCTAGTCTGGGACTGGCTCTCCAAGGTCAACGGAGGAGTCTCAACCCAGAGAGACCAAAGGATTAGTTTTATTCGCAACCTCTTCAACCACTTTAAGAGAAATTACAATGAGAATGTTTAGTACACCTTTGATCGCCTCACTAATATCACAAATGAGCTTCAGGCACTCGACGCCACTGAGATAACCAAGCACGAAATCGTCAAGACACCCTTGAGATCACTCGACAGCTCATTTGATATCCTTGCCCTGATGATACAAGAACGCCCTGACTTCAAGACTCTCGATCCGTCTGACATACTTGAGAGGCTCAACACACATGAGTTCCAGTTATCTGAGAAAAGAGATATCTATGGTCCCAACTATGGCCGAACTCGCGCTTTGAAGGCAAAAGTTGTATCTTCGTCTGAGGAAGAATTTGACAGCTGTTCTAACGATCCTGAAGACATTGGGAAAGAACTTGCTATGCTTGTGAAGAAGTCTCAGAAGTTCACCAAGAAGAAAGGCTTCAGGAAATCCTCAAGATCCAGCTCCAGAAATGATGAAGCTTCCAATTCTGATCACAAGAAGAGAACCTGCCACAGGTGCAAGAAACCTGGTCACTACATCTCTGAATGTCCACAGTGGGACAATGAAACCAAGAAAAAGTAGAAGAGCAAGGAATATGATTCTGATGACAAGAAGAAGAAGAAATCCTCAAAGTCTTCTTCAAAGTCTTCATCACACAAGAAGAGTTCATCTGGCAAGGCTCGTGCGTTTGTTGGCAAGGAGATGGATTCAGAGAAGGAGTCTGCGTCTGAGGAAGTAGAAGTGGAGTCTGGGGAGGAGTCCGATTCTGGTGTGGCCAGCTTGGCTCTTGCTACTGCATATGTTGCCAAGTCTATCTTCAACTATGAAGACAATGATTCCGTCACCAACACTGAAGCTGATGATAAGGACGACTCGGCTCCCACCTACTGCTTCATGGCACGTGGTGCCAAGGTAAACTCACGTGATGCTTACTTTCAAACATCAAGTGAAGATGACTCTGAATGTGAATCTAAACCTAGCTACAAAACACTTTGCTAAAATTGCTACTGAACAACAAAATGCTATGGAACATATTCAAAAATTGCTAGACAAAAGCGATGACCTGTTGGACGCTGAAATGACTAAGTCTCAGTCCTTAATTGATCACATCAGAAGTCTTCATGTTAAGTACGAAGAACTTGAAAGTCGTCATGAAATGCTCTCAACTACTCACGAGAAGCTTTCCTTTGATTATCTTCAAAGGAAGAAATAACTTGAGAACTTGCGAGTGGCTCATGAAGATCTTCAAAAAGAGAATATGTCACTACGCGCCCAACAGATCAGTTCCGCTCATGAAGGATTTGAACCACCATGTATAAAATGCCTTGAGCGTGATAACGTTGTCTCTATTGCTGAATCTTCTACTACTGCTTCTGTTGCAATATCTTCAACTGTTGATGCGATAACTAACCACTCTGCTGAGGACACCGCTACTATTGCTGATGAGAATGCTAGGTTGAAGACATTTCTTGAAACAGGGATGTACAAAAGCCTCAAAGGACATCAGGCACTATGTGATGTCCTCAAAAAGTAGATTCTGAACCGAAACCCTAGAAAAGAGGGTGTTGGGTTGGAGAGGAAAATGAATGTTGATGGTTCTTACTGGAAGCCTGAGCAGTACCCCAAAACCACGTGGGTTGCTGCAAAGGGCCCTCTAGTAGATCCTTCCACCTTATCTGGCTTCACTTGTGCTAACCCTATTATCATTGATGAATCCTTTGATGCAATCTATAAACTGTTCAAGAATCAGAATGGTGAAGTATTTGCCAGGTATATTGGTACTAACTGTAGGAATGGACCACCATTGAAGAAAATCTGGGTGCCAAAGTTGTCTTGAGAATCTTCATGTGAATGTCGTCATGACACCACCAGGGAAGAAGACAAACTCCACACCAAAAGCTTCATATGGTCCAAAGGCTTCATACAGATAGAGGACTCAATAGAGTCACCCTAACGCCAATGTTTTGCAGGGAAATCATGCTCAGACTTATGAATATGAGCGTGTTGCGTCGAACCGCTATGTTCATAAAACTAAGAACTTTTCTACTTATTCATATGAGTATTATTCTCCACCTGCAAGGCTATTTGCTAGGGCTCCAAAGCCGAGATTCTCAGATGCTGCACTAAGACATTGCTTCTAAACCACCCCTGAAGATGTGGGTGGTTAAGAAGAATTAATTCTCTTTTGCAGGGAAAGGTCTCTAGCCAGAAATCAAAGGCGTCTGATGCTCATGCTGGGGACCTAAAACATCTTGTGGGACGCTGGACTAAATGTCCAAATTGTCTTATTGTATATCTCGTCACAGGATCTACTGACAATTACACTGCTGATCCTAACCTTGATCTGAGCTTTCATAATCCACTTGTGCGTCGAATGTTTATGCTTCACACTTCCCTTTGTGAAGCCTATCCCCTAACTGTACTGTAGGGTACGACACCTCATGCTTCAGAATGGATTATGGACAGTGGATGCACTAACCACATGACCGGTGATCGAAGTCTTCTCATGGATTCAACTCTTCGCCCATCTGACAAGAGTCACATCACATTTGCTGGCACTGGTAAAAGCAAGGTATTGGGACTAGGAAGAGTTGCAATCTCAAAGGATCAACACATGGATAAAGTGATGCTTGTTGAATCCCTTGGTTTCAAATTAATGTATTTATCCATGCTTTGTGACTGATATTTGGAAAATATCGTTGCCTTGTACTAATGGAATCTGACAAGTCTCTAGTCTTTGAAGGCTATAGAAAGGATGATCTGTACATGGTAGATTTCTTAGCAGGACCACAACTCTTCGTATGTCTTTTAGCAAAAGCTTTAGAGTGTTGGCTCTGGCATCGGAGGCTAGGGCATGCTGGCATGAGGAACTTGTACACTCTCTCGAAGATGAAGCATGCCATTGGCATCGAGGGCGTCAAGTTCAAGAAAGATCACATGTGTGGTGCCTGCAAAGCTGGGAAGATGACTAGGGCCAAGCACCCCTCAAAGACAATCATGACCACCTCACAACCCTTCGAGCTGCTTCACATGGACTTATTTTGCCCTACTCACTACTCTACTCTTACTACCACTGCTTGCCTCTATGGCTTCGTCGTTGTTGATGATTACTCAAGATATACATGGGTTCACATAATTCTCTAGAAGAATGAAGTGCATGATGTCTTCAGATGCTTCGCCAATCGAGCCATGACAAAATATGGCATCAAGATCAAGCACATCAGAAGTGACAACGACACAGAGTTCAAGAACACCGGCCTCGACACTTATCTTGATACATTGGGCATCACACATGAGTTCTCCGCTCCATACACACCTCAGCCGAATGGCATCGTGGAGCGCAAGAACAGAACCCTCATTGAGTTGGCACGTACGATGCTCGATGAGTACAAGACACCCAGAAAGTTCTGGCCTGGTCATTGATACTACATGTCATGTCATCAACCGTGTTTATCTACATAACCTTCTGAAGAAGACGTCCTATGGGCTCATGACTGGTAAGAAGTTAAACGTAAGTTATTTTAGAGTATTTGGTGCTAGGTGCTGGATCAAGGATGCACATCACACGTCAAAATTTGCACCGAAAACACATGAAGGTTTTATGCTTGGCCACGGAAAGGATTCACACTCCTACAGAGTCTTCAACCTCTTTCACTATAAAGTGGTTGAAACTGTGGATGTGCGGTTCGATGAGACTAACGACTCACAAAGAGAGCACCTACCAAATGTGCTAGATGAAGTTCCTCCTAGTGAATCTATCAAGCTTATGGGTACTGGAGAGATAATACCCTCAGAGGCACAGGCTGAAGAAGAACTCATTATTTCTGCACCTACTCAACCTGAAGACATTGCTCAGCCTAAAGCCAATGCTGAAGATGAAGACAATGATCATCAAGAGCAAAATCTCTGTCCAGCTCATCCTCACATAGCAAATGAAGTACAGATTGAGAAGATGATTGATAGCATCATTGCTCCTGGTCCCCTTACACGTTCAAAAGCAACACAGCTTGCTAACTTCTGTGGGCACTTTGCATTTGTCTCTATATCTAAACCCAAGAAAGTTGTTGAAGCCTTTATGGAGTCTAAATGGATTCAAGCAATGCAAGAAGAGCTTCAACAATTCGAGCTAAACAATGTGTGAGAACTAGTGAAGCGTCTTGATCCTTGCAAGCATAATATCATTGGCACCGAATGGATCTACCGCAACAAGCAAGATGAGCATGGTCAGGTTGTCAGAAACAAAGCACGTCTCGTTGCTCAAGGATACACTCAAGTAGAAGGGATTGACTTCAATGAAACCTTTGCTCCTGTGGCTAGGCTTGAAGCTATTCGCATTCTACTAGCCTATGCAAATCATCATAACATTCTTCTATATCAAATGGATGTGAAGAGCACTTTCCTCAACGGCAAGATTGAAGAACAAATGTATGTTGCGCAACCACCAGGTTTTGAAGACCCAAAACATCCTGACATGGTATACAAGCTCAACAAGGCACTGTATGCCTCAAACAAGCACCTCGTGCTTGGTATGACACACTCAAAGACTTCCTGAAGAGCAAAGTTTTCCAACCTGGTTCGCTGGATCCCACACTCTTCACGAAGACATATGATGGAGAACTGTTTGTGTGCCAGATCTATGTAGACGACATTATCTTCGGCTGCACCAACAAAAAATATAGTGATGAATTCGGTCATATGATGCAAGAGCAGTATCAGATGTCCATGATGGGTGAACTGAAATTCTTCCTAGGTCTTCAAATTCGTCAGCAAAGGAATGGCATCTTCATATCTCAAGAAAAGTACCTCAAGGATTGTCTGAAGAAGTTTGGAATGCAAGATTGCAAGGGATACATGACGCCAATGCCAACCAAACATCAATTGGGTCCCGACGACAATGGTAAAGAGTTTGATCAAAAGGTATACCACTCCATGATTGGTTCTTTGCTCTATTTATGTGCATCTAGGCCAGATATTATGCTTAGCGTTTGCATGTGTGCCCGATTCCAAGCGGCACCAAAGGAGTCGCATCACTTAGCTGTGAAGCGAATTCTTCGATATTTGGCTTACATCCCAACTCTAGGATTATGGTATCCAAAGGGCTCAGAGTTCGATCTAGTTGGATTCTCAGATGCTGATTATGCTGGTGACAAGGTTGATCACAAGTCCACATCACGCACTTGTCATTTTCTTGGATGATCTCTTGTTTGTTGGTCTTCAAATAAGCAGAACTGTGTGTCACTCTCAACTGCTGAATCCGAATACATTGCTGCTAGATCTTGCTGCGCTCATCTTCTATGGATGAAGCAAACTCTCAAGGACTATGGTATCCATCTGAAGCATGTGCCACTTTACTGCGACAACGAAAGCGCCATCAAGATTGCCAACAACCCTGTTCAGCACTCAAAGACAAAGCACATTCAGATCCGTCATCACTTTCTCAGAGATCATGTCATGAAGGAAGATATTGATATCATTCACGTCAACACTGAAGAGCAATTGGCTGATATCTTCACGAAGCCTTTGGATGAGAAGAGATTCTGCAAGTTGCGGCGTGAGCTAAATATCTTAGAATCCTCGAATGTCCTGTGAATGGACACACATCCTAACGCTTATGCATGTTGATGACTTAGATGTGCAACACACAAAGAAACGTATATCTTCAATCAATGAAGACATACACTCTAAGTGTGAATACATTAACATGGAAATTGACTTCGGAGCGCCACGATAATTGTGCGCCATGTCTGGGTCTAATATGTCCTATACGGTGGGTAACGCCACCACCAAACTCTTGTTAGAAGCATTTCATCCCACGTTATGATTTCAGCATCTTTGCATTTAATTTGACTTCGAACTTGAATTTGTCTTCAACATTGATTCATTTCTTGATTATCTTCATAATGTTGTATAAGTCTGAAGCTTATATATCTATATATGTGTTCTTTCCTCTACAACATTCACTTATAGCTATGTCTTCATGTTTGAATCTTTTGAACTAAGTGAATGTGATGGGACCCTAACCTTCCTCTATGCTTCTACCTCAAATTCTATCTATCCAAGTCATGTGCATTCTGTTGAAACCATCAAAAGGTCTTCTCTGCGTCCTTGTCAGCAGAAGACACAGAGAAAAAAATTTAAAACTACTTGCAATGCCTTATACTTATTGCCTGAAATCCAGAGAAGCCGGAACGACCACCCAACAATCTAGGCGGGCGTGGGAACATGGAACAACTCTCAATGTGTTGCATGCTTGCCACGTGTTCATCAGATGTGAACGGCCAGGGGCACCTGAGTAATTGTGCTGGCCTGTCCCTTTCCTTATAAATACCCGACTCACCATGGTCAAAATCCTTCTTCCACCTCGCCACCTCGCACAAACCCTAGCGCCACCGCTAGCTCTCGACGATGCCGGCAATGAAGCGCTTAGCTGCCGCGACCTCACCGACACCGTCCTCACACTGGCCGCGGACCTCGTCTCCTCCGCCGCTGCCGTAGGTGTCTTCCGTCGCCAAGTAAGGGCACGGGAGATTGAACTGCTCGGCCTCCTCTTTATCTTTCGTCTAGTAGTTCTTCAAGGGGTAATTAAAATTTACTTTTCACTGCCTTTTTGATCCATTCAGATTCATACCTTTCACCAAAAGTGGTTTCTATACCTACAAATCTGGATCTGTCTCGTTCTGCATCTCATATTGTGCCTAGTATATTCACTTATGCTTCAAAACTAGTTAGATTCCTCACTTGTACCTATTCTAGGATTCGTACAAATCTGGAAACAACTCTCAACAAATAAGTGAATGTCTTCGCGCTATGAGGTCAATGTCTTCAAACTGAAATATCTTCAAAATCTTCTAAGAATGCATATGACCTCTTCCCCTTCCCTCGCATCTTTAATGTTGTCACAGGTACATGTCCGTGGGAGAATCCTTTGGTTCTCATAGTCTGCATTCATTTACAGAGTTACAGCGTCAAGTGCATTTTGAAGCTAATTCCTGTCTGACCAGCAAGCAGAAGCCTTTCACTATTTTGAAGCCTTTTAGTCTGAATACAATGGCCAATGATAAGTCTATGAGAAAGGGAGGCAGACAATGCCGTGGGGAAACGTCAAAGGATTTTCCAGCTGATTTACATGAGCTATACAAAACTGATCCTGAAGAAACCTATGGCCAATGCAAAATGCGAATACAATGGATTCGAAGATATTGGGCCGATGAATGGTTCAGGTACCAGTTCGTCACCAAGGAGTATGCTGAGAAGAATGCAATCAAGTGCCTGTGGGGAGATATTCTGTATAGAAATCTTCAACCCAAGACCAAGGCTGAAGCTATTGCTCAAGGCTTTTCCCCTGCATGGTCTATGGATCACAACCTGCCGACGCCCATTCCACATCTCTGTTGTGGTGTCGTGATGACAATTTGTTCAAGCGCAACTACCAGTTTGCAAAAGCTTCGGCTAAGAAGAACAAGAAGTCTCTGGGTCTGAACTTCAACCCAGGTCCATCTGCTCCAAGTGATGATGGCACTCGTGAAGCTGATCAAAATATAATTGGCCCTTTCTATGATCTTGGAGGTCTTCTCTCCTTCATTGCTATCCAAGGAGCAGCTGTGGAGCACTCGACAGATGACGATGATTCAGATGATGCTCCACCACCACCGAAGCCCCAGAAGCAGAAGAAGTCAAAGGCTTCAAAGCCCTCTGCCGCTCCAAAGGCTTCATGTGTGACTCCTTTGGCCACTGCTCCTCCTGAAGATAGTGAGTGATCTGAAGATTTTTCTCGTGTATCCAAGAAGACAGAGAAAACAAAGAATAATAAGTTGCCCATGAAGAGCTATGGGCATGAACTGACTCCTGCAAATATTCCGTGAAATGAGGAAGCCACTATTGATCTATCAAGCGACGATGATCTTGTGATGACGCTCTTGAGATGCTCATCAAAAGCAAGGAGCAAGTTGAAATCTTCAACGACATTCCTCTCTTTGATGTTGAGATCTTGAATAGCTTCATTGATGAATGGTTCAATGACCCGAACGTCAGCATTGATGATCTTGAACTTCCCATTAGCATTAGTGTCTCCTTCCACAGTGCTATTGCAAATGAGCTGGCTCTGGCCCAGAAGATTGTTGAACTGAAAAACAAGATTGATTTTGAGAAAGCTCAGTTCAAGAGGAACGTGGCAAATCTCAGTGTGGCAGATGTTCAACGCTTCAAGCTCGTGTTGCATGACCTCAAGGAGCAGTTCCACCAGAAACATGAAGAAGCTAAAGGCTCACGAGAGGGTATGAAGCTATCTGCCAGTCACTGTGTTCAAGTTCACAATGAGGCTGAGAAGCGCAAGGCTCTTGGCCGACCTGGCATTGACCCAAGAATGGCTTCCAGGCCACTCAAGAAGTCCAAGAAACCTGCTGCAACCCCTGCCCCTGCACCAAGGCAAGATGAGCCCAGCATTGTCTTCCCAAGTAGCATGACGGGCTCGAAGCCAAAGGTCATCTCAACCGCTTCTGAATTGAAGAAAACAAGGGCTGCTGAAGCTAAAGCCAGGAAGAGGAAAAACAAAGATGCCTCTGATGATGCTCCTTCCAGGAAGAAAAGGAAGACAAAGAAGAATCGGGCTGCTCCCACAGAGCCCCTTATTGTCGAGCCGCTCTTAGTTGCTTAGCCAGCCTCCACCAACCAAGAACGGCAACTTGTAGTTCATGAGCCTGCTCCCTCAGAGGCTCCTGAAGACAAAGAAGTGCCAGTTGCTGACTCCAACACAACTGAAGACATTGGTCCTCACGATAATGTGCATGATGATGAAGTCCTTCCTCAGATTGAGAACCCATTGGTATCATCGCCTGTTCTAACGAACGGCGAACTCATCAGCATTGGTCATCCATTGACACCAATTGCTCAGGATGCATCATGGGCCGATCACCCGCAACAACCAGAAACACCAAGTCATGAAGACGCACCAAGCACTCCCCAACCTTAAGTCACCTCCCAAGGGCTTGATGAAGACTTTGTGGTCCAGCACTCTCCCTCTCCAAAGGCGTCGCCTCACTTCAAAAGGCTTCGCAAAGGACCAAGTCCACAAGTCTCACTTCCGAGCATTCCAGAAGGAGAAGTGCACCAAAGCTCTGTAGCACGTCAAGTGTTTCCAGATGCCCCTCCTACTGTCAACGTCTCTGAGTCTGAAGCCAAAATGGCTAAAGATAATCCGGCTGCATCAGCCGAAGACACTCAAGAACCACCCCAAGACCAAGAGCGAGTTGCAACACCTCCTGTCCAACAAGAAGATGTTCTCGTGGAGAATGTGTTCGTGCCCGACCCTCCAGCTACTCAAGTGGAGGTTGAAGCTAATATGACTACCACCAACAACACTGCTGACAACAATGATGTTGTCATGCCTGAAGTCAATGATGAGGCACCTGAAGCCAATGTGGGCCCTGAAGCTCATGCTGCGCCTAAAGTCATTATTCCGCCTAAAGCCATTGTGCAGATCGGAGCCCATGTCAACGAGAATGCCGAGGCTCCTATGCCCCCTCCAAGGCCTCATACTATTGAGCTGGCATTTGATCGTGGACAGCCTGTCATGGTCCGCTGGCCTATTCTGGTTCCTCCTCCTGCTCCAGGACCGCAATTTGATTATCATGTGGAGCAGAGGCCTCAGGTCCAGAAGCTGAAGCCCATGCTGCCAAGATTTCCAGGCACCGCAACCTCACCAGGTGTATTCAATGTGAATGGCTTCAAGGCACACAAGACTTTCTTCAACAGCGCCAAGAACCCTTACTCCAAACCACACATTTCATTTGATCGGTTCTGGAGCTATCAGCAGTGCATCTACTATTCTTGCATCTTATACAACCAAGGGCGCATATTTCCTCATATGCGTCTCGACACTAAAGCTATAGCTGGACTACCCTGTTTAGAAGAAGCGTTGGATTGCTTCAGAGATGCTGGCCTCTTGCAATTTGTCACAGACAAGGAACATTGGAATGAAGAGCTTCTGTTACAGTTTTATGCAACTCTTCACATCCGCGGCTATAGCAGGGATCCGAAGACTTGGGTCCTTGAGTGGATGACAGGCAATTTCCATCATGAAGCCAAAGCTCTTGATATCCTTGAGCTAACTGCCCAGTCCACTCTAGGTGATCTGTTTGAACCTGGTTGTCAGCTTCACCATGATGCTTTGGAGAGAATTTTCCAGAAGCCCGAGCCAAACATGAGCCAGATGCTCAGTATGATGAAGCCTTTGCCTCCAGATGCTGAATATCCTAAGGAGTTCTTTGTTGAAGACCTTGAGTATCTGCCTCACACCATCTATCACATCATTAGGCGAACTCTTTGGCCTGTCAAAGGACATTCTCCAGATGCAAAGCTTGAAGGTTCTATGAAGACATTGGTCTTCTACATTCTAAATGGCATTAGCTTCAATGCTCAAGATTTGTTCATCCGACAACTGGCTGCATCCGGCTCTGATCTCTTTGGACTGAAGTTTTATGCTCCGTGGGTAATGCACCTCATCAAGCTTCACTCCACAATCAACTATCAACCCTCTGCACCAAACCATCTTGTCTTCTTGCCAGATGTTGATATGTCAATTGATGCCATTTACCCTGAGCCTGCAAAGGAGCCGCTTTATCTTCACAACGCAGATCATCAAAGCTTCACTCAGCCTATTCCAAGTCTTCATGTACCCAATGCTGCTACTCGTGCTTATCCATTGGCTGGCAATACATGTGCACCTATTCAAGCCAACACTGAAAGCACTATTGCTCAAAGGCCTCAGAAGTGTTCTCGTGTTCTAAATGATCGAGAGCTTCTCGTTGCTCTTCATCAGAAACATGATAAGCATCATGACTGGCTGAAGCGACAGATGCACAACCTCTTGGTGGATGCTAATCGCATTCGCAATCTTGCCACCAAGAATGCTTTTGTCTGCCATGAAGCCTATCGGCGATCTTGGAAGAGTCTGACACTGCTGAGCTCTGAAGCTGATCTTAGAGCGGATGGCTTCACGGAGCAATACAAGTTTGACTCAACACCACCAAGGAATGCAATTCTGCGTCGGACTCCATCTCTTGAAGACTCTGACTACTCCTCTTCGGCAGCTACTGTGAATGCTAGAGTCATTGAGGATGAAGATGATGTCACTTCTCCAACACTTGATCGCCATGCATCGACACTGCACCAAGCTCCTCTGCACAACCGGACTCCATCGTCGACCCTGCATCATCTCCTTCTCCTCAAGGGAACGAGTAGAGGCTCTATGTCTTCAAACCTTTTTGGTCCTTACTGACAAAAGGGGGAGAAGCATATGAGTTGATAGTCTTCAAGCGGGTCATTCTGGGTAGTTTGCTATATTCTTGCTAGTGCTTACAACTCTCGCATTTGATACATTTGGTTCTTTGAGTTGTAACACTTAAACTGATGGTCGTCTGCTACTGTTTTCTGTCAAACTATGTGATGCGATGATAAATTCCGCATGTGCGATGATAAATTCCGCACGAAGTCATTCTGCAGACGTCCATTTCTTATTTGGCATGTCATTATCTTCGCTATATCTTTTCATGCATGATGACTTGTCTTCATAAGTTGAAGAGGATCTCCACAAGTACAACCTGCCATGTGCATTTTCATTCAAAAGCAAAATACTTATATGCACATCTTCAGGGGGAGCCTTTTGCAATTTATGAAGTCAATGCCTCAACACTTAAACTTTCACATACTTTTATCGCCGTTGAAAACTTCAACCAGTTTGTCATCAATCACCAAAAAGGGGGAGATTGTAAGCGCATTTAGTGCCACCCTTGTTGGTTTTGGAGTATTGACGACAAACCTGGTTGAGGGACTAATGTGTTTGTGAGAATTGCAGGATAACACAGGTAGTAGTCCCATATTGATTCGGTTTACCTACCAGAGATGACCCCTAAAAATGTATGAAGACATTGAAGACAATGGTAGTCTGTGAAGACATTCACAACGAAGACTATGACACGAGAAGACATTCATGTGAAGACTATGGAGTGCGAAGACATAGCTGTTTCGTAGTTTCTTTTTCTTCTTTGTTGAGTCATAGGAACCACCGCACTGTTAAGTGGGGTCCAAGTGAACTAAGTCAGATGACTGAAGTGATGCTCAACCAAAACCTATGTCTTCGAGCGAAGACAATGAGAGCAAATCTTATCCAGAGCTGGATAAGTCAGCTTTGCTTGTAGCCCAAGTAAAGCTGTTGCGTGTGTTTGAAATATGACCGTTGGAACACGTGTCAGTTCCTTAGTGACCCAGGGTCATTTTGGAAAAATCAGGTCGGTTGCCCAGTGGCTATAAATAGCCCACCCCGTACACCATAAATTGGTGGCTGCTCAGAGTTAGTGCATGGCTTTTGTCGTTTGAGAGCAACCCACCTCGAAGCCTTTGAGAGATCGATCCTTGAGAGGACAAAGCCTAAAACACCCAAAGCGAAAGAGTTCTAGGCATAACTGAAGTCTTTCTGTCTGTGTGATCTGAAGACTTATTACACTTGAGGACTATGTATCCTCTCGCCGGTTAGGTGTCGCGTTCT
This sequence comes from Triticum dicoccoides, assembly GCF_002162155.2. Lineage (NCBI taxonomy): Eukaryota > Viridiplantae > Streptophyta > Magnoliopsida > Poales > Poaceae > Triticum > Triticum dicoccoides. The sequence goes on along the minus strand of NC_041392.1, from coordinate 277,539,964 downwards.
GAGCATCCGAGAGTCATTGTGGATTGCCGATGAACGGAGTCTGTGAAGGTTTGGAAGTCTACCTTGAAGACTTACCAGAGTGATTGGGTGAGGACTGGGTGTCCTTAGCTCAAGGGGAATAAGGTGAAGACGGAGTTTTCTGAGTTGAATCTCAGCCTCCCTAACCAGATGTACAGTTGTCACAACAACTGGAACTGGTCCAACAAATCCTTGTCCTCATCGAGCTACTTGTTCTATCTCATATCCATCTTTACTTACTATTTGTCTTCTTGAAGTCTTTGCTTGCTTGCCTGAACTGATTGACTTCACTGAGTGAAGACTGTTGTTGATTGGCTTCATATCATCTTCCATCCTGATCCATACTACCTAGTTGTCATTAGTCTTTGTGCTTTCACTTCATTGCTTATATGACTATGGCTTGTTTAGGGTAGTCTACCTTCCGCTGCATATAAATAGGCTTATTGTTGATGTTTGTCTTTGAAACATCCGTGTATTGAAGACTTTCATAAAAATCGCCTATTCACCCCCTCTAGTCGATACTAGCACATTCAATTGGTATTAGAGCAAGGTGCTCCCTTGTTCTGTGTGATTCGGTTTAACCACCTAGAGTTTTAGCTATGTCGACTGCAGGGATAATCAAAGTCTCCGCTGCGTGCCTGATCTTAGATGGCACTGAATATCCCTACTGGAAGAATAAGATGCGTATGCATCTTGAAGCCATTCATGTCGACCTATGGTATGTCGTCAAGAACGGTGTTCCCAAGGCTGGTGAAGGCATCACTCCTGCTGACGTGAAGAGGATCATTCAACTGGATTCAACTGCAAAGAACATCTTCTGTGGTCACCTGACCAAAGGACAGTATGGCCGAGTGAGTGCTCTGGAAACTTCGAAGCTAGTCTGGGACTGGCTCTCCAAGGTCAACGAAGGCGTCTCAACCCAGAGAGACCAAAGGATCAGTTTTCTTCGCAACCTCTTCAACCACTTTAAGAGAAATGACAATGAATATGTTCAGCACACCTTTGATCTCCTCACTAATATCACAAATGAGCTTCAGGCACTCGGCGCCACTGAGATAACCAAGCATGAAATCGTCAAGACACTCTTGAGATCACTCGACAGCTCATTTGATATCCTTGCCCTGATGATACAAGAACGCCCTAACTTCAAGACTCTCGATCCGTCTGACATAATGAGAGGCTCAACACACATGAGTTCCAGTTATTTTAGAAAAGAGATATCTATGGTCCCAACTATGGCCGAACTCGCGCTTTGAAGGCAAAAGTTGTATCTTCGCCTGAGGAAGAATCTGACAGCTGTTTTGACGATCCTGAAGACATTGGGAAAAAACTTGCTTTGCTTGTGAAGAAGTTTCAGAAGTTTACCAAGAAGAAAGGCTTCAGGAAATCCTCAAGATCCAACTCCAGAAATGATGAAGCCATTCCAATTCTGATCACAAGAAGAGAACCTGCCACAAGTGCAAGAAACCTGGTCACTACATCTCTGAATGTCCATAGTGGGACAATGAAACCAAGAAAAAGAAGAAGAGCAAGGAATATGATTCTAATGACAAGAAGAAGAAGAAATCCTCAAAGTCCTCCTCAAAGTTTTCATTACACAAGAAGAGTTCATCTGGCAAGGCTCGTGCGTTTGTTGGCAAGGAGATGGATTCAGAGGAGGAGTCTGCGTCTGAGGAAGTAGAAATGGAGTCTGAGGAGGAGTCCGATTCTGGTGTGGCCAGCTTGGCTCTTGCTACTGCATATGTTGCCAAGTCTATCTTCAACTCTGAAGACAATGATTCCGTACCAACACTGAAGCTGATGATAAGGACGACTCGGCTCCCACCTACTGCTTCATGGCATGTGGTGCCAAGGTAAACTCACACGATGCTTACTTTCAAACATCAAGTGAAGATGACTCTGAATGTGAATCTAAACCTAGCTACAAAACACTTGCTAAAATTGCTACTGAACAACAAAATGCTATGGAACATATTCAAAAATTGCTGGACAAAAGCGATGACCTGTTGGACGCTGAAATGACTAAGTCTCAGTTCTTAATTGATGACATCAAAAGCCTTCATGTTAAGTATGAAGAACTTGAAAGTCGTCATGAAACGCTCTCAAATACTCACGAGAAGCTTTCCTATGATTATCTTCAAATGAAGCAAGAACTTGCGAACTTGAGAGCGGCTCATGAAGATCTTCAAAAAGAGAATATGTCACTATGCACCCAACAGATCAGTTCCGCTCATGAAGGATTTGAACCACCATGTATAAAATGCCTTGAGCGTGATAACTCTGTCTCTATTGCTGAATGTTCTACTACTGCTTCTGTTACAATATCTTCAACTGTTGATGCGATAACTAACCCCTCTGCTGAGGACACCGCTACTATTGCTGATGAGAATGCTAGCTTGAAGACATTGCTTGAAACAGGGATGTACAAAAGCCTCAAAGGGATCAGACACTATGTGATGTCCTCAAAAAGCAGATTCTGAACCGAAACCCTAGAAAAGAGGGTGTTGGGTTCGAGAGGAAAATAAATAAGTCATGAAGAAAACAATAGCAATAAAACTTAACGATCATTATGCTAGGCTAACGGATGGGTCTTGTCCATCACATCATTCTCTAATGATGTGATCCTGTTCATCAAATGACAACACATGTGAAAGGATCGAGATGGACCTAGAGGGGGGTGAATAGGTACAATTACAAATTTTAATTATGACTTAGCAATTTTAGGCAATAATGCGGAATATGAAGGTGAGCCTAACAATTGCAAGTGTAGTACTAAGTGCTAAGCAAGTAAAGGAAGTATGTAAGTAAGCAAGCACAATATGATAAAAGTAAGTGCTAAGAGACAAGTAACCACACGTAGAGAGTTAGGGTTAGGAATAACCGCAACTCCGGGAGATGAGGATGTATGCCGATGTTCACTTCCTTGGAGGGAAGCTACATCACCGTTAGAGAGGTGGATGTTACCACAAAGGCACACCAACACCAGGAAGGTTCACCCTATTCTCCCTTTGAGACAACACCACGCAGGAGTTTCTCAACCACTAGTGGTAGACCTTGGGGTGGTCTCCAAACCCTCACAAACTTTTCCAGGGGAAATCACAAAGGTTGATTCCTCTCCGAAAGACTCCTACCGCCTATGAGTCTCCAACCTCCAAGAGTAACAAGATCGATGGCAAAAGCTCAAGACTTGCTCAAATCACGAATTCCTTTGGTGCAAAGAAGGGGAAGGAGTGGATCTATCACTTGATTGGAGAACTTCTCTCAAATGTTCCCAAATCACTTGGGGATCTAGGATTTGGTGTAGAGGATTGAGAGAGAGAGTGAAGAGTGTTCTTGGCAAGCTCAAAGTGAATGGTCAACCCATTCCCGGAAGAGGGAGAAGGCTATATATATAGTGAGAGAGGAAAACAGACCGTTGAGCAACTTACTGTTGACGGATGTCCGGTGGCTACCAGACGACCGGTGACACAAAGAGGACCGGACGTCCGGACTGCCGGTCGTCCGGTGGCTGGAACACCAACCAGAGATACAAGTGTGTAGAGGGACGCACAGGCAGCGGGCGTCCGGAAGGCGCTGGTCGTCTGGAGCCCAGACGTCCGGTGTTTGTTGGATATCCGTTAATTTTAGTTCTGTTGAAATGCACCGCATATCCGGAGATGAGCGGACGTCCGGTGACCAGACGTCCGGTGTGATCGGCCTTCCGCTAATATTCGATCTGTGAAGATTTACCAGACGACTAGAGAGGGTTGGATGACTGGTAGGTCAAGAGAGGCCGGACGTTCGTAGACTTTGGACATCCGGTGGTAGTAGGACCTAATAGCTAAGAAGCATACTACCATTTGTGCATAAGCTAGAGGAAGAAACTTGAGATGGTAGAGGAGGGAATTTTGTGGGTTTTGAGCAAGTCCTTTCGCGAAATCCAACGATCCCCCTTAATAGTGCGGGATCCCTATACTCAAGAACAACCTGAAAATAAAGGAGCCGAAGCTTTTTATCTTTGTCTTGTGTCTCTGCTCTTGAGTGATATAAGTATATATAGATGCTTTATGTCCATAGTCATGATCCACACACACACATAGCCCTTGAGACATAATCTTGAGAAATACTCGATAAACATGATTAGTCCCAGAATGCATGTTGTCATCAACATCAAACTATGATTAAGGGCATAATTGCACTTTCAATCTCCCCCTTTTGGGTAGTTGATGACAACATACATGCACTATTTATAATAAAGTTTTGAATATCGAAAGAATTTGAAAAACATTGAATATCGAAGGATTTTTTGTGGAGCTCCTCCTCAATATGAGCAATAACTAATAGATAAGCATGAAGAAGCTCCCCCTCAATATGATACCAACACAACCGAGACTCATACACAAGATAATCAAGATAACATCAAATTTTAGAATAAGCTCCACAAAGTTTCAACACTCATAGGATATAACATAAGTCCAATAACAGATAGGCTAATAACATAGCATAAGTTCGATAACATAACATGAGTTCGATAACAAGTTAATAACATAGCATCACATCACATCACATAAATAAGTGCCTAGCATCACATCACATCACATAAATAAGTGCCTACTCCCCCTTGGAAGCAAATACCCAAAAGGGGGTGTCAGAACAGCATCAAAGAGCATCATCGTCATCACCATCATGAGCACCACTACCACCAGCCTCATCAAGGAAGTCAGCCCACTCGGGACCTGAAGGAAAACCGAAGTCATAAGGTGGAGCATCAGGAAGACGTTCATCGTCACTCACATCGTAAACTCTGGAGTCTCTCAGACAAGCCTTCAGAGCATTCTTGGAGGTGACCAAGCGTGTGACAACGGTGTGGTTTTGGGAGCAATGAAAGGTAAACATCTTCATCATGGCAGAGTGAGCCTTCCCAAGGAAACGAGAGATGCGACCAAAAGGTGTAGAGCCAGAAGAAGTAGACCGAGTGGTGGAAGGAGGAACACTAGCTGGGGTGCGACGAGCAGGAGCAGAAGAGTCCTTGGGAACCCAATCATCCGCCATGTGAGGTGGAATGACCCACCGTTCATGCAAGTGAGTGCAGGCAATGGGAAATGGAGCAACACTCTCGATAAATGCCTGAAGAAAGGGGGCATGAGGAAAGGCTCGCTTGTGTTGAAAACAAGCAAGACGGATCTCATGCCACAGAAAATGAGGGATATTTATCTTCCCTTTTGGAGACTCATAGAGGCGATGCATGAGATCAATGCAGTAGTTGTTACATGACCCCTTGTCACCCATCTTGGGATAAATGGTGCGAATGACACACTGATAAATGATGTAGAAAGGTGAGCGCCAAAATGAGACTTAGTTTAGGCCCTTTTGTTTCTCCTCATCAGTCATTTCACCGATGGGTTTTAGAAGATCCGCACAGACCTCTATGCCCTTGGGCCTATGGTTAGGGTCATCCTTATGGATTTTGAAGCATGTGTTAGGAAAACCAAGAGCAGCAACAAATTGGGCATAGGATGTCGTGAGCATCGTGTCGGAGGTCATCCAAGTGACAATTTTATTTGGACCAAAGTAACAAGTGGCATAGAATTGATGGATTGCAGTTTGGTTAAAATCATGCTGGAATTCAAATGGTGCAGCAAGATTGGATGACTCAATGAGCTCAATAGCTCCCGGATATTTCGCCGGATGAGAGCGGATATGCTCTAAGTCAATGCAAACATGAGGAGATAGACCTTTAGGAATGACTATAGTGGTAAAAATGTCAGCTTGGACATTAGTGCGAAAACGAGCATCCTGTGAGTCGCTAAGAACAGTGAATTGATCCATGTCACAACGAAGCTTAAGGTAAGACGCTATGGGAACCTCATTGAACCGTTTAATGATGCGGCCATGAGGGAGTGGAGGTTCAAGAGAGATGCGACGGGCATCACCTTGAGGTTGTACCGGAGGAGGAGGAGGCTTGAAAGTGGGCCAACATGTTCCCGGTTTAGGTGCGAAGGTGCGAACAGCGACATAGGAGGGCTACTCCAAATCCGCCGTTTCGTCCTCGTAGTCGGATCCCTCCGAAGAAGAGTCGGTAGTGGAGCTGTGAGGGTGGGTGGCACGCTTCCGAGGACGAGTGCGCTCCTGCGAATCATCGGAGCCACCACGACGAGACGGACGAGAGCCCCCACCGGTGACCTGCTTACGCGCAGAGTGCTTGGTCCTTGGCATCTCGACCTAGGTGAGGAGGAAGACCCAAACCACTTATCCACCGTCATCGATCGAAATTCGAGGGATGAGAGGAGACACGAAGGAGGTGCTACCTGGGAGGACGAACGGAAGACGCGATGAGGACAAATGGGCCGCCTCCCCGACGATGGCTGGAGACGAGGCGAGGACGAACGGGGTCCTTATTGTGGCCGGGACGACCCAACGGGGTCATTTCGGCGACCGGGACGACCCAACGGGGTCCCGGCGGCGAGGCGCTCGACCAGCCCGTGAACGCAGCGAGGAGGGTTGGCGACGGCGGAGATGAGATGAGGAGTGGGGAAATTAGGTTTAGAACGGAACGAACCGCGTGCTGATATATATA
>NC_041392.1:277252470-277532840 GCF_002162155.2 Triticum dicoccoides | reverse complement strand
ATATATATATATATATATATATATATATATATATATATATATATATATATATATATATATATATATATATATATATATATATATATATGCACATGCGAGTGAGAAATTAACCGGACAGCCGGTGTGAACCGGACATCCGGGCCTGAGAGGGCAACCTGATACGGCAGTTAGCGGACAACCGGCAAAAACGGACGTCCGGCGCATTTAGACAGAGCAGAAATTAACGGAAATCCGGTCATAGTGGACGACCGGTAATAGGGCACTAGAGAGGTTTTTACGGACGATCGGTACAGAGCGGACGACCGGTGCTATGGCACCAGAGAGGATTTGACGGACGTCCGGTATAGAGCGGACGACCAGAAGCACTTATGGATTTTTCAGAAACACTAGGGTGCCATAGTTGGTGCTAATGACAATGATGGGGAGATGATGAGTGAAATATGTAGTAGGATGCAACAACACCTTATATTAAGCAATGAGTTTCCTATGCCAACAATAATAAACACACATACCGCTCATATGTTGTTCTAATGACAAGATGCCACCATGTATGAGTATACGTGACATGACACTGCAAAGATTTAAACTTTGGGTCCATAATCACTACTCCATCATTGAAATTAGAATAAAATGGTAGCTTTGAGAGTGTTTGTTCTTTTTACACATTTCATAGGGTGAGAGAACGCATGAGTTGAGTGTCTCCCCCTAAATATATGCCTACATAGAGACAAGACATTATGGCAATGCATGCATGAGTACTAGTTTTCACATAATGTTGTCAAGCTCCAAGATACCAAGTTCACGCCTAAGTTGACAAAATCTTGCTTCATCCAATGGCTTTTTGAAAATATCTGCAAGTTGCATATCTGTGCCAACATGAGCAATGTCAATGTCCCCCTTTTCCACATGATCTCTCAAGAAGTGATACCTAATATCAATGTGCTTTGTGCGGGTATGATCTCTGCGGTTCTCAGCAACATTGACGGCACTTTCATTATCACATAGAAGATGCACATGTCTATAGGTGATACCGTAATCCTTCAAAGTTTGCCTCATCCATAGTAATTGAGTTGCACAACTGGCGGTTGCAATGTATTTAGCTTCTGCAGTGAAGAGGGCAACACAATTTTGTTTCTTCGAGGACCAACTTACCAAGGAGCGTCCAAGAAACTGACATGCTCCGGAGGTGGACTTACGATCCACTTTATCTCCATCCCAATCCGCATCCGTGTACCTAATGAGGTCAAACTTAGCATCCTTGGGGTACCAAAGACCCAACTTTGGGGTGTGAACAAGGTATCTAAGAATATGCTTAACCGCCTTATGATGACTTTCCCTAGGGGAAGCTTGAAATCTAGCACACATGCATACACTAAACATGATGTCTGGTCTAGATGCACAAAGATAAAGCAATGAACCAATCATAGAGCGGTAAATAGATGGGTCGAACGGAATACCATTTGTGTCTTCAGTGAGTGCAATTTTGGTTGGCATGTGTGTCTTACATGGACTAGCATTAGACATGCCAAACTTCTCTAGGATATCCTTGAGGTATTTTGCTTGGGACAATAAAATTCCTTCTTGAAATTGTTGAATTTGGAATCTGAGAAAGAACTTGAAATCCGCATTGAGCGACATTTCAAAATTCTTGGTCATTGAAGCCGCAAACTTCTTGCATAAATGAATGTTAGGATAACCAAAAATGATATCATCTACATAGATTTGGCATAAGATCAAATCACCCTTGTCCCTCTTAGTAAAAAGAGTGGGATCGATCACCCCTCTCACAAAACCATCATCGAGTAGAAACTTCTTAAGATGATCATACCAAGCACGAGGTGCTTGTTTGAGGCCATACAAAGCCCTATGAAGTTTATACACATAGTCTTTGTGATCGGGGTCAACGAAGTTAGGTGGTTGTGATACATATACTTCTTCTTGTAAAGGACCGTTAAGGAAAGCACTCTTCACATCCATTTGATGTAACATAAAACCATTGAAAGTGGCAAAAGCAAGTAAGATGCGAATGGATTCGAGACGGGAAACAGGGGCAAAGGTCTCACCAAAGTCCAAACCTTCAACTTGTGAGTACCCTTGTGCCACTAACCTTGCCTTGTTTCGGATGATTACACCATTCTCATCTTGCTTGTTCTTGAAAATCCATTTCGTTCCAATGACATTGTGCTCGGTAGTTGGCCTCTTGACTAATGACCACACTTGGTTGCGTTCAAAGTTGTTCAACTCTTCTTGCATAGAAACAAGCCAATCATTGTCCGTCAATGCATCTTGTACCTTGAGAGGCTCAACACTAGACACAAACGAGAAGTGAGCACAAAAGTTTGTAATTTTTTTACGAGTGACTCTACCTTCCGATATGCCGGTGAGAATCTTGTCAACATCAACACGACCAGCCACTCGAGGCATAATGGAGGTAAGAGTTTCACGAGGTTCAACTTCATGTTCATCATCCACGTCCTCAACATATGCATCATTAATGTGTGTTGGAAAATCTTCGTCTTCATCTTGCATTTGTTGAGGTTCATCGTCAATGATTGCACTTTCTTATTCTTTCCCTTGAGGATGATCTTGTTCTTGATTATTATCGTGAAGAGAAACTTGATCATCATCCTGTACTTGGTCTATGGGCATTGGTTGAACCATAGGTTCTTGAGGTGGTGAGGGTGTTGATGTAGTTTGATGATGCATGAAGCTTCCATCTTCTTCTTCATCATCAAGAGGTTCTTGTTCCATCGGAAGAAGTGCCCCAACACCCATGGTCAAAATATCTTGAGAGGAATCCTCTTCACCTACATCACTTAGATCAACTTGCTCCCCATGGGAGCCATTAAATTCATCAAACACCACGTCACAAGTTTCTACAACACATCCATTGGATTTGTTGTAGACTCTATAGGCGTGAGAGTTTGATCCATAGCCAACAAATATACCTTCAGTTGTTTTGGATTGAAATTTTCCTAACCGTTCTCGTTTGTTGAGGATGAAACTTTGCACCCAAATACAGGAAAGTACTTGACATTTGGCTTGTTCTCGGTTAGGAGCTCATATGGAGTCTTTTCCAATATTTTTCTAAGGAATAGCCGATTTGAAGCATGACATGCGGTGTTGACAGCCTCGGCCCAAAAACTGCGTGGTGACTTGTATTCATCCAACATGGACCTTGCCATCTCCACAAGTGTACGATTCTTCCTTTCTGCAACACCATTTTGTTGAGGGGTGTATGGTGCGGAATATTGATACTCAATCCCTTCATCACTAAGAAATCCTTCCAAGGTGTAATTCTTGAACTCGGAACCATTATCACTTCTTATTGCCATGATTTGTTTGTCAAACTTGCGCTGTGCTTGCTTGGCAAAATCAATGAAGGTGATCTTCGTCTCGTCCTTGGACTTGAGGAAAAACACCCATGTGTATCTTGAGTAATCATCAACAATGACAAGTCCATACTTTTTCCCACTAAGACTATCCCATGAAGGAGGCCCAAAGAGATCCACATGAAGGAGCTCCAAAGGCCTTGAAGTAGACACAATATCCTTGGGTGGATGCTTTGATTGATGCTGCTTCCCGGCTATGCATGCACTACACACACGATCTTTCTCAAAAGAGACATTGGTTAGTCCAAGGATGTGATTACCCTTTAAGAGATCTTGAAGATTTCTCATGCCGACATGGGCTAGCCGGCGATGCCATAGCCACCCCTTGTCGGCCTTGGCCATCAGACAAGTTGCATGGAATGTGCTCTCTTTCGAGAAATCAACCGTGTAAAGGTTGCCATCCAACTCTCCAACAAAGGCCACTTCGAGAGTATCTCTCTTAAAGACTTTCACACCCGTTAGTCCAAAGAGTGTATCATAACCAACGGAAGCCAATTGGTGAACAGAAAGCAAATGGTATTTGAGGGATTGGACAAGCATGACATTTGCAAAAGACATGTCATTTGTGATAGCCACCTTGCCCAACCCAAGTACCTGTCCTTTTGATCCTCCACCAAACATAATGCTCATAAATGGTTGAATAGCTTCCATGAAATCGTAGAGCAACTTGCTATCTCCGGTCATATGATTTGTACATCCACTGTCAATCACCCATTTTACTCCACCGGAGAAAGCAACCTACACACAATTATGGCTTGGTTAGAGGCACATTTTGCAATGGGACCTCTCAGGTTAGTCACAAGGGTCTTAGGAACCCAAATGGCATAAAACCTAAATGCATTTCGAGGACCAACAAATTTAGCAAAAACTTCTCCATCTTTAGTCTTACGAAGTACATAGGATGGAGGCATGAAATCTTTTGGCTTGTTGAGAGTAGGCATGCCCCTTGTGGCCTTCCCACTACCAACCTTACCTTTCTCCTTGTGCCCTTCTCATACAAACGTTTCTTTTAGAGGGGTGGTGCACTTTTGAGAGGGCGTCTTCTTCTTGCTTGTGCTTGGGTCAAACCCGAGTCCCTCTTTGGCAAACACCTCATTGTGTTGGCTTAACACCTCATTAAGGTTCTTTTGCCCTTGAGCACATGTCATGAGCCCTTTCTCGATTTGTGCCTTGAGAAAGCGATTCTCCTCAAGAATAGATGCTAGATCACTACTAGAGTTAGTAGTACAAGCATCAACATTGATAATAGGAGAAGAGTAAGCCTTAGCTAGAGTTTCAAGATAAGTAAGCTTAAGTGTCTCAAAACTCTTTGTACGAAGGGTGAGCTCTTCTTCCTTAGTCTTGAGGGACATGGATAGGAGCTCACAATCCTTAGAGAGATAAGCATTAGACTTCACAAGCTTACTTTTATCTTTCATCAACTCTTCGCAAGAGTCAATAGCCTTTTTCAAGGAGGCAAGATCTTTAGTATGAACATCAATGTTTGAACCAATTTTTAAGCATAGTTCATCATTTCATGCTTCCTCATATTGGACTTTCCGCTCAAGGATTTCACATTTTTCCTTTTCCTCGGTGACGAGGGTTTCGAGTTCCTTAATGGAGATGTTGTGCTTACTCACCATCTCCATAAGCATATGAAACATAGTGAGCTTCTTTCCTTTAAGGGAGCACATGAACTTATTTAGTTTAGCAAGCATAGGATCATCTATATCATCATCCTCATAACTATCCTCCGCATCAAGATACTCATCACTAGGAGTAGGAGGAGTGAAAAGAGGAGGGTTTGATTGTGGGGTTACCTTGACCTTGTTTGGAGAGTGTTGGTCCTCTCCATCTTCTACCACGGCCTTTTCCATGAGACACTTGTGAGCGTTGCCCTTGTAGTCCTTCATGTAGTTGTAGGTGACAACGTCACCACTCTTGTTGACTAGCCTCAATGTGTTTTGAGAATCTTGAGCAACACCGGCAACACCACTAACATCATCCGGATCGGATTCTTCTTGAGCAACCATTGCTTTCCCATCTCTGTTCTTGAGCTTGGAGTTCAAAGGGTTTGGCAACTTTTTCTTGGGAAAGGTATTGGGAAACCTTGGTTTATCTTCTCTCTTCTCATAAGGGCACTCGTTGGAGAAGTGGTTGGTTTCTTCACAGTTGTAGCATTTTCTTACTTTCTTCTTTTGAAATTTTCCCTTGAATTTTCCCGCGCTAAACTTCTTGACAAAGAGAGCCATGTCTTCATATGAAGGGCCCTCACCGGATTCAACCTCATCACCATCTTCTTTATCATCATCATCATCTTCTTCTTCACTTTGCTCATCTTCATATACATGCTTGGCCTTCAATGCAAGATTGATTTTTAACGATGGAGTACCATGCATGCCAAGATGTTTTGTAGCATTTGCCTTTGACTCTTCAAATAGTTGGAAAGTGGATATGATGTCATCTGCAGTCATTTCCTTGAAGGCATGGTGTTGTCTTATGTCCCATACCATTCGATGGTGATATGGAGCAAGAGCATGGAGCAACTTGTCCACAAGGAATCGCTTAGTCATGTTGAATCCATCTTGTGTCTTGTCACACTCACACGACTCAATATCAGCAGTGAGAGTCATGAGACACTCAAGGAGTTGATTGGGAGTTTCACCTTTCTCCATACAAAAGTTTTGCAATTGCCCCTTGGCAATTTCATATTGAGCACTTCGGAGGGTGGAGGTACCGGTCTTGGATCTTATAATATTTTCCCATAGTTCCTTGGCACTTGTGATGTGTATGAAAGGTCTCCTTTGCTTTTCAACCATACCTCTCCTTATACACATGATTGCAGTGTCATTGAGATTCTTGTCATAAATTTCTCTTGGTGTAGGATTCTTTGGATCAACCACATGGTAACCATACTCCAAGATCTCTAGCATCTCATCGTTTCCATATCGAAGATGACCCTACATAGCAACTCTCCACAAGGCAAAATCGGAAGTGGCATCAAGTAAAGGAGGTTTGCCTTGAGGGTTATATTTCGGTTTCTCAACTTGGGGTCTTGCATAAAGCCAAGGAACACTAGAGTGTTCATTGCTAGGAGGTTGTTGACCAAGTGACGGAGTAGACACGGTTGGCATTGAAGCCGCACCACCCGAAAGTGGTGCAAGCACCATGGACAACGTGGCTATCCTCATTTGGAGCCCTTTGTAGGAATGAATTCCTATTCCTATATAGGATAGGGTTTTAAATGAAAAAAACATTGGCCTAGACTCAATGGAAAAATTCCTATCCTATGCATCAAATGATATATATTACTCTCTCCGTCCGAAAAAACTTGTCATCAAAATGAATAAAAAGAGATGTATCTAGAACTAAAATACATCTAGATACATCCTCTTTAATCCATGTTGATGACAAGTATTTCCAGACGGAGGGAGTACTCTATAAGAATTGAGATGCATGTCATCTCACTTTCTATGAAGTTTCTATTCCTACAATATCCCTATTCTATGAACAAAGGAGGCCTAGAAATGGCTGTTTTCCATTTTGCATACTATTAAGCTTAGACTTAACCTGGTACTATTTGCTACTCCCTCCAATCCATAATAACGGTTGTGGTTTTAGTTTAAAGGAGTACTAATCTATATCCATTAGAATAGTAGTACCTGTGTGTTGTCACGCAATTAACAGTTAACAATGTTTGATGTGGTGTGGTCACAGGCATTGAACAATTAATAATGTTTGATGATACTTTTCCATTTTGCATACTATGAAGCCGACTTTAACCTGACACTATCTGCTACTCCCTCAAATCCATAATGCCCATCCATAATAAGTGTTGTGGTGTTCGTTTAAAGAGAGTACTAATCTATATCCATTTGCATAGTACCTGTGTTGTCACGGGCAATTAACAGTTACAATGTTTGATGTGACAGTTGTCACGGGCATTTAACAATTAACAGTGTTTGATGAGATGAGCTATGTCTGAACTCCCCAAATAACAATTCAATTATTCGGTATTTTACCCTCCGTTTTTAAACATATTATATTTAGGGACAAAGTACTATAAACTACTCCATCTGTCTTTAAACTAATATAAGATCTTTCGGATCACTTAGTGATCTGATATGATCAAAAAGTCTTATATTAGTTGGGCTGTGTATGTGGAATATGGAAACCTAGAATCAGTCAATAGTTATCAATCACATGTTCCTTTAGAGGTCTTCAAAAGCGATAAGTGAAAAATGAAATCACTAAAACAAGTAAAAATTAATATAGGAGTGATAAACATGAGGTTATTAAAACAAGTGAAAATTAATACGATAGAGTGATAACATTTCTTAGTTCAACACCAGTAAGCACTTAATTTATTTCTTATTAACTTCCTTTGGATGAAATCTAGTCCTTATTAGGCTTTCTCGGGCGGCATGAAGTTCTATCATATATTATCATACTAGATGACCCGTTGCGCCAATTGGTGCAAAAAGCATCGGCCAGTCGAGTCTTCAAACCATGTGTATGTGATAGTTTAAGAGATATACTTTTATCTCATTATATGGTATCATGACAGATGAAAAGGAAGTAATGACATTATATGATAATAACACATACATTTGTTTCATAAAGCAAGTTGTAGTAGGATGAGTCTAAAGACATAAAAAAACGAAACACTGGCTAGAACATAAGCAAATAGAAACTTAGTGCTGATACATAGTGTTCTAAGAGAACCTACGCTGATCTACAACAGAGTGAAAAACATCCAAAAAATACAGGAACATATTTCTTTCTGCATTGCTGCCCCAAAAGCACATTTCATGAACATGTTACCAGCAAACAACCAATAGTCATATATTCATGATAGTCTTATAGGTGGCTTACATACGATCCAAAAGGATACTAAATATAGAAGTCTTGGTAGGTACTTATGGTAGTGAAATATCGGTTTTCTCTTTCGCATTCTTAGCCCATCTGACATGGAACATCGTCGCGTTGTGCAGTCCAGAGTAGTCAAGCTCCTAGATCTCCTCGACCCTTCCGTAAAATCTCTCAGTTGCGTTGTTATCTCTGCTGGTCATGCATTCCATCGTCACCCCTAAGTTCTTATCATCACTGTCCATAGCTTTGGCCTCCATGTAGAATGTGTATCCGTTGATATCGTATGCCTGATAAGTGACGAGGTTGGGTGATGGGCCATGTGCTAAGGCGTATATGAGCAATCCGTCCTTAGAGCCCTCTTCGGGGAATTAGCAATGATATGCTCTTTGAACCAATGCAGGAAAGTGGAGTTGTGCTCTCTAATAACTTCGGTGTATGTCCTGCATACCTCCGATCATGATACTTCTTTGCGATAATTTCTTTGTGCAGTTCCACGAAAGGATCTACCTCGTCTAGGTGTTGTAGCACTACCAAGTTTGCTCTGTCAAAGTCGTTGCGTTGATCTAAGTATGCCACGTGCAGTTCCTTGCGACCGTTGGAGTGATCTTCTCCTTCGAGCCTCCCATCATGCTTGTTAATGAGCAAACAACACCAACACCAGGCGGCTGGTCTGCGCCATATAGAAAATTCTCGTAGAAAGAGATGCACTCTTGTGTCAGATATCCTGGACGATGCTTCCATCCGGACGGGACATGTTACGAATGAATCCTTTGATGATCCCATTCATCCTCTCAAACGGCATCATGTTATGCAGGAATGACGACCCCGGGTATATTATGTCCTCCACAATATGGACACACAGATGCACCATGACGTCAAGGAACGCGGGCGGGAAGTACATCTCAAGCTCATTAAGTATCACAACGATCTCTTCATGTAGCCTTCAGAGCTGCTTCGCACGGATCGACTTTCGAGAGATGACGTCGAAAAAGTTGCAGAGACCAATAAGCGTGTCACGGACGTGCTTGTCCATTATCCCTCTATGGGCAACAGGTAGTATCTGCGTCATCATCACATGATAGTCATGGGACTTCATCCCGCTGAACCTTTTCTTGTTCGTGTCTAGATATCTGCTTACCTTGCCACAGTAACCGGAACTAACTTCGACTCTGGTAAGGCACTTAAAGAATTGATCGATTTCAGACGGACTTAAGGTGAAGCAAGAAGGGGGGCAATAATCCTCTTTCTTTACTTTTTTGCCCTTCTTCTCTCGCGCCTCTGTCTTCATCTCTGTCTCGTCTGACTTTTTACGGGGTGGCATGTGCAGATCTTCCTTGATTTTCAAATCTTGCAAGTATTTTCTTGCCTTCGGCCCATCCTTGGTCTTATCCAATGTCGCGAGCAAGCTCTCAACGACATTCTTACAGATATGCATTTGATCAAGGCAATTAGGTGTGTCGAGTTTGTGCCAGTACTCCAAGTCCCAGAACACAGACCTCGTCTTCCATACCTTCAGCAGCGGCTCCGGCGCCTTTTTCATCGTCTTTCCCGGTGCGGGGCACTGTTCCCAGTTTTTCAACAGCTCATCGATTTCGGCGCCGCTCCGCTTACGTGGAGGTCCTCGATGCTCAGCATGACCATTGAATAGATCTCCACAGTTTCTCCATGGGTCGTCCTTCTCGAGCCATCTTCGATGCCCCATGTACATGATTTTCCCAAACCCGCCATCTTTCCTTGACGTAAGCTGCTGAGACGTCATATCATCCATGCACCGCGTGCATCCGCAATATCCATGGCACACCTGGCCTGCGGCATATCCGTAACCGAGATAGTCATGCACCATCATGATAAGCATGGCTCTCATGTAGAAATACTCGCCTTTGCTAGCGTCCCATGTCTTGGACGGTGTTTTCCATAACGTGTCTAACTCCTCTTGAAGTAGCCCCAGATACAAATTAATATTATTTCCCGGTTGTTTCGGCCCTTCAATCAGCATGCTCATGTGAATGTACTTCGACTTCATGCACAACCAGGGGGGAGGTTGTACATCCATACAAACACGGGCCATGTGCTATGATTGGTGTTCTGGTTGCCAAACAGATTCATGCCATCGGTGCACGCGCCGAGCATGATGTTCCTTGCATCACATTCAAAATACCGATAGAAGCCGTTCAACGCCCTCCACTGGCTTCCATCCTTGACGTGTCTTAGCTTTAGATCATCTCCATCGCCGGGCTTCTTCCTCTCCGCATGCCAGCGCATGAGCTTTGCTTCCTTGGGATCTACGAAATACTGCTGGAGATGGGGAGTGATCGGTAAGTACCATACAACATTCTAGGGAGATTTTTTCCTGGCCTTCTTGTATAGAGAAGCATTGCACACCAGACAACTTGTTTTTTCCGCGTGCTCCTTCGAATAAATTATGCAATCGTTGATGCATGCATGAGATCTAACGTGCAGCAGATCAAGAGGGCACATGATCTTGTTGGCCTCATCCACACTAGTAGGACATAGATACCCCGCGGGAAGAACATCCTTTAGGTACTTGAGATGCTCATCGAGGATAGTGTCGGTCCATTTGTTTTTAGCCTTCGTCTTCAGAAGTTGGAGCGTGAAACTTAAGCGGGTCACCTCAGGATTGCAACCATCATACAATGGAGTGTTCAAGTCTACCATCAGTTGCTCCAGCTTAGCCTCCTGTCAAGAAGCAGCTCTCTCTGTACTCGTCTCCTTGCGAAGCAGTGCTTGAACATGAGGGTCCCGCATGATTGAACTTAGTACCAACGAACTCTACGGTGTGGAGTCCACGTTCTCTCCGTCACCATGTCCGGCCCCTTCTCCGCCGCCATGTCCGGCCCCTTCTCCGCCGCCATGTCTGACCCCTTCTCCGCCGCCATGTCTGTCCCTTTCTCCTCCGCCATGTACGGCCCCTTCTATGCCGCCATGTCCGGCCTTTTCCCCGCCGCCATTATCGATCATCTCTTCATCTTGCCCTGTGTTGTCATTTCCTGCCCCGCCAGCGTCCTCAACATCATCATCCTCATCTTCAATTATCCACGAGTATAGCCATCCATGAAACCAGTCATGAGCAGGTGCGCTTCGACATGACTATCGTCATAGGGGTCAAGCCAAACTATTCCTTTGCATCTTCGACACAGACATAAAACCTCTATCAGGTTATTTTCATTCATGTCCTGCACCGCCGACCGCAACCACCTGTCCACCATCGTTCCACTGACCATCATGAATGCATGCACGGTAATAATAACCAATTTGATTATAAAAATGCATGCATGCATCAAAGTCATACAAAAATTCGCCATGACCTTCCCTAAAAATAGGACATATAGATCTAGAGTTTGCCCGGAATTCGTCGAAACAGAAATAAATCGACATTTCGGCAAAACATAGGCAACTCACAAGCACAATTCAGTGTCAACTCATGCCACACACAAAATTTCCATCATATTGCCTGATTATGTCATATCGCACACACATACACATATTTCCATTCTTGCAAAAGCATAAATTTTTAATCACCTCTATCTCGAGATCGAGCACACGATGGAGATGATGATGTGGTAGGGAGATCAAAGTGGACAAAGCTCTTCTTGACAAGGCTAGATCTAGTTAGGGGGTACATAGGTCACTTCACTAAATGCTACATCTAACTATCTAGCTAATTTGGGAGGAGACAACTTCAACTAGTGGAGGGGAAAGGGAAAATAGAAAGGAGATGCATTAATGGAGGTGGTGTAAGTTAGCTAGGAGTAATAAAGAGAGAGAAAGGTAGGTAGAAGAAGTAGAGTAATGGGGGGAGAAGTAGTGAGGAAGAAGCAAAGTGAGGGAGAGAGGAGGTGGGAGGTAGGGGAAAGTGAGAAAGAGAGGATGGCAGAGGGGGAGGGGGAGGGAAAAGGTGGTATATGATGCGGCTTAGCAGTAGCACTGGTCGTAAACCACGCTACTGCTAATAACGTAGCAGCAACGCGCTTACAACACATGTGTTACTGCTAAGAGGGGCCCGCCATGTGGCCAGTTTCAAAATTAGTAGTAGCACCACCCAAAGAAAGCGTGCTACTACTATAAATTTATCAGTAGCGCGGTTAGCAAGATCGCGCTACTGCTAAACCTAGGGTGGCGGGAACTATCGGTCGATTTTAGTAGCAGCATGGTTCCACCGAGCCGCGCTACTGCTAAGTGAGTAGCAGTAGCGCTTGGTTTTTTCCTGCGCTACTGCTAATTAGCAGTAGCGCCTCCCCTTGAACCGCGCAGCTGCTAATATTCTGTGTATAAGGTTTTCCCCAGTAGTGATAGTAATGAACACAAGACGACTAATAACAACTAGGTAGTACAAATCGGAATGGAAGACAGAAAGAAGCCAAACAGGTAATAGTCTTCATCCAGTGAATTCAAACAGATCAGACAAGCAAGCAATGACTTCACGTAGACAAACAAAAATGTAAAGGGGGTGTGGGATAGAACCAGTAGCTTGGTGAAGACAAGGATTTGGTAGACCAGTTCCAGTGATGCAACAATTGTACGTCTGATTCGGGAGGCTGAGATTGAACTTAGAAGACCACGTCTTCACCCTATTCCCCTTGAGCTAAGGGGACACCCAGTCCTCGCCCAATCACTCTGGTAAGTCTTCAAGGTAGACTTCCAAACCTTCACAGGCTCCGTTCACCGGTGATCCACAATGACTCTTGGATCCTCAGAACGTGATGCCTAACCGGCTGGAGGATACACAATCCTAAAGTGTAACAAGTCTTCAGGTCACATGGACAGAAAGACTTTAGTGATGCCTAACACTCTTTGGCTCTCAGTGTTTTGGGATTTGTCCTTGCAAGGATCTCTTTCTCAAAGGCTTCGGAAGTGGGTTGCTCTCAAACGACAAAAGTCGTGCACTAACTCTGAGCGGCCACCAATTTATGGTCTAGGGGGTGAGCTATTTATAGCCAGGAGGAAACCCGACATGATATGTCCGAAATGACCGTGGGTCACTAAGGAACCAACATGTGTCCAACGGTCGGATTTCAAACACACGCGGCAGCTTGGCTTGGGCTACAAGCAAACCTCACTCATCCAGCTCTGGATAACATTTGCTCTCATTGTCTTTGCTCAAAGACATAGGATTTGGGTTGAGCATCACGTCAGTCTTCTGACTTTATTCACTTGGACCCCACTTAACAGTTTGGTAGTTCCTATGGCTCAATAAAGAAGAAAAGGAAACTACAAAAGAAACTATGTCTTCGCACTCCATAGTCTTCAAGTGAATGTCTTCACATGTCATTATCTTCAACGCGAGTGTCTTCACGAACCACCATTGTCTTTAGTGTCTTCATACATTTTGAGGGGTCATCTCTGGTAGGGAAACCGAATCAATGGGGGACTTCTACCTATGTTATCCTGCAATTCTCACAAACACATTAGTCCCTCAACCACGTTTGTCCTCAATACTCCAAAACTAACTAGGGGTGGCACTAGATGCACTTATAATCTCCCCTTTTTTGTGATTGATGACAAACTAGTTGATGTTTTCAACGGGGATATATTTTTGTGAAAGTTAAGTAACATGGTCATTGGCTTCATAAGTTGAAAAAGGCTCCCCCTGAAGATGTGCATATAAATAATTTGCCTTTGAATGCAAACGCACATGGCAGGTTTTGCTTTGTGGAGATATTCTTCAACTCATGAAGACAATTCATCATGCATACACAAATATAATGAGGATAATGAAACGCATAATGAAAAATGGGCGTCTGCAGAATGACTTCATGCAGAATTTATCATCGCATTAAATGGTAGCAGCAAAAGTGGCAGATGACCATCAAGTTTTAAGTGTTAGAACTCAAAACCAATAGTTCAAGAACAAGAGTTGTAAAAACTTAGCAAAAATAAGCACCCGACCCATATAGACCCGCTTGAAGACTATCAACTCATATACTTCCCCCCTTTTGTCATCAACGACCAAAAAGGTTTGAAGATATAGAGTGCCTATGCATTCCCAGGCAGTGAAGATGTTGGGGCAGGAGGGTCAACATTGGAGTTGGGCGGTGCAGAGGGGCCTGATGCAGAATCTTGGTGTAGTGAAGCCATCGCAGGTGAAGTAGTGTCATCCTCTTCATCAATGACTCCTGCAACAACATTTGGAGCCGAAGATAAATATTCGAAATCTTCAATGGGAGGAGTTGGATGCCAACTTGCTAGCTGTTGAGATTGGAGTCAAACTTGACGCGTTCAGTGAAGCCATCCGCTTGAAGATCTCTTCAGAGCATTGTGAGGCTCTACCAGGCACTCCGAAAGGCTTCATGAGCAACAAATGAGTTCTTGGTGGCAAGGTTGCGAATACGATTGACATCAATGAGAAGACTCTGCATTTGGTGCTTCATCCAGTCATGATGCCTATCCTATTTCTGATGAAGTGACACAAGAAGCTCTCTGTCATTCGGTACATGAGCACGCTTTTGAGTCCTTTGAGTGACTTTGCTGGTTGTTGCATCGGTGTTGGCATGATGCGGCAGACGCAGCTGACCAGCAAGAGGACCAGCAGGAGCGGGAGGATTCGGCACATGAGGTCCTTGACATAGAATTCCTTGGGGTATTCAGCATGAACTGGCAATGACTTCATCATGCTGAGCATTTGACTCATATTGGGCTTAGGCTTTTGGAAGATGCTATGCAATTCTTGCTCATAGCACCGACAACCTGGCTCATATAGATAATAGGAGTGAGAAGGGAAGTTAGGTCAATGATATCTTGAGCTTTGGCTTCATGATGGACATCACATGACATCCACTCAAGGACCCATGTCTTCGGATCCCTGTTGTAGCCTAATATATGGAGAGTGGCATAGAATTGCAGCAGAAGTTCTTCATTCCAGTGCTCCTTGTCGATGACAAATGGGAGCAAGACAACTTCACGGAAGCAGTTAACGGCTTCTTCAAGGCAGGGGAGCCCAGCAATGGCATCACAGCACAGGCGCTTATGGGAAAAGATCATGTCCTGGTTGTATAGAATGCATGAATGGCAGCTCCTTTGCTGGTGGCTCCAGAACCTGTCACATCAGATCTTAGGCTTCTTGTAAGGGTTCTTGGCCTTATCAAACAATGTGTTGTGCTCTCTGAAGCTGAGCACACTGAATGAGCCTTGGGTGGTTACGACACTGGGTAGCCTTGGTAGCTTGGGGCTTCTGTGTCTAAGGCCTTGGCTCCACATGATAGTCATATTGGGGACCATGAGCAGCGGGTGGTTTCATGATTGGCCACTTGAAAGTAACAAGCTCACCACGATGGAACACACGTTCCATAGTGCGAGGCACAGGAGGAGCAGCAGCCACATCCGAGGTGGATGGTTGCACATTGTCTTCAGTGGCATCATTGGCTTCGGGCTGGACATTATCTTCAGCCATGACAACGTCATTGGCTTCATCATGGTTTTCCAGACCGTTCTTGTGTACCTTTTCATGCACCGATTATTCGAATCTGAATCATGTGCATTAATGCCTAGAGAATGCAAATAATCCCCTAAATATGGTAAATGAACACGGAAAAGTGTCAAATTTGAATGTGGTGATTTGCAGGGTGTATGTTCATCGTAGAAAAAAACTCATGAACAAAGGACAAAGGAAATTCGGACCCCCCTTCAATCTTGGTGATTTCCCCCTTGAAGCCATGGAACTTCCTCAGTGATGGTTCGATTTATGAAAGCGTGCATGATGACATAAGGAAAACATTCTCAAATTTTTACCAGGGAATAGTGAGGCCAAACCATGGCACCACGCCAGGCATCATGTTTTCCAAGCATGTATTTCATTTTTGTATACTTTAATTCTGGGTTCGTTTGGCCTTTTTATACATTATTTGAATTTCTGGGCATTTAATGTGCATAATTCAAATTTGAACTACAAGCACATCCTCCAGTGCACCAAAGTTGGTTGAAAAATCACATGTGTGTCCTTGGGTGAATTTCTAGGTCCCATGCAAGAAATGGGAATGAAATTCAAACATCTGGGCGTCGTGGCTCGGCCGGAAAGATTGAGAAACTTGGTTTTTTAATTCATGTAAATCCAAAACACGCCTGAAAATCATGGAACTTGGCATGGTGTCATGACATGGCACCAACATGCTGCGGTAATTTTTTTGGCCGAATTGGGACAAGCTTTGGTATAAGTTGCTTGCAAACCGGAGCTTCTCTCAAGAAGGCTCATGGTTCCAAGAGGGAACGTGTCACCTCCGTGTGCGAAACGACATACGTACACTGCCTTCTCCAGCCTTAATTTGTTTACATGGGCAATTTAGACCAAATAGAAGTATCATGCTAAATTTTGGAATTATTCCGGGTTTGTTTGGCCGTTTTTGTACATTAGTTGAATTTCTAGGCATTTAATGTGCATAATTCAAATTTGAACTACAAGCACATGCTCCAGTGCACCAAAGTTCGTTGAAAAATCACATGTGTGTCCTTGGGTGAATTTCTAGGTCCCATGCAAGAAATGAGAATGAAATTCAAACATCTGGGCGTCGTGGCTGATATGTCTCCAACGTATCTATAATTTATGAAGTATTCATGCTATTATATTATCCATCTTGGATGTTTATGGGCTTCATTATGCACTTTTATATTACTTTTGGGACTAACCTATTAACCCAGAGCCCAGTGCCAGTTCCTGTTTTTCCCTTGTTTCAGTGTTTCGCAGAAAAGGAATATCAAACGGAGTCCAAACGGAATGAAACCTTCGGGAGAGTTATTTTTGGAACGGAAGCAATCCAGGGGACTTGGAGTGCATGCCAGGGGATCAACGAGGAAGGCACGAGGCAGGGGGCACGCCCACCCCCCTGGGCGCGTCCTCCACCCTCATGGGCCCCTCGTGGCTCCCCTTACCGACTTCTTTCGCCTATATATCTCCATATACCCTAAAACCATCGGGGAACAGAATAGATCGGGAGTTCCGCCGCCGCAAGCCTCTGTAGCCACCAAAAACCAATCGGGGCCCTGTTCCGGCACCCTGCCGGAGGGGGGATCCCTCACCGGTGGCCATCTTCATCATCCTGGCACTCTCCATGACGAGGAGGGAGTAGTTCACCCTCGGGGCTGAGGGTATGTACCAGTAGCTATGTGTTTAATCTCTCTCTCGTGTTCTTGATTTGGCACGATCTTGATGTACCGCGAGCTTTGCTACTATAGTTGGATCTTATGATGTTTCTCCGCCTCTACTCTCTTGTAATGGATTGAGTTTTCCCTTTGAAGTTGTCTTATCGGATTGAGTCTTTAAGGATTTGAGAACACTTGATGTATGTCTTACCGTGCTTATCTGTGGTGACAATGGGATATCACGTGATTCACTTGATGTATGTTTTGGTGATCAACTTGCGGGTTCTGTTGTGGAATTGTCACGGCAGATGTCCTCTTGCAAGGACTTAAGCGTGGAGCCATCGCAACTAGGAAGCTTAAAGGGGTTAACGGGACAAGCGACACGAGAGAGTTTTTATACTAGTTCGGCCCCTTATGATGAAGGTGAAAGCCTACGTCTAGTTGGGTTGGTATTGCTAGGGTTTTGATGACCAGGGAGCGAGATACGCTATGCCCGGCTCTCGATTAGATGTTACTTGCCCTAAGCCGCCGGCGGGTCGTCCCCTTATATACACGGGTTGACGCCATGCGGCTTACAGAGTCCCGGCCGGCACATAAACAGTGTCCGGCTTGGCGACTAGTTAATCTTGCCTTATAACACAAGTCATGCCATTACGGCGGTTCACCACTACGGGCCTTAAGTCGTCTATGGGCTTTACACCCTTTATTGAACCGCCATCTTCATGCTTGATCTTGGGCTTCATATGATGAATCGCCTTTGCGTAACCTGGCCCCTCCTGGGCGGTTTACACAAATAGTTATAACCCCAACATTAGGCCCCAGATTGATTTGAACCGGTTCATGTCAATCTTGAATACCTTAAGGAAATGTCTTCTGTCTGCGCAAAGGTTATAACCCGCCATGACGTCATCTTCTGGATTCACGATAACCCGCCGTGATGTCATCTTCCATTAAATTCATTTTTTACTCTGTCATATCTCAACGAATCTTTATCTTTACTGACCATTCCGAAAATCGAGGCGTCAGAGTAGTTGGATAATTACGCTTGGCCTCCTCGTTTCTCGTGCTTTCTTAGTCAGTCCTCACTTATAAATAGGCACGACCCCTAGGTCTTTTCCATTCTCCTCCTTCTGTCGTCTTCTTCCTCTCATTACTCCTCTCCTGCTCGAGCTCCGCCGCCGCCGCCGCCGGAGCGAAGCACCGCATCTTCGCCGTCCTTGGCTGCTGCATCGACCTGAATCGTCTAGAGAAACACAATGAACCCCCGCAGCAAGTCTGCATCTGTAAGTTTCTTCCTCCCTATACCTTAGATCCACATTAGGATTCTCGAGTTCATCGGTGTTCGTCACTATTCTTCATGAACCCTTCATAGATTTCGCCACCGCAGCCTGATTTGATCTTTAAGGGAGTATAAACTCATGCGGTAGCTGTTCCACTCCCATCTTAAATGTAAATAAATCCCCTTTCGCTTGCATGGAGGCCTCATTCGAGCTTATGAACTCATCTGTACTAGTTTTAGGTCTAGAATTTTTTTCTTTTCTCAACGACCGTTTGATCCAAAATAGTAGATGTAACCTGCGAAACCTGTTTGTTCCATACTTAGTCAAAAAACTGCATCTGTTAGATTCGTTTAACCATGGCAATCCGTATGGCCGGTTTAAAAAGACAACACTGACTGACAGCCTTGCCTGCTCCTGGCGGTTTAAAATAACTTAACTGCTTCTGATACCCATGGCGGCTTAAATAACCAGATACAATTAGCCATATGTCATTAGGCCCCTTCGCAAGCCGCCATCTTGAATAGACTTTAAAATGTTCTCCTCCGGGTTAAATTGAGCCGGAATTTTTTTATTTTGTCATAGGCTTCCATCTGCATAATGGCACCCCAAGGCTCCCAAAGCACCCGTGACCTGCAACTGGGTCAAATCCATTGTTACTGAAAGCACTTTGAGTGATTTCGTGAAGACTGGCTATCTTCCCAAGAAAGAAATCATGTCCTATCGTGCTCCTAATCCGTCAGAGGAAAAACCTCAACCCAAGGAAGGGGAAGTGGTCATCTTTACTGATCATATGAGCTGGGGCTTTTCTCCACCCGGCTCAAAGTTCTTCAGGGATGTCTTGCACTTTTTTGACCTTAGACCTTAAGATATCGGGCCCAACTCCGTATCAAACATTTGCAACTTCCAAGTATTTTGCGAGGTGTATCTTGGAGAAGAACCCAACCTATTAATTTTCAGAGAGTTGTTTTACTTAAACCGCCAAAATGAACGTGCCAATGGGCCCAACCTGGAACTCGATGGCATCTCAATTCAGCGACGGAGGGATTGCCTTTTCCCATATGCCGAGCCACCAAGCCACCCTAAGGATTGGAACCAGACGTGGTTCTATTGCCAGGATGCTTCTCCAGCTAATGAGAACCCGCTGCCCGGCTTTCGCGCTCTGCGCCTCGAATCCAACCATCCACTGCCGCATAAGTTATCTGCCGTTGAACGTCTACAACTTGCTCCCACCATAAAGAAAATCAAGGCTCTTTTGGGGAATGGCTTAGATGGCATTGATTTGGTCTGAGTGTGGATCTCATGGCGGGTGATTCCGTTAAGCCGCCGCCCTGCCTTGATGTGCACTTACACAGGCGAAAAGGTTGACCTGCTGCGTCATTGTTCTGATGATTTACCTAATGATATGGTTGAAGCCATGACCCAATCTCTTTTGAAAGAGGGCTCAGTGGTCAGTAACACTTTCGGCTTACTTCCGTTCTGCAAGAATAATCCGGCTCCTCCAGTAAGTCATCAACCTAAAAATTTGTACTTTCATTATGGAACGCCCTGCCTTTACTCATAACCCTTTCTCATTATTCACAGGCAAATGACAAATTCTGGAAGGTCCAGTGTGACCATGAGGCTGGCAAACGGGCTAGAGCAACCAAGAGAGTCGAGAGTTAAGCCGCCAAGGCAGGAACCCAGAAGAAGAAGAAGCCAAGTGCTTCAGATTTACTTAAACTGGATGATACTTCTGATGATGAAGAAGAGGTAATCCTTAATTCTCCTGACTCTTTTATCATTATCTTATTGACGTTAATTCCTTTTAGGAGGACACGGGAAACAGCCAAGCAGTTGAGGAAGAGGTAATTATAATTTCCTCCGACTCCGAGCCTTTGCCGAGACAGAAAGTCCGAAGAGTGACTGAAAGTGTGTTATATCGACTAGAGGGGGGGTGAATAGGCGATTTTTATGAAAGTATTCAATACATGGAAGTTTCGAAGACAAATTATAGAAATGAACCTATTACCATGCAGCGGAAGGTAGACTACACTAGTCAGACCATAGTCAAGTATTCAATGAAGTGAAACCACAATGACTAATAGCAGCTAGGCAGTAAGGATCAGGTACACAGTGAAGACAAATAGATAATGCAAATAGGCACTAACTTCACAAGAGCCAACTGTAAATAAAGAGATGGAAAGGATAGAACCGGTGTGCGTGATGAAGACAAAGGTTTGGTAGACCAGTTCCAACTGCGGTGACAGTTGTACGTCTGGTTAGGGTGGATAGGTATTTAAACCTGAGGACACTCAGTCCCGGACACTTAGTCCTAAACACGCAGCTCAGGACACTTAGTCCTCGCCGTATTCCCCTTGAGCTAAGGTCACACAGACCTCACCCAATCACTCTGGTAAGTCTTCAAGGTAGACTTCCAAACCTTCACAGACTTCATTCACCGGCGATCCACAATGACTCTTGGATGCTCAGAACGCGACGCCTAACCGGCTGGAGGATTCACAGTCCTCAAGTGTAATAAGTCTTCAGATCACACAGACAGGAAGACTTAAGTGATGCCTAACACTCTTTGGCTCTAGGTGTTTAGGGCTTTATCCTCGCAAGGAATTCTCTCTCAAAGGCTTCGAGGTGGGTTGCTCTCAAACGACAAAAGCCGTGCTTTAACTCTGAGCAACCAACCGTTTATGGTTGTAGGGGGTGGGCTATTTATAGCCACTAGGCAACCCGACCTGATTTGTCCGAAATGACCCTGGGTCACTAAGGAACTGACACGTGTTCCAACGGTCAGATTTCAAACACACACGACAACTTTACTTGGCTACAAGCAAAGCTGACTTATCCAACTCTGGATAAGATTTGCTCTCGTAGTCTTCACTCGAAGACATAGGATTTTGGTTAAGCATCACTTCAGTCATTCTGACTGGTTCTCTTGGACCCCACTTAACAGTACGGTGGTTCCTATGACTCAACAAAGAAAAACACAGAACGACGAAACTGCCAAGTCTTCGCGCTCCATAGTCTTCACGCGATGTCTTCTCTTGTCATGGTCTTCAATGTGAATGTCTTCACATACCACCTTTGACTTCAATGTCTTCATACATTTTAGGGGTCATCTCTGGTAGGAAAACCGAATCAACGAGGGACTTCTACCTGTGTTATCCTGCAATTCTCACAAACACATTAGTCCCTCAACTAGGTTTGTCGTCAATACTCCAAAACCAACTAGGGGTGGCACTAGATGCACTTACAATCTCCCCCTTTTTGGTGATTGATGACAAACTGGTTGAAGTTTTCAACGGGGAATATAATATGTGAGATTGTAAAGGATAGGGAATTGTCTTCATAAGTGGAAAAGGCTCCCCCTGAAGATGTGCATGTAAGTAATTTGCTTTTGGTATGCAAATGCATGTGGCAGGTTGTACTTGTGGAGATCCTCTTCAACTTATGATGACACTTCATCATGCATGAAAAGTATGTGAAGATAATGACATGCATAATGAAAAATGGACGTCTGCAAAATGATCTAAGTGCGGAATTTATCATCGCACATGCGGAATTTATCATCACATCACAGAATAGCAAATAAGTAGCAGACGACCATCGAGTTTAAGTGTTACAACTCAAAGAACCAAATGTATCAAAACGAGAGTTGTAAACACTAAGCAAAATATAAAGTAACCGCCCATATGGACCGCTTGAAGACTATCAAACTCATATGCTTCTCCCCCTTTTGTCAGTAAGGACCAAAAAGGTTTGAAGACATAGAGCATCTACTCGTTCCCATGAGGAGTAGGTGAAGCAGCAAGGTCGTCGGTGTTGTTCGGCGGTGCAGATGAACTCAGGGTAGTGTCGATGCAGAAGTAGGGGGTGGTGAAGTGGCATCGTCTTCGTCCTCGATCACTCTGGCATTCATAGTTGCCGCGGAGGAAGAGAACTCAGAGTCTTCAAGAGACGGAGTTCGTCGCAGCACAGTCTTTCTTGGAGGTGTGGAGTCAAACTTGAAATGTTCAGAGAAGCCATCCTCTTGAAGATCATCCTCAGAACACATAAGCGTCAACCCTTTCCATGTACGCCGACAGGTTTCATGGGCAACAAAGGCATTCTTGGTGGCAAGATTGCGAATGCGGTTGACATCCACCAAGAGGCTTTGCATTTGGCGTTTCATCCAGTCATGATGCCTATCCTGTTTCTGATGAAGGGCAACCAGAAGCTCTCGGTCATTGAGAACACGAGACCACTTCTTGGGACGTTGGGCAATGGTGCTTTTAGTGGCTTCAGTGAGGGCACGATGAGGTGCACGTGTAGTGCCAGCCAGAGGATAAACACGAGTGACTGCTTCAACTCCTTCAATGTTTTGAGAGAAACTTTGATGCTCAACATTCTGAAGACTAAGAGGCTCCTTGGCAGGCTCTGGATAGATGGCTTCAATGGACATATCAACGTCAGGCAGAAAGATCTGATGATTGCGAGCAGAGGGCTGATATGAGACAGCTGAGTGTAGTTTGATCAGACGCATTATCCATGGAGCGTAAAACTTCAAGCCAAAAAGATCAGATCCTGATGTAGTAAGTTGGCGGATGAAGAAGTCTTGTGCATTGAAGCATTTGTAGTGAAGAATATAAAAGACCAAAGTCTTCATTGCACCTTCTAGCTTTGCATGTGGAGAATGTCCTTTGATGGGCCAGAGAGTTCGCCTAATAATGTGATAGATAGTGCGTGGCAGATACTCAAGGTATTCAACAAAGAACTCCTTAGGATATGCAACATCTGGAGGCAAAGGCTTCATCATGCTAAGCATCTGACTCATGTTCGGTTCAAGCTTCTGAAAGATGCTCTCCATAGCTGCACTGTGAAGCTGGCAACCAGGTTCAAAAAGATCTCCAGGAGTGGGCAGACCAGTGAGCTCAATGATATCAAAGGCTTTGGCTTCGTGATGAACATTGCCGGTCATCCACTCAAGGACCCAAGTCTTCGGATCTCTGTTGTAGCCATGAATGTGAAGAATGGCATAGAATTGGAGCAGCAACTCTTCATTCCAGTGCTCCTGGTCGGTGACGAAAGGCAACAGTCCAGACTCTTTGAAGCAATCCAGAGCTTCTTCCAAGCAAGGGAGACCAGTTATGGCTTCAGTGTCAAGACGCATGTGAGGGAAAATGCGACCTTGATTGTACAGAATGCATGAGTTATAACTTCGCTGCGGATAGCTCCAGAACCGATAAGAAGATATTCTTTCCCTTGAGTAGGGGTTCTTGGCGCTATTGAAGAAGGTGTTATCTACTTTGAAGCCATTGACATTAAAGGATCCGGGTGCTGATGCAGGACCTGGAAACCTGGGCAACCTTGGCATTGGCTTTTCTACCTGAGGCCTATGCTCAATGTGATAGTCAAACTGAGGACCAGCAGCAGGCGCAGGAGCAGTAGCATCATTGGCTTCACTGACTTCTGGCACATTGGTTGGTGCAGGCTCCACATTTGCTTCAGCCATGACAACGTCATTGGCTTCATTCGTGTTGGTGGTGGCAGCCTCAAGATTCTCAACCTCCACTTGATGAGCTGGAGGGTCGGGCACAGACACGTTCTCCTCGAGAACAGCTTCTTCAGTAATGGGGGGAGTAGGGACACGTTCTTCTTCTCGTGTGTTGTCGGCTGATGCAGCCGAAATGTCTTCAGTAGCTTTAGCCTCAGACTCAGAGACATTGACAGTAGGAGTGGAATCTGGAAACACTTGATGTGCAACAGATTGGTGGGGCACTTCTCCTTCTGGAACGCTCGAAAGAGGGACTTGAGACCTTGGTCCTTTGCGAAGCCTGTGTAACGCTGGTGACGCCTCTGGAGACGGAGTTGGCTGAGCCTCAAAGTCATCTTCTTCTTCTTGCCGGGGTGGTGTGACTTGTTGTTGTGGGTGATCAGCCCATGATGCATCCTGAGCAATTGGCGTCAGAGGACGACCAATGCTGATGAGTTCGATGTGCGTAAGCACAGGTGATGATACCAAGTTATGCTCGATCTGAGGAAGAACTACATCATCTTCAACATTGTCATGATAACCAATGTCTTCAGCAGCGGTGGGATCAGCTGCTAGAATGTCTTCAGCTTCATGAGCCTCTGTGAAAGCAGGCTCATGGATAGTCAGTTGGCGCTCTTGATGTTCAGCTGCAGGGCAAACCATGGAGATAGGTTCAACAACTAAGGGCTCTGTGGGAGCAGCTCGATCCTTCTTGGTCTTGCGCTTCTTCTTGGAGGGAGCAGCAGCAGAGGCTTCAGGATGTTTCCTCTTTCTCGCTTCAGCCTCAGCAGTCCTCGTCTTCTTCAGTTCTGAAGCGGTTAACCTGACCTTTGGCTTCGATCCAGTCATGCTGGCTGGAAGACAATGGGATGTGCTTCCTGCCTTGGCGCTTCGGGTTCGGCCACAGCTAGCTTCTTCTTCTTCTTTGCAGCCATCCTGGGGTCGATGCCAGAACGACCAAGGGCCTTGCGCTTCTTAGCCTCATTGTAGGCTTGCACACACTTGTTAGCCAGGCTCTTCATGCGCTCACGAGAACCTTGAGCTTCTTCATGCTTCTTGAGAAAGGCTTCTTTGAGCTCGTGCAGCATGATCTTGAAATTTTTGACCTCTTGCATGCTGAGCTTGGCCATGTGCTTCTTGAACTGAGCTTTCTCAAAGTCGATCTTTTGCTTTAGTTCAACGATGTGCTGAGCTAGAGCAAGCTCTGAAGCAACGACGCCATGGAAGGCGACACTGAGGCCAATTGGAAGTTGCAGATCTTCAAAGCTGAGGTTGGGCGTGTCAAACCACTCATCAATGAAGTTGTGGATGATTTCCACATCAAAGAGAGGCAAATCATTGAAGATTTCTGCTTCTTCTTTGCTCTTGATCAGTTGCTCAAGAGCGTCATCTGCAAGATCTTCATCGCTGGACAGATCAATGGCGTCATTGCGCAGAATAGCAGCAACAGTCAGTTCTTGGCTGGTGTGTTGCAGAGGCATCTTGACTTTCGAGGGCTTGGAGATGCATGACAAATCTTCAGACTACACACTGTCTTCAGGAGGTGCA
The DNA here is from genome assembly GCF_002162155.2 of Triticum dicoccoides. Lineage (NCBI taxonomy): Eukaryota > Viridiplantae > Streptophyta > Magnoliopsida > Poales > Poaceae > Triticum > Triticum dicoccoides. The sequence continues at coordinate 277,507,176 of NC_041392.1, read as the reverse complement.
GTAGCTAGTGGCTTCGCCCGTGAGATTTTTGGTGCTGAGGCAGGCTTTGAAGCTTTAGGCTGCTTCAGTTTCTTTGGCTTCGGAGGTGCAGGCGCTTCATCAGATTCAGCGTCATCTGCAGGCTCATCCACGGCTGTCCCTTGAACCATGATATGAGTGATGAGACCTTCCAGGTTGTAGAAGGGCCCAACAAGATTGGGTTCAGCTTCGCGGGTGCCATCGGCACGGGGAGCAGAGGGACCAGGGTTGAAGTCTAGTCCCAATGACTTCTTGTTCTGCTTCGTCGAATTCTGGGCAAACTGGAAGTTGCGCTTGAACAGATTGTCGTCATGACACCACAGTAATGACGATGGGTCAGCATCCGCAGGCTGTGGTCCACGGACCATGCAGGCATAGAAGCCTTGTTCAATGGCTTCATCTCTGGACCTGGGTTGAAGATTTCTGTATAGGATGTCTCCCCATGGTCGCTTGATGGCATTCTTCTCAGCATATTCCTTGGTCACAAACCTGTACTTGAACCACTATTCTGCCCAATATCGTCGAATCCATTGGATTCGTGTCTTGCGCTGATTGTAATCCTCTTCTGGATCTGTCTTGTACAGTTCTGAGAGGTCATCGGGCAGAACTCTTGATGTTTCACCTCGACGCTTTCTGCCACCCTTCCTTACTGATTTCTCTGCAGCCATGAACTTTAAACTGAATGGCTTCAACATGTTCAAAGGCTTCAAAGGCTTTTGCTTGCTGGACAAACATGAATTGGCTTTGGGAGAATTTATATGATGATGTAAGAATTCTGCAAATGAATGCAGACTATGAGAACCAAGGGATTCTCCCACAGACATGTACCTGTGACAGCATTAAGGTGCGAGGGAAGGGGAAGAGGTCATATGCATTCTCAGAAGATTTTGAAGATAAATCAATTTAGAAGACATTGACCTCATCGTGCAAAGACATTCACTCATAGATAAGGAGTTGGTTTCAGTTTTGTACGAATCCACGGATCAGTACAAGTGAGGAATCAAACTACTTTGTGAAGCATAAGTGAACATACTAGGCATATTATGAGATGCAGTATGAAATAGATCCAACTTGTGTGAATAGAAACTTCTTGTGGCAGAAAGTGATGAATCTATAGGATCAAAGGGGCCGTAAAAAGGAAGTTCTATTTACCACATGAAGAACTGCTAGATGGAGTGGAAGAGGAGGCCGAGCAGTTCGATTGTCCGTGCCCTAACTTGGCGACAGAGGACACCTACGGCGACGGCGAAGAAGACGATGTCCGCGACCGGCGAGAAGACGGCGTCGGAGAGGTCGCGGCAGCTAAGAGCTTCATCGCCGGCGTCGTCGAGGGCTAGCGGTGGCGCTAGGGTTTGTGCGAGAGTGGAAGAAAGGATAACGACTGTGGTGAGACGTGTATTTATAGGGGCAGGGACGACGCAGTGTTATTACACAGGTGCCCCTGGCGATTCATATCTGAAGGACACGTGGCCATCATGCAACATATCGGAGGTTGTTCCACGTTCCCACGCACGCCTGGATTGTCGGGTGGTCGTTCCCACTTCTCCGGGTTTCAGGTGAAGGAATTAGCATTGAAAGCAGATTTAATGTTTGTCTGTATCTTGTGCTAACAAGGACGTAGAGAAGACATTCGACAGTTTCAAGAGAATGCATATGATTTGGAGAGATAGAGTTTGAGATAGAAAGCATAGAGAGGTTAGGGTCCGATCACATTCACTTAGTTCAAAAGATTCAACAAGAAGACATAGCTATAAGTGAATGCTGTAGAGGACAGAACACTAGTATATATATATATATATATATATATATATATATATATATATATATATATATAATCAACATAGTGAAGATAATCATGAAGATAGATAATTGAAGCCAAACCAAATGTGAAGACATAGCAAATGTAACGCATGGGTGAAACACTTCAAACAGAAGAATTTGGTGGTGGCGTTACCCACCGTATAGGAAGTATTAGACCCAGACATGGCGCACAATTATCGTGGCGCCCCGAAGTCAAATTCCACATTAATGTATTCACACTTAGAATGTATGTCTTCATTGATTGAAGATATACTTTACTTCGTGTGTTGCACATCTAAGTCATCAATATGCATAAGTGTTAGGATGTGCGCCTGATCATAGGACATTTGAGGATTCCAAGATATTTAGCTCACACCGTAACTTGCAAAATCTCTTCCCATCCATGGGCTTGGTGAAGATATCTGCCAATTGCTCTTCAGTGTTGACGTGTATGATATCAATATCTTCCTTCACAACATGATCTCTGAGAAAGTGATGACGAATTTCAATGTGCTTTGTCTTCGAGTGCTGAACTGGGTTGTTGGCAATCTTGATGGCGCTTTCGTTGTCGCAGTAGAGTGGCACTTGCTTTAGATGAATGCCATAGTCTTTGAGTGTTTGCTTCATCCATAGAAGCTGAGCACAGCAAGATCCAGCAGCAATGTATTCAGATTCAGCAGTGGAGAGAGATACACAGTTCTGCTTCTTTCAAGACCAACATACAAGTGATCGTCCTAGAAAATGACATGTGCCTGATGTAGAATTGCGATCCACCTTGTCACCAACATAATCAGCATCCGAGAATCCAACCAGATCAAACTCTGAGCCCTTTGGATACCATAATCCTAGTGTTGGGGTGTAAGCCAAATATCAAAGAATTCGCTTCACAGCTAAGTGATGCGATTCCTTTGGTGCCGCTTGGAATCGAGCACACATGCAAACACTAAGCATAATATCTGGCCTAGATGCACATAGATAAAGTAAAGAACCAATCATGGAGTGGTATACCTTTTGATCGAACTCTTTACCATTTTCGTCGGGACCCAGATGATGTTTGGTTGGCATTGGCGTCGTGAAGCCTTTGCAGTCTTGCATACCAAATTTCTTCAGGCAATCTTTGAGGTACTTCTCTTGAGATATGAAGATGCCGTTGTGTTGCTGACGTATTTGAAGACCAAGGAAGAACTTCAGCTCACCCATCATGGACATCTGATATTGCTCTTGCATCATATATCCAAACACTTCACTGTATTTCTGATTGGTGCAACCGAAGATAATGTCATCCACATATATTTGGCACACAAACAGTTCACCATCATATGTCTTTGTGAAGAGAGTGGGGTCGAGGGAACCAGGTTTGAAGCCTTTGCTCTTCAGGAAGTATTTGAGTGTGTCATACCAAGCCCGAGGGGCTTGTTTGAGGCCATACAGTGCCTTGTTGAGCTTGTACACCATGTCAGGATGTTTTGGATCTTCAAAGCCAGGCGGTTGTGCAACATACACTTCTTATTCAATCTTGCCATTGAGAAAAGCGCTCTTCACATCCGTTTGATATAGAAGTATGTTATGATGATTTGCATAGGCCAGCAGTATGCGTATGGCTTCAAGTCTAGCCACAGGAGCAAATGTTTCATCGAAGTCAATCCCTTCAACTTGAGTGTACCCTTGAGCAACAAGACGAGCTTTGTTTCCAACAACTTGACCATGCTCATCTTGCTTGTTGCGATATATCCATTTGGTTCCTATTATATTGTGCTTGTGAGGATCAGGATGCTTGACCAGTTCCCATACATATTCAGCTCAAACTGTTGAAGCTCTTCTTGCATAGCTTGAATCCATCCAGGTTCCATGAAGGCTTCTTCAACTTTCTTGGGTTCAGATATTGAGACAAATATGAAGTGCCCACAGAAATTTGCTAGCTGAGTTGCCCTTGAACGAGTGAGTGGACCTGGTGCATTGATGCTATCAATTATTCTCTCAATCTGTACTTCATTTGCAACACGAGGATGTACAGGACAAAGATTTTGCTCTTGCTGATCATTGTCATCGTTAGAGGGATTGTCTTCAGGCTGAGCATTGTCTTCAGGTTGATCGGGTGTGGAGATGATAAGTTCCTCTTCAGGTTGAGCTTCAGACGGTATGATTTCTCCAGTTCCCATAAGTTTCATTGATTCACTGGATGGAACTTCATCTAGCACATTTGGCAGGTGCTCTCTTTGTGAGCCGTTCGTCTCATCAAACCGCACATCCACTGTTTCAACCACTTTATAGTGAAAAAGGTTGAAGACTCTGTAGGAGTGCGAATCCTTTCCATATCCAAGCATAAAACCCTCATGTGCATTTGGTGCAAATTTTGAAGTGTGATGTGGATCCTTGATCCAGCACCTGGTGCCAAATACTCTGAAGTAACTAACATTTGGCTTCTTGCCAGTAAGGAGCTCATAGGATGTCTTGTTCAGAAGCTTGTGAATATAAACACGGTTGATGATATGGCATGCAGTATCAATGGCTTCCGGCCAGAATTTTCTTGGAGTCTTGTATTCATCAAGCATCGTCCGGGCCATCTCAATAAGTGTTCTGTTCTTACGTTCGACGACGCCATTCTGCTGTGGCGTGTACGAAGCTGAGAATTCATGTGTGATGCCTAATGTATCAAGATATGTATCTAGGCCAGTGTTCTTGAATTCAGTGCCATTGTCACTTCTGATGTGCTTTATCTTGGCACCATAGTTGTTCATTGCTCGACTGGCGAAGCGTCTGAAGACATCCTGCACTTCAGTCTTGTAGACGATTATATGCACCCAAGTATATCTTGAATAATCATCAACAATGACAAAGCCATAGAGACAAGCAATAGTAGTAAGAGTTGAGTAATGAGTGGGACCGAAAAGATCCATGTGGAGCAGTTCGAAGGGTTGAGTCGTTGTCATGATTGTCTTCGAGGGATGCTTGGCTCTCGTCATCTTTACTGCTTCACAGGCACCGCATAAGTGATCCTTCTTGAACTTGACGCCCTCGATGCCTGAGCCAGCATTCAGAAGCTTTTGCTAGAAGACATACTGCAAGTTGTGGTCCTGTTGAGAAATCTACCACGTACAAATCATCTTTCCGACACCCTTCAAACACTAGAGACTTGTCAGATTCCATTAGTACAAGGCAACGATATTTTCCAAACATCACAATCATATTTAAATCGCAAAGCATTGAGACAGGCATTAAGTTGAAACCAAGGGATTCAACAAGCATGACTTTATCCATGTGTTGATACTTTGAGATTGCAACTCTACCTAGACCCAATACCTTGCTTTTACCAGTGTCAGCAAATGTGATGTGACTTTTGTCAGATGGACATAAGGTTGAGTCCATGAGAAGGCTTCGCTTGCCAGTCATGTGATTTGTACACCCACTATCAATAATCCATTCTGAAGCAGCTGGTGTCGTACCCTACAGTGCAGTTAGGGGGATAGGCTTCACGAAGAGAATTGTGAAGAAAAAACATTTGACGAACTAGTGGATTATTAAAGCTTAGATCGAGATTAGGACTGATAGGGCAAGTAGCAAGTGATTCAGGAACAAAGTACATAATAGGATCATTTGGGCATTTGATCTTGCACCCTACAAGATGTTTAAGGTCCCCAGCAATAGCTTCAGACAATTTTGGTTTTCGGCTGGAGACCTTTCCCTGCAAAAGAGAGTTAAGCTTTCTTAGCCACCCACATCTTCAAGGGTGGCTTCGAAGCAATGAGTCTAAGTGCAACATCTGAGAACTTTGGCTTTGGAGCCCTAGCAAAAAGTCTTGCAGCTGGACAATAGTACTCATAAGAATAAGTAGAATAGTTCTTGGTCTTATGAACATGGCGGTTTGTTGAACCGCGCTCATATTCATAGGCCTGAGTATGGCTTCCCTGCAACACATTTGCGTTAGTGCGACTCATGTGAGTCCTCTGTCTGTATGAAGCCTTTGGACTGTATGAAGCCTGTGGTCTGGGGTTTGTCTTCTTCACCTATGGTGTCATGATGACATTCACAGGAAGATTCTCCAAACACCTTTTCGGCACCCAGATCTTCTTCATAGGCGGTCCATTCCTGCAGTTAGTACCAATATACCTGGCAAACACTTCACCATTCTGATTCTTAAACAGTTTATAGTTTGCATCAAAAGATTCATCAATAACAATGGGATTAGCACAAGCGAAGCCAGATAGAGTGGATGGATCCGCTGAAGGTTCCTTTGCAGCAACCCATGTGGTTTTGGGGTACTGCTCAGGTTTCCAGTAAGAGCCATCAGCATTCATTTTCCTTTTGAACCCAACACCCTCTTTCCTAGGGTTCCGGTTCAGGATTTGCCTTTTGAGGACATCACATAGTGTCTGATGCCCTTTGAGACTTTTGTACATCCTTGTTTCAAGCAGTGTCTTCAACCTAGCATTCTCATCAGCAATAGCAGTGGTATCCTCAGCAGAGGGGTTAGTTACCACATCAACAGTTGAAGATATTGCAACAGTAGCAGCAGTAGAACATTTAGCAACAGAAGTAGAGTTATCACGCTCAAGGCATTTAAGACATGGTGGTTCAAATCCTTCCTAAGCGGGACTGATCTGTTCAGCGCGAGGTGACTCGTTTTCTGTTTGAAGATCTTCATGAGTCGTTCTCAATTTCTCGAGTTCTTGCTTCCTTTGAAGATAATCATAGGAAAGCTTTTCATGAGTTGGTGAGAGCGTTTCATGACGACTTTCAAGTTCCTCCTACTTAACATGAATATTTTTTATGTCTTCAATTAAGGACTAAGATCGAGTCATTTCAGCGTCCAACAGGTCATCGCTTTTGTCTAACAGTTTTTGAATATGTTCCATAGCTTTCTGTTGTTTAGTGACAAGGGAGGCAAGTTTTGCATAGCTGGGTCCAAATTCATCACCAGATTCATCATCACTGGATTCAGATAGATAGCATTCAGTTACCTTAGCATCATTTTCCATAAGGCATGATGCAGAAGATGATGATTCTGGTTCAAATGTCATCGCTTTGAGAGACTCCTTAAAGTCCTCGAACCAAGGATCATGACGAGTTCGATGACCTTCATAGACCTCAGAGAGATGGTCCCAGATAAGCTTCGCATGATTGAGATGCATGCTATTCCTAAACTGATTTTGATATAGACAGGAGCAGATGACGTCCTTCGCCGTGAGGTTGAGAAGAGTGTACTTGCGAATGTCATCAGCTTCCGCCATCTTGCACAAATCGGTCAGACCAATCTCAGTGACGGTCCACAGCTCGCTGTTTGTCGCCATGAGGTGCTTCTTCATCATGGCCTTCCACTTGGGATACTCGTGACCGTCAAAGATGGGGCATGACACAGTCTTCATACTTGTGGTCAACATAACTAAAACTCCAGGCGGTTAAACCAAAATCACATAGAATAAGGGAGTATCTTGCTATGTTACCAATTGAAAGTGTGTTATATCGACTAGAGGGGGGGTGAATAGGCAATTTTATGAAAGTCTTCAATACATGGAAGTTTCGAAGACAAATGATAGAAATGAACCTATTACCATGCAGCGGAAGGTAGACTACACTAGTCAGACCATAGTCAAGTATTCAATGAAGTGAAACCACAATGACTAATAGCAGCTAGGCAGTAAGGATCAGGTACATAGTGAAGACAAATAGATAATGCAAATAGGCACTGACTTCACAAGAGCCAACTGTAAATAAAGAGATGGAAAGGATAGAAATGGTGTGCGTGATGAAGACAAAGGTTTGGTAGACCAGTTCCAACTGCGGTGACAGTTGTACGTCTGGTTAGGGCGGATAGGTATTTAAACTTGAGGACACTCAGTCCCGGACACTTAGTCCTGAACACGCAGCTCAGGACACTTAGTCCTCACCGTATTCCCCTTGAGCTAAGGTCACACAGACCTCGCCCAATCACTCTGGTAAGTCTTCAAGGTAGACTTCCAAACCTTCACAGACTTCGTTCACCGGTGATCCACAATGACTCTTGGATGCTCAGAACGCGACGCCTAACCGGCTGGAGGATTCACGGTCCTCAAGTGTAATAAGTCTTTAGATCACACAGACAGGAAGACTTAAGTGATGCCTAACACTCTTTGGCTCTGGGTGTTTAGGGCTTTATCCTCGCAAGGAATTTTCTCTCAAAGGCTTCGAGGTGGGTTGCTCTCAAACGACAAAAGCTGTGCTTTAACTCTGAGCAGCCAACCGTTTATGGTTGTAGGGGGTGGGCTATTTCTAGCCACTAGGCAACCCGACCTTATTTGTCCGAAATGACCCTGGGTCACTAAGGAACTGACACGTGTTCCAACGGTCAGATTTCAAACACACACGACAACTTTACTTGGGCTACAAGCAAAGCTGACTTATCCAACTCTAGACAAGATTTGCTCTCATAGTCTTCACTCGAAGACATAGGATTTTGGTTAAGCATCACTTCAGTCATTCTGACTGGTTCTCTGGGACCCCACTTAACAGTACGGTGGTTCCTATGACTCAACAAAGAAAAACACAGAACGACGAAACTGCCAAGTCTTCGCACTCCATAGTCTTCACACGATGTCTTCTCTTGTCATGGTCTTCAATGTGAATGTCTTCACATACCACCTTTGACTTCAATGTCTTCATACATTTTTAGGGGTCATCTCTGATAGGAAAACTGAATCAATGAGGGACTTCTACCTGTGTTATCCTGCAATTCTCACAAACACATTAGTCCCTCAACTAGGTTTGTCGTCAATACTCCAAAACCAACTAGGGGTGGCACTAGATGCACTTATAGTGACCCGGAAAGTAAGATTTTCACATCCTTTAGCTTACCAAGATCCTCAATTTCTTTTGAAGCGATAGATTCATGAGAGCCGGAGGCAGACCCGGACCAGCAAAGAAGCGAAACTCTCCTCCGGCTTACTTGATGTAACAAGGAAGCACCGGACTGAGGTCATCTCCGATTTACATTCTTTTTTACCTTTGGTGGGTTTCATTCGTCAACCTCTCAATTCATCTGACTCAAACTATCAAGAAACTTCACCCTCCTCCAGCAAATCCATGCAATCCAACATGCCGGCTTTCAAAACTGCTCCATGGTAATGATTACTTGTTTATCTTTATGCTTATCTTACTCATGCTTTTGTACTAACCCTTCTAATTTGCACATAGCGTATGAGTGAAGCCCAGCAAGAGGGCAAAGAAAAATAAGCCGGCCGAAGAGCCGGTCGTAACTGAACCGGAGCTCGGAACGGCTGCTCCTGATACCTCTGCACATGAGCCGCCGCCTGAACCATCCCACGACATTCCAGCACCTGCTTCTGATCCGCCTGCCGAACAAGCTCTTGACGGCTCTGAAAACCCGGAGATTCCTAGCCCGGCCAAGGCAGATGACCCGGGCGTTGAGATTATTAAGACTGCTTTTGTTGAGCCGGGAAGACCCACTGTGCTGGCCAAATGCTCTGCCAAGGAGGAATATCTGGAACGCCTAAGGCCAAGCTGGATGTCACTGACTATACTCGTCTGAGTATTGGAGAAATTGTCTCCGGTTATATAAGTCAAGTGCACAACAGCCGTGACCTGGAAATTGACATGGTAAAACAGATTCACCAAAAGTCTGAGGTACAACTCTTGTTGCTATTCTTTATTTATCCTTACTATACCAGCTCCCTAGTCTATTGCTTATGAAGAAATATGATGTAGACTTAATATCATCTTAGTAATGTTTGCCAGAAGCCCGACTTATCCTATAGCACCCGGAGGCCGGCTTAAAACAAGATGTGTGAACCGGTCCTTACTAGGTCGTAATAGAATACTTGAACTGCAATATGAATTAGCCCCCAAGTGCCAAGTATCTTTGCTTGCAAAATGCTTGGGACTTAATTCCATGAACCGTCGCAGTAAATAGAGTTCTTCAGCGTACATTAGCCCCCAAGTGCCAAGTATCTTTGCTTGCAAAGTGCTTGGGACTTAATGTTGCATTATGATAATTCTAACTGTAACTCGGCGTTGATACAGGCCGCCATGAGTCAATTTGAATTGGAGATTGCCGACTTGAAGTATTGCCTGGAAGCTCAAGAAACTAAAATCCAAAAGGTCAACTCCAAATTTGAGTTCAGTGTATCTGAACAAGAAAAATTGAAAAAGAGCTTTGAAGCGGAGCAGAAAGCTTGGACTGATGAAAAGGTCTCCTTGATCAACCGGGTGGAGAAAGCGGAGGCGGCTCTTACAGAAACAACTGCCGAGTTATCTGGCTTAAAACGCCATATATCTCAGATGGTCTCAGCAATCTTTGGTAAGCTATTCTGCAAGTTTTAAGTATTGTAAATCTTTTTTCAACAAGTATCTCAATTGTCACCTCCGGCTCACCTGATGTTTGTTAATGCAGGCCCCATGAGCTCTAATCTGAACCAGAGCATGTTGATAAAGCTGAAGGCGGTTTATACATTGGTGAAACAACTCTACAATGGGTCACAACGTGCTTTAGCTGTTGTGGCTTTGTCGAATGAGGTTCCCAATCTCCTGGCTGATGTACTGAGGCGGCTTGCCGTGCTACCTCAATGGGTCCAAGAGTGGAGACGTGCTTCTGCAAGAGCCGGAGCCATGGACGCATTAAGCCGGGCCAAGGCATGGCTACCAGAGCTGGACCCGGCCGACATCGCCCTCGGATATCCAAGCTTGAAGGAGGATGGCACCCCATTTGAGCAGAAGGACTTCACCGCCTGCGTGAGGGAAATACGCCCTGTGGCCACTCTAATTGGGAATGACTTGGACCTTACCAAGTACCAGCTGGGTTATGACAACCAGAATCAGAGAATCCCAACGCCACATTATGATGCAGTCAGCCTGATCCCTCCAATTCGTAAGCGTAGCTTCGCCCCTGAAGTTGATCCGGCCGGGTTAATTGATGATGAAGCTGAATTTGAAGCTTTGAGTGGCATTGACTGGTCATCATCAACCTTCCAGGACAGGGCAACAGACGGAGGAGCGGAAAGGGATGACCCAGAAGCTTCAGGTTAACAAAACGAGTGATCTGTCAGGCGACTTATACTTATGTCTTGCTAAAAAACAATGCTTCATTATCTGGATGCATGTAGTAGTAGTAATTAAAAAGAAAACCCAAAAAGATTTCTCGTTCTTCTTTTGCTTGTTGGGAGCTTTCCCGTGTAAATAGTTTTATTTCTTTTCTTTCTTTGGGGTCGAAAGGAGAAGACCATAATGAAAATGTTGAGTGGCTCTTATATGCATTATTGTTGATCTAACAAAGAGCCCATATTACCTTGTCTTCTCTCTTGAATTGAATGCTTGCAGATTCCATCTTAGTCCAATGCACATGCATTATTATTATTATCCACATCGTTTAGTCGTGCGAGTCAAAGGCAATAATGATGTGTAAGTGCATCTAGTGCCACCCCTAGTTGGTTTTGGAGTATTGACGACAAACCTAGTTGAGGGACTAATGTGTTTGTGAGAATTGCAGGATAACACAGGTAGAAGTCCCTCATTGATTCAGTTTTCCTACCAGAGATGACCCCGAAAAATGTATGAAGACATTGAAGTCAAAGGTGGTATATGAAGATATTCACATTGAAGACTATGACAAGAGAAGACACCACATGAAGCCTATGGAGCTCGAAGACTTAGATCTTTCGTAGTTCTCCTTCTTTTGTGTTGAGTCATAGGAACCACCGTACTGTTAAGTTGGGTCCAAGAGAACCAGTCAGAATGATTGAAGTGATGCCTAACCAAAACCTATGTCTTCGAGTGAAGACTACGAGAGCGAATCTTGTCCAGAGTCGGATAAGTCAGCTTTGCTTGCAGCCCAAGTAAAGTTTCCGTGTGAGTTTGAAATCTGACCATTGGAACATGTGTCAGTTCCTTAGTGACCCGGGGTCATTTCGGACAAATCAGGTCGGGTTGCCAAGGGGCTATAAATAGCCCACCCCCTACAACCATAAACGGTTGGCTGCTCAGATTGAGAGTACGGCTTTTGTCGTTTGAGAGCAACCCACCTTGAAGCCTTTGAGAGAGAATTCCTTGCGAGGATAAAGCCCTAACCACCCAGAGCCAAAGAGAATTGGGCATCACTTAAGTCTTCTTGTCTGTGTGATCTGAAGACTTATTACACTTGAGGACTATGCATCCTCCAGCCGGTTAGGCGTCGCATTCTGAGCATCCAAGAGACATTGTGGATTACCGGTGAACGAAGTCTGTGAAGGTTTGGGAGTCTACCTTGAAGACTTACCAGAGTGATTGGGCGAGGTCTGTGTGACCTTAGCTCAAGGGGAATATGGTGAGGACTGGGTGTCCTGAGCTGCGTGTTCACGACTGGGTGTCCGGGACTGTGTGTCCTAAGGTTTAAATACCTAGCCGCCCTAACCAGACGTACAGTTGTCACAGCAACTGGAACTGGTCCAACAAACCATTGTCTTCAGCGTGTCACTGGTTTCATCTTCCCTTCCCTTTACTTGATGTTGCTCCTTGTGAAGTCATTGTATGTTTGCACTATCTTTTGTCTTCACTGAGTGACTGCATGTTCTGTATGGCTTCATAATATCTTCCTACCTGATCCTTACTACATTGCTGCTATTAAGTCATTGTGCTTTCACTTTATTGAATACTTGACTATGGCTTGCCTAGTGTAGTCTACCTTCCGCTGCATGGTAATAGGTTTATTTCTATCGTTTGTCTTCATAACTTCCACGTTTTGAAAACTTTCATAAAAATCGCCTATTCACCCCCCCTCTAGTCGATATAACGCACTTTCATGATGATTGTATGATGAACTGATTGAGATGAGAAAAGCTGGTATGAACTCGACTTCTCTTGTTTTTGTAAATATGATTAGTTCATCGTTCATGATTTAGCATATTATGAAAGAAACATGTTTGCAATGACAATTAGAGATTGTAGTTGCTTATGTCATGCTTAATTAGCTAGGAGCTAATAATGGTTTACCTTGCGTGCCAACATGCTATTAAAATGGTTGTGATGTGGTATGATAGGGTGGTATCCTCCTTTGAACGATTCGAGTGGCTTGACTTGGCACATGTTCACGCATGTAGTTGAAACAAAATCAACATAGCCTCTACGATATTTATGTTCATGGTGCATTATGTCCTAATCATGCTTGCATTCGGTGTTGATTAATTTTAATGCATGTTCATGACTATTGTCGCTAGCTGGTCGCTTCCCAGTCTTTTTCTAGCCTTCACTTGTACTAAGCGGGAATACTGCTTGTGCATCCAACTCCATAAACCCCAAAGTGGTTCCATATGAGTCCACCATACCTACTACGTCTCTAACATATCTATAATTTTTTATAGTTCTATGATATATTATATCCTATTTTGGACATTATTGGGCTTTATTATACACTTTTATATTATTTTTGAGACTAACCTATTAACCGGAGGCCCAGCCCAGAATTGCCATTTTTTGCCTATTTTAGAGTTTCGCAGAAAAAGAATATCAAATGGAGTCCAAACGGAATGAAACCTTCGAGAACGTGATTTTCGGAACGAACATGATCCAGAGGACTTGGACCCTACGTCAAGAAAGCAACCAGGAGGGCACGGGGTAGGGGGGCGCGCCTACCCCCCGAGGCGCGCCCTCCACCCTCGTGGGGCCCACGTTGCTCCACTGACGTACTTCTTCCTCCTATATATACCCATGTACCCCCAAACAACCAGATATAGAGCCAAAACCCTAATTCCACCGCCGTAACTTTCTGTATCCGTGAGATCCCATCTTGGGGCCTTTTCCGGAGCTTTGCCGGAGGGGGCATCGATCACGGAGGGCTTCTACATCAACACCATAGCCTCTCCGATGAAGTGTGAGTAGTTTACTTCAGACCTTCGGGTCCATAGTTATTAGCTAGATGGCTTCTTCTCTCTTTTTGGATCTCAATACAAAGTTCTCCTCCTCTCTTGTGGAGATCTATTCGATGTAATCTTCTTTTACGGTGTGTTTGTTGAGACCGATGAATTGTGGGTTTATGATCAAGTTTATCTATGAACAATATTTGAATCTTCTCTAAATTCTTTTATGTATGATTGGTTATCTTTGCAAGTCTCTTCGAATTATTAGTTTGGTTTAGCCTACTAGATTGATCATTCTTGCAATGGGAGAAGTGCTTAGCTTTGGGTTCAATCTTGCGGTGTCCTTTCCCAGTGACAGTAGGGGCAGCAAGGCACGTATTGTATTGTTGCCATCGAGGATAACAAGATGGGGTTTATTTCATATTGGATGAGTCTATCCCTCTACATCATGTCATCTTGCTTAAAGCGTTACTCTGTTCTTCTGAACTTAATACTCTAGATGCATGCTGGATAGCGGTTGATGTGTGGAGTAATAGTAGTAGATGCAGGCAGGAGTCGGTCTACTTGTCTCGGACGTGATGCCTATATACATGATCATACCTAGATATTATCATAACTATGCTCAATTCTGTCAATTGCTCAACAGTAATTTGTTTACCCACCGTAATACTTATGCTCTCGACAGAAGCCACTAGTGAAACCTATGGCCCCCGGGTCTATTTTCCATATATTAATCTTCCGTCAACAAGCTATTTCCTTTTCTATTTATTTTGCTTTCTTTACTTTGCATGTTTATCATAAAAATACCAAAAATATTATCTTATCATATCTATCAGATCTCACTTTCGTAAGTGACCGTGAAGGGATTGACAACCCCTTTATTGCGTTGGTTGCGAGGATTTTATTTGTTTGTGTAGGTGTGAGGGACTCGTGCGTGGCCTCCTACTTGATTGATACCTTGGTTCTCAAAAACTGAGGGGAATACTTACGCTACTTTGCTGCATAACCCTTTCCTCTTCAAGGGAAAACCAATGCAGTGCTCAAGAGGTAGCAAGAAGGATTTCTGGTGCCGTTGTCGGGGAGGCTTACGCAAGGTCAAGTCGAGATTTGGACTCCCGACAACGAGCCATTTCTGGCGCCATTGCCGGGGAGTCTACGCAAAAGTCAACATACCAAGTACCCATCACAAACCCTTATCTCCCGCATTACATTATTTGCCATTTGCCTCTCATTTTCCTCTCCCCCACTTCACCCTTACCGTTTTATTCGCCCTCTATCTCCGTCCTCCTTCTCTTTCTCTATTTGCCTCCTTTTGCCCGTCTCTTGTTTGCTTGTGTGTTGGATTGCTTGCTTGTCACGATGGCTCTACCTAGATTTGGTGATCATCACCTAAAAGGTTAGAAGAGATCGAAAGCAACGTCAGGAGTTTTATGGTCTTACAATTTGAGCATAATAATTTCTTCAGAAATGAGCTTAAGGAACAAAAAAGCTTTATGGGTTTTATGAATATA
This sequence comes from Triticum dicoccoides, assembly GCF_002162155.2. Lineage (NCBI taxonomy): Eukaryota > Viridiplantae > Streptophyta > Magnoliopsida > Poales > Poaceae > Triticum > Triticum dicoccoides. Next base: position 277,492,031 of record NC_041392.1, on the reverse strand, counting down.
GAGCTCGATGATATGACTAAAGAATTTGATGGTTTGAAATCTCAGATTGCTCACCTTGAGAAGTTAATAGCTGAAGTCTCGGATAAGCAGGCCACCTTAGTTAATAAGATGGCCGCTAAGCCGGAAAATTTTGGGGATAGTAAAGATGAAGATCTAAAAGTTACTATGTGTCCCCTATTAAATCTTTGTCTTGCAATATGAATCTTGATAATGATGGGACTGAATATGATCCACCTTTACCTAGAAGACGTTTCAAAAATTCGGAGTCTTTAGATCTTAATGCTAAAATTGTTAAAAGTGGGATTGAAGAAGTCAGAACTTTAAATATCAATGAAACCACTATTTTGGATCTCAAGGAATTTAATTATGATAATTTCTCTTTGATAGATTGTGTTTCCTTGTTACAATCCGTGCTAAATTCTCCGCATGCTTATAGTCAAAATAAAGCCTTTACCAAACATATCGTTGATGCTTTGATGCAATCTTATGAAGAAAAACTTGAGTTGGAAGTTTCTATCCCTAGAAAACTTTATGATGAGTGGGAACCTACTATCAAAATTAAAATTAAAGATCATGAATTCTATGCTTTGTGTGATTTGGGTTCTAGTGTTTCCACGATTCCAAAGACTTTGTGTGATTTGCTAGGTTTCCGTGATTTTGATGATTGCTCTTTAAACTTGCATGTTGCGGATTCAACTATTAAGAAACCTATGGGAAGAATTAATGATGTTCTTATTGTTGCAAATAGGAATTATGTGCCCATAGATTTTATTGTTCTTGACATAGATTGCAATCCTTCATGTCATATTATTCTTGGTAGACCTTTCCTTAGAACGATTGGTGCAATTATTGATATGTAGGAAGGGAATATTAGATTGCAATTTCTGTTAAGGAAAGGCATGGAACACTTCCCTAGAAATAAAATTAAATTACCATATGAATCTATTATGAGATCCACTTATGGATTGCCTACCAAAGATGGCAATACATAGATCTATCATTGCTTTTATGCCTAGCTAGGGGCGTTAAACGATAGCGCTTGTTGGGAGGCAACCCAATTTTATTTTTATTCCTTCATTTTTGCTCCTGTTTAGTAATATATAATTTATCTATCCTCTGTTTTGGTTGTGTTTTTTGTGTTTAATTAGTGTTTGTGCCAAGTAGAACCGTTGGGAAGACTTGCGGAAAGTCTTTTTAATCTTGCCGTAAAAAACATAAACTTTAGCGCTCATGAGAATTGCTGCCATTTTTATTTGGGAAGTGCTATTTAGTTAATTATTTTTTCGGATGATTAATAGATAAATTCCTCACGTCCAGAAATTTATTTTAGAATTTTTGGGGTTCCAGAACTTGCGTTAGCTACAGATCACTACAGACTGTTCTGTTTTTGACAGATTCTGTTTTTCGTGTGTTGTTTGCTTATTTTGATGAATCTATGGCTAGTAAAATAGTTTATAAACCATAGAGAAGTTGGAATATAGTAGGTTTAACACCAATATAAATAAAGAATGAGTTCATTACAGTACCTTGAAGTGGTGTTTTGTTTTCTTTCGCTAACGGTGCTCACGAGATTTTCTACTTTATGTTTTGTGTTGTGAAGTTTTCAAGTTTTGGGTAAAAGATTTGATGGATTATGGAGCAAGGAGTGGCAAGAGCCTAAGCTTGGGGATTCCCATGGCACCCCAATATAATCTAAGGACACCTAAAAGCCCAAGCTTGGGGATGCCCCGGAAGGCATCCCCTCTTTCGTCTACTTCCATCGGTAACTTTACTTGGAGCTATATTTTTATTTACCACATGATATGTGTTTTGCTTGGAGCGTCTTGTATTATTTGAGTCCTTATTTGTTAGTTTTACACAATAATCCTTGCTGTACACACCTTTTTAGAGAGACACACATGATTCGGAAATTGTTAGAATATTCTATGTGCTTCACTTATATCTTTTGAGTTATATAGTTTTTGCTCTAGTGCTTCACTTATATCTTTTAGGGCACGGTGGTGGATTTGTTTTCTAGAAACTATTGTTCTCTCATGCTTCACTTAGATTATTTTGAGAGTTCTACAAAACAGCGTGGTCATTTGCTTTAATTATGTTAGGCATTCAAGATTAATAATTTTTTATGAGTGTGTTGAATACTATGAGAAGTTTGATACTTGATAATTGTTTTGAGATATGGAGATGGTGATATTAGAGTCGTGCTAGTTGATTAGTTTTGAATTTGAGAAATGCTTGTGTTGAAGTTTGTGATTCCCGTAGCATGCACGTATGGTTAACCGTTATGTGATGAAGTCGGAGCATGATTTATTTATTGATTGTCTTCCTTATGAGTGGCAGTCGGGGATGAGCGATGGTCTTTTCCTACCAATCTATCCCCCTAGGAGCATGCGCGTAATACTTTGTTTCAATAACTAATAGATTTTTGCAATAAGTATGTGAGTTATTTATGACTAATGTTGAGTCCATGGATTATACGCACTCTCACCCTTCCACCATTGCTAGCCTCTCTAATACCGCGCACCTTTCGCCGGTATCATACACCCACCATATACCTTCCTCAAAACAGCCACCATACCTACCTATCATGGCATTTCCATAGCCATTCCGAGATATATTGCCATGCAACTTTCCACCGTTCTGTTTACTATGACATGCTCCATCATTGTCATATTGCTTTGCATGATCATGTAGTTGACATCGTATTTGTGGCAAAGCCACCGTTCATAATTCTTTCATACATGTCACTCTTGATTCATTGCACATCCCGGTACACCACCGGAGGCATTCACATAGAGTCATATTTTGTTCTAAGTATTGAGTTGTAATTGTTGAGTTGTAAGTAAATAAAAGTGTGATGATCATCATTTTTATAGCATTGTCCCAAGTGAGGCAAGGATGATGGAGACTATGATTCCCCCACAAGTTGGGATGAGACTCCGGACTAAAAAAAAGGGAGGCCATAAAATAGAAGAGAAAAAGGCCCAAATTAAAAAATGAGAGAAAAAGAGAGAAGGGACAATGCTACTATCCTTTTACCACACTTGTGCTTCAAAGTAGCACCATGATATTCATGATAGAGAGTCTCTTATGATATCACTTTCATATACTAGTGGAAATTTTTCATTATAGAACTTGGCTTGTATATTCCAATAATGGGCTTCCTCAAAATGCCCTAGGTCTTCTTGAGCAAGCGAGTTGGATGCACACCCACTTAGTTCTTTTTGTTGAGCTTTCATATACTTATAGCTCTAGTGCATCCGTTGCATGGCAATCCCTACTCACTCACATTGATATCTATTAATGGGCATCTCCATAGCCCGTTGATACGCCTAGTTGATGTGAGACTATCTTCTCCCTTTTTGTCTTTTCCACAACCACCATTCTATTCCACATATAGTGTTATGTCCATGGCTCACGCTCATGTATTGCGTGAAGATTGAAAAAGTTTGAGAACACCAAATGTATGAAACAATTGTTTGGCTTGTCATTGGGGTTGTGCATGATTTAAATACTTTGTGTGGTGTAGATGGAGCATAGCCAGACTATGTGATTTTGTGGGGATAACTTTCTTTGGCCATGTTATTTTGAAGAGACATAATTGCTTATTTAGTATGCTTGAAGTATTATTATTTCTATGTCAATATTGAACTTTTGTCTTGAATCTCTTGGATCTAAATATTCATACCACAATTAAGAGAATTACATTGAAATTATGCCAAGTAGCATTCTGTAACGCCCACGATGCGGCTATATCTCCCACGTGTCGAAGCATGACTTGGAGGCATAACCACATTGTAAGCAATGTCGCAGGTGAGGTAATCTTCACACAACCCATGTAATACATAAGGGAAAGAGATGCATAGTTGGATTACAATCGCCACTTCACACAATACATGAATAAAGCATTACATCATCCAGATACAATCAAGGTCCGACTACGGAACCAAAATAAAAGAAGACTACCCCAAATGCTACACAGATCCCCGATCGACCCCAACTGGGCTCCACTACTGATCAACTAGAACGAAACAACACAAAGGACAAGCTCTTCATCGAGCTCCTCCTTGAGCTCGGTTGAGTCACCTGCACGGTATCATCGGCACCTGCAAACTGGTTTTGGAAGTAACTGTGAGTCATGGGGACTCAGCAATCTCACACCCTCGCGATCAAGACTATTTAAGCTTATAGGTAGGGTAAAAGGTATGAGGTGGAGCTGCAGCAAGCGACTAGCATATATGATGGCTAACATACACAAATGAGAGCGAGAAGAGAAGGCAAAGCACGTTCAAGAAACTATGATCAAGAAGTGATCCTAGAACAACCTACGTCAAGCATTACTCCAACACCGTGTTCACTTCCCGGACTCCGCCGAGAAGAGACCATCATGGTGACACACGTGGTTGATGCATTTTAATTAAGATAAACTTTAGGTTTTGTACAACCAGACATTAACAAATTCCCATCTGCCCATAACCGCGGGCACGACTTTCGAAAGTTCAATCCCTGCAGGGGTGTCCCAACTTAGCCCATCACAAGCTCTCACGGTCAACGAAGGATATTCCTTCTCCCAAGACAATCCGATCAGACTTGGCATCCCGGTTACAAGACATCCTCGACAATGGTAAAACAAGTCCAGCAAGACCGCCCGATGTGACGACAAATCCCGATAGGAGCTGCACATATCTCGTTCTCAGGGCAACACCGGATGAACACTACATACAAGTAAAACCAACCCTCAAGTTTCCCCGAGGTGGCGCTGCAAGTGGCTCTATTTTGGACCAACACTCAGAGGAGCACTAGCCCGGGGGGTTAAAATAAAGATGACCCTCGGGAGCGCGACTCCCAAGGGAAAAGTAGGTGGTGGTGAGGCAAATGGTAAAACCAAGGTTGGGCCTTGCTGGAGGAGTTTTATTCAAAGCGAACTGTCAAGGGGTTCCCATTATAACCCAATCATGTAAGGAACGCCAAATCCGGGAACATAATACCGATATGATGGAAACTAGGGCGGCAAGAGTGAAACAAAACACCAGGCATAAGGCCGAGCCTTCCACCCTTTACCAAGTATATAGATGCATTAATTAAATAAGAGATATTGTGATATCCCAACAAATATCCATGTTCCAACAAGGAACAAACTCCAATCTTCACCTGCAACTAACAACGCTATAAGAGGGGCTGAGCAAAGCGGTAACATAGCCAAACAACGGTTTGCTAGGACAAGGTGGGTTAGAGGCTGGGTTTAACAATATGGGAGGCATGACAAGCAAGTGGTAGGTATCATAGCATAGGCATAGCAAAAGAGCGAGCAACTAGCAAGCAAAGATAGAAGTGATTTCGAGGGTATGGTCATCTTGCATGAGATCCCACAAGGAAGAAGAACGAGTCCATGAGGAAGACAAACGGACATAGTCGAACGAATCCTCACAAACGCAACGTTATCGAAACCAACCCGAAGAAGCCACACCAGAAAGAAGCAAACAACATAGTAAACAAACACGACATAAGCATGGCATGATGCACAACCAAGTATGATGCATGTCCGGTTTAACGAAGCATGGCATGGAAAAAGTGCACAAGCAATCCTACAAATTAAGTGGAGCTCAATATGCAACGGTGCATATTGACGAAACACCACGACAAGTTATTTAGTTCGATCTCGTTTATGTACCCAACAATATTAATTGTTGATTAACATGGAAAGGGGTGAAGCACAACAAAACTACCTATCTAGGCAAGTTTAAATGAGGCCGGAAACAACGAACAACAATTCCGGTAAAACCACATATGCATATTTTAAGGTTTGGTACTGTTCTGCCCTAAACCATATTTTATAGTTGTTAAAAATGCAAAGTTGTGCCACCATGTTAAACTAGGCAAAATTCTACCCCATATACATATAAAGTTTATTAAATTTGGAGCTACGGTTATTTAGTTATGAAAGAATTCATTTTAACATGGCATAGGGGCAAATTTAAACAAACAACCATTTTAAACATTTCAAACATGCATGAAAGTTGGATATAATTAACCTACACATAATTCTAAGCATTTTTCCTACATAATTCATTTTAATCCGATACACCAATTGTGAGTTATTATATGCATGTTGTCTAGGGGGTTTCCTGCAAAACTGCTGTCTCTGGAATAAAGAACAAAATCGCAGAACAGGGAAAAAAACCCTATCGGGCCGAATCTGAAGCAAACTGGGTCTATAGAAAGAAAAAAACGAAGGCTCCGCTGGGCCTCACCATGGGTTTCGGCCCAGATCTGGAATGTAAAGGCAGGCCGGTTGCTGGGCCTTGGAGCGTTGCGGCTAGATTGGCCGGGCAGCAGGGCGACGGGTCAACGTTGCGTGCGAGCGGTGTTCTGTCGCTCGAAGCAGAGGCGAGACAAAAGGCAGGGGCGAGGTCACACGGCGGCGCTGGGGCTCCAGCAAGCAACGGGGAGCCTATGGGAGGTGGGACGAGCTGGACGTCGTGGACTCCGTCGAAGGCCGTGGTCGATGGAGCCCTTGGGAAACGGACGAGCTCCATGGTGACGACGACGGCAAGGCCGCTGGAGGCCTGGGTCAGAGCGGAGGAGAGGCCGGAGAAGCTCCGTGGCGGCGAGCTTCCGAGGGACATGGCTGGGACGAGCGGGTGCTCGCTGGATGCGTCGTCCTCTTCCCGCAGTAGAAGAAAGGGGAGGCCAGCGGGGTCCTGGATGGCGATGCGGTGTCTAGACGGAGAGGTAGGAGACGGGAAGGAGAGGGACACATCGGCTTCAGTCGTCGGCGGCCACGGCATCAGTGCGCGAGCCCCTTTCGTTTCCTGGCAGAGAAGAAATCAAACGAGAGGGAGAGGTTAGAGGAGGAAAGAGAGGAAAAACAGGGGAGAAAAGGAGACAGGCGGCGACTCATCTGCTCGTCTTGGCAGGTTCGGGCGGCGGACGGGGCATCTCTTGCGGTGGCGCTTGCCAACGTGGTCGAGCGGGAGGAGGCTCTCGGCTCGTGCGGGAGCTGGGAGAAGCTGGGGCTGCAGAGGCTCTCTGGGCCGTCGGATCTGAGATCCGGTGGTCCAGATCAGGTGGGAAGAGCTTGTAGTGGTTGGCTGAACCTGGATCCGAAGAGAGGTGGGAGGAGGCTGCGGAGGGGATCCCGAGAGGATTTAGGTGGAGTGGCGGCGGGATGGGACAACTCTCCTTGATTTTAGTGTTTGTCCAAAATAGACTAGAAGTGGAGTATATATACATCACAGATTAGGGTAGGGCCTACCTCGTCCCTCCGATCGCAATCGGACGATTGCAAATAAAAAGCTAGGGAGTCCAATTAACAAAACGGAGATGTTTTGTAGATGTTTGGGGTTGATCCGGACACAGCGGTACCGACTGTCCTGGTCGGGTCCGGGACAGATTTCGGACGCGCGCGGGAGGAGGTCCGCGGGCTGACGAGAGAGGTTAGGTAGGGCCTGGCGGTGAGAGGTAGTGCAGAAGGCAAAGGGCTGAGAAGAGAGAAGAGGAGAGGCCCGGCGACTGTTTCCGGAGACCGGAAACGTCCGACGTGTGCCCGACTATAATGCCGCTATAGTTATCCGTTGGGGCGTCAAACAAACTCCGAATGCGACGAAAATTGACAGGCGGCCTACCTACAACATAAAAACGCCGCACGCCAACTTTCATCCCATTCCGAGAACATTTTCCGGCCACTTATAAAATAATATTTCGGACATGTCGCGGGCGCGTGCAAGTGTGTCTGGGCTCAGAACGGACAACAGAAGGAACTGGGAGACCGGGACAGATGAAAGTTTCAAAAACATGATGTTGCAATGCACATGATGACATGAGAAGATGCAACACGCAAGCGAATGACATGGCAACGACATCGAATAACTGGAATACACCTGGCGCATCGGTCTCGGGGCGCTACACATTCCACATCAAAAATTCTATTTTTATCATTTACCTACTCAAGGACAAGCACGAATTAAGCTTGGGGATGCTTGATACGTCTCCAACGTATCTATAATTTTTTATTGTTCCATGCTATATTATATCCTGTTTTGGACATTCCTATTTCAGATTTCGGTCCGATTTTTCTTTTAGCGTATCTTTTAATCTATAGATCCGATTTAGTTGATTCTTTTTCCTACTAGCTCATAAAAATCCCCTGTATGCATAGAACCAAACGAAAAATATTTTTGAAAATTTTAAAATTTGAATTCAAACAGATCTGAATTTAAACTTCGTTAGGCCGTAACTCGAGTTTCGTAACTCCGTTTTAGGTGATTCTTTTTGCAAATCGAAGCTCGTAACGTGTACTTTATGTTAGACCAAAACACATATATTTTTGCTACTGTAAAAATTGTGTTATGTACAGAAACTTTATTTGGTTGTTTTGGAGTTTTTCGAAGTCTTTCATTTGTTTTCTTTTTGGATCTTTGCTTGTATGCTTATGTATGTTATTGCTTGCTTATGCTAGATCATCCGGAGTGCGAAGCTTGCTACTACGAATCTTTACAGTTCAACGAACGTTAGCAAGGCAAGTTCACACTTTGATCATAATCTTCAATACCCAGTTTTCACTATGCATTAGTTTCACCCTCAAAGATTGCATGAGTAGGATGGGAAATATGTGGTTATGCTATGTAGTTCATGTGGTAGGAACCTATGACCTTTGATCACCACGGGAATATTCGTTATATCATATATTGCTTAGCCATGCTCGTAGACGGGGATTGGTATGTGTGATTCATGCAAGTTGCGAGAGATAATAATTTTGGGACAACATAAGGTGGCAACTTTAATACACATCTGGGTGGATTGTTTGGGGCACCTAGAGAAACCAGTGCTTGCCCAAGGGGAATCCCGGAGTACCCATGTGATTACCCTAGGTCTGCCACCCAGGCTCAAAGGGATCATAAGATATTTCTTGCTAGAAACTTCCGTGTGCATCCACAAGCCATTATGGGCTCTGGCATAGCTGAGTAAGTTGTGTGACCTCTTTCCGTGGTAGACTAGCAGATGTAGGGGAAAGTAGGTGTACCGGTCTACCCAGGGTTTGGAGGAAATACTTCAGAAAGGCTATGTCTTGATCTTTCGATCATGGAGGTGGTCGAGTCTTGTGGGGGAAAAGTGCACAAACCTCTGCAGAGTGTACAAACTAATCATGATTAGCCGTGTCCCCGGTTATGGACAACTTGAGTATCTAGAAGGGAATTATTGGTTGATCTCATCACTTTATTTAATGAAATTATTGGGTTACTAATAACTTGGGAATTTTGGGATTGAGTTGGAGGAACCTTCTCAATAATGGCATTTTAATTTAGTAGTAAAAAAATGTATTCCTTTGTTGTAGGGTAAAATTAGCTTTATGCAAAATAAAACTTAGAGCCTCCACCAGCTAAATTTGCATATAGAGATAGTCTTTTCATTTATTATTATTCTATGGTGTGAAATTGCCAGCATATTCCGTGTGCTGACCTACACGGCTGCAACGTCTCATGTTGCAGACTTTTCCGATGAGGATTAAAGGTGCGATAGGTCGTTGTTCTGCACTTAGTTTGCCGTGGAGTTGGATGGACTCATTTACCTTTGAAGCTTCTACTGTTACTTTTATTTAGATGGCCTTTGGCCATGTTATTGTAATAAATACTCTTTTGAGGATCTCGATGTAATAAAGTGTGATTGAACTCTGTTATAATTCCTCGAGTACTATGTGTGTCAGTATACCGATCCAGGGATGACACTTAAGCACAGAGACTTCGATCCATTTTGGGTCGGGTCGCTATAAGATGGTATCAGAGCACACGCTAACTTGGGATCAGTTCCAGCAGGCGTTCCGTACCACACATGTTTCAGCTGGAGCTATGAGTCTGAAGATGCATGAGTTCCGCAACTTGCGCTAGGGAAATCGTTCTGTTGGTGATTATGTGGAGGAATTCAGCAAGTTATCCAGGTATGCTCCCGGAGACGTGGCTGATGATGCCGCTAATAAGGAGAAATTTCTAGAGGGACTAAACGATGATCTAGGACTTCAGTTGACTGTGGCTATCTTTAACAATTATCAAGAGTTGGTCGACAAGGCTCTCATTCTGGAAGGCAAGCAGCAGCAGGTGGAGAATCGCAAGAGGAAGTACGAACAGGGAAAGTACAACTCCGGAGTTTAGCAGAAACCCTGCTATACCCCGTACTCGGGAAATAATGGATCAGGATCTGGCAAGTATGGTAGACACACTCACCATAACCATGGAGGAAATTTTCATCATGGAGGAAATGGACATAACCATAATGGCCATAGGAATGGCAATGGGAACGGAGGAAACAACAATCAGCATAAGTCCAACCCCGCTACACCGGCAAAGAAGGATCTGAGCCACATTACCTATTTCAAGTGCGGGAAAACCGGACAGTACGCCACTGAATGTCCGGAGGAAAAGAACGGGAACGGAAATGGAAGCTCTGGAGGCAAGAAGCCCAATCCCTTCACCAGAGGTCAGGTGAATCACGTCAATGTGGAGGAAGTTTATGACCAGCCTGACATCATTATTGGTAAGTTCTTGGTTAATTCATTTATAGCCCTTGTTCTTTTTGACACTGGTGCATCACATTCATTCATGTCAAGGGGATTTGTGGATAAGTTTAAGTTGTCGACCGTAGCCTTAAAACACCAATGTTAGTGAGTTCCCCAGGAGCAGAGTCTATGGCTAGTCGGGGATGTTTTCAGTTGCCATTGACCATAGGCATACACATTTTCCCCACAGACCTCATCATCCTAGAATCACAAGGATTGGACGTAATTCTAGGCATGGACTGGCTATCCAAGTATGAAGGGAATATTGATTGTGCTCGTAAGTCGATTCTTCTCACCACCCCAGAAGGGAAACGGATCAAGTATGTGCCGAGGCATACGCCAAGGATGACTCAAGTGAATTATCTTTTGAGAGTTGTTTAGGAGGAAGTACCAGTTGTGATGGATTATCCTGATGTATTCCTCGAGGAATTGCCCGGCATGCCACCGGATCGGGACATAGAGTTTTTGATCGAATTGTTACCAGGCACCGGACCAATATCCAAGAGACCGTACCGGATGCCCGCAAATGATCTGGAGGAAATTAAGAAGCAGATTAAGGAATTATTGGAGAAAGGTTATATTCGACCAAGTTCATCACCTTGGGGAGCCCCAGTGCTTCTAGTTGAGAAGAAGGATGGATCCTTGAGAATGGTCGTAGATTATCATGCGCTGAATGAGGTGACGATCAAGAACAAGTACCCTCTACCGATGATCAATGATTTGTTTGACCAGCTACAAGGAGCAAAAGTTTTCTCAAAGATCGATCTTCGATCAGGATATCACCAGCTGAAGATTCGAGAACAGGATATACCCAAGACAGCCTTTACCACGAGATATGGACTTTATGAGTACATGGTCATGTCTTTTGGTTTGCCTAATGCCCCTGCCTATTTCATGAGTATGATGAATAAGGTATTCATGGAGTTCTTGGATAATTTTGTTGTGGTATTCATTGATGACATATTGATTTACTAAAAGAATGAAGAAGAACACAAGGAACATTTGCGCTTGGTTCTTGAGAAGCTTAGGGAACATCAATTATACGCAAAGTTCAGAAAATGCGAATTCTGGTTGAAGGAAGTCGGATTTCTTGGACATGTTATATCAGGAGAAGGAATAGCAGTAGACCCCTCCAAGGTTGAAGCCGTCACCGAATGGAAGGCACCCACCTCAGTCGGAGAGATTCGCAGTTTTCTTGGACTCACAGGATATTATCGGAGGTTTATTGAGAATTTCTCCAAGATCACGAAGCCCATGACAAAGTTATTAAAGAAAGACACTAAGTTTGTTTGGACCGACGAATGTGAGGCCAGTTTCTAGGAGCTAAAGAAACGTTTGGTCACAGCCCCAGTGCTAATTCTTCCGAATATACGCAAGGATTTCCAAGTATATTGCGACGCTTCTCGCCAAGGACTTGGAGGTGTTCTTATGCAAGAAGGAAGAGTTGTTTCATATGCCTCACGTCAGCTTCGAACTCATGAGCGGAATTATGCCACACATGATTTGGAGTTAGCTACCGTAGTGCACGCACTCAAGACCTGGAGACATTTTCTTATAGGAAATAGGTGTGATGTTAGATGGATCACAAGAGTTTGAAATACATCTTCACGCAGAAGGAGTTGAACCTCAGGCAGAGAAGATGGTTGGAGCTCATAAAGGATTATGACATGAAATTGCACTATCACCCAGGAAAGGCCAATGTTGTGGCAGATGCATTGAGCCGCAAGAGCTATCTTAATACCCTCATAGCAGGAGGATTACCTCAGGAGTTAATTGATGACCTCAGAGATCTTCGATTGGAGATAGTACCACGAGGTTTTGTTGCCGCAATGGAAATTCAATTCACTTTGTTGGCAAAGATACGAGAAGCCCAGAAGTTAGACAAAGGTATTGCAGAGATAAAGGGAAGGATGAACCAAGGAAAGGCAGAAGGATTTCGTGAGGATGAACATGGAACCTTATGGTTTGAGCAGCATATTTACGTGCCAAATGACCCAGAGATCAGGAAATTGATTCTTCAGGAGGCTGATGATTCGCCTTATTCAATATACCCGGGCAACACCAAGATGTATTTGGACTTGAAGGAAAGTTTCTGGTGGACAGGTATGAAGAAGGATATTGCCAAGTATGTCGCAGTATGTGACGTATGTCAGAGGGCTAAGGCAGAGCACCAGAAACCAGCAGGATTACTTCAGCCTTTGCCGATACCATATTGGAAGTGGGACAAGCTTGGCATGGACTTCATTACAGGATTACCCACGACCCGATCAGGCTATGATTCTATTTGGGTAGTGGTTGATCTCTTGACTAAGGTAGCTCATTTCATCCCCATGAAAACCACATATACAAGTGCTAAGTTAGCCAATATATACAAGACCAGGATCGTATGTCTGCATGGAGTTCCGAGGACCATCGTATCACATAGAGGAACACAATTTACCTCAAAGTTTTCTTATGAATTTCTTCAAAGAAAACAAGTCTTGAGTAGTTAAGAGTGAGTTATGAAGATCTTCAAAAGGAGAGTGATTCATTACTTGATCAAAAAATCAGCGCTACTCAGGAAGAATTTATTCCTCCATGTTTGAAATGCATTGAACATGAATCTACTAATTCTTCACCTGAATGTTCAAATGCTTCTATTGCTGCAAATTCTTAAACTGTCTCTGCTATCACTAATTCCTCATCTGAGGATATTGCTAGTATCACTGACCATGTAGGGCTGAAGGAATTTTATGTGACAGGCATGTACAGAAGCCTCAAAGGGCATCAGGCTCTATGTGATGTGCTTAAAAAGCAGATCCTCAACAGGAACCCTAGAAAACAGGGTATTGCCTTTGAGAGGAAACTCAATGCTGATGGAACATACTGGAAGCCTGAGCAGTATCCCAAAACCTCATGGGTTGCTGCAAAGGGACCTCCAGTAGATCCATCTACTTTACCTGGCTTTACATGTGAATTTTCACATTCTTCTGATGAGTCATTTGACTCCAACTATAAGCTATTCAAAAATCAGAATGGTGAAGCATTTGCTAGATATGTTGGCACTAACTGCAGGACCGGTCCTCCTATGAAGAAAATTTGGATTCCCAAAAGGTGCCTAGAAAGTCTTCAGGTGAATGTCTCCATGACACCACCTGTGAAGAATAGGAACCCCAGATCAAATTCTTCATATGGATCCATGTCCTCATACGAACCAAATTCCTCACGTGGATCAAATTCCTCAAAAGGATCAAAGTCCTCACATGAACATCATCGTGCTAACACCTCTGTTTCGCAGGGAAAGGCTAAGAATTATGGATGTGTGCACTATTCTTCAAATCATTATGTTCATAAATCCTCGAAGAATTTCTCTGCTTACTCATATGCTTACCCTAACCCCTGTTATGTGAAACGAAGTGGATTGGCATCTTTGCCACCGTTCTCTTATGGAGCTCGCAGAATGATGAACTCTTTGCCACCCCTTCAGATGTGGGTGGTGAAGAAAAAGAACTAATCTCTTATGTAGGGTCAGGTCTCCAGACGAACCTAAATGTTTGAGGAATTTGCTGGAGACCTGAATATGCTTGAAAGGACGCAAGCTAATCATGAAGAAATGAACCTTCATTTCTCATGTCCTCATATTGACATATCCGTTCTATTGCTTGATGAAATTGATCTGATGAATTTGATGTCATATTCTTCACCAATGAAGTATACGAGTTCGTAAGCTGCACTAATTCATCTACAGGATGATCAACCCAAAGCCACTGAGTGGGTCCTTGACAGTGGATGTACAAATCACATGATTGGTGACAAGAATCTATTGATGGATGCTCCATTATCTCCATCGCATCTGAAGCATATCACCTACGCTGACAAAGGCAAAGTCAAGGTATTGGGTCTAGCTAAGGTTGCAATCTCAAAGGATCGACACATGGACAAAGTCATGCTTGTCGAGTCCTTGATACGTCTCCGTCGTATCTATAATTTTTGATTGTTCCATGCCAATATTCTACAACTTTCATATACTTTTGGCAACTTTTTATACTATTTTTGGGACTAACATATTGATCCAGTGCCTAGTGCCAATTCCTGTTTGTTGCATGTTTTTTGTTTCGCAGAATATCCATATCAAACAGAGTCCAAACGGGATAAAAACTGACGGAGATTTTTTTGGAATATATATGATTTTTGGGAAGAAAATCCACGCGAGACGGTGCCCGAGCGAGGCACGAGGCAGGGGGCGTGGCCATGACCCTCGTGGCCACCCCGTAAGGCGGTTGATGCCCTTCTTTCGCCGCAAGAAAGCTAATATCCGGATAGAGATCTTGTTAAAATTTCAGCCCAATCAGAGTTACGGATCTCCGGGAATATAAGTAATGGTGAAATGGCAGAATCTGAGAATGCAGAAACAGAGAGAGATGGAGAGACAGATCCAATCTCGGAGGGGCTCTCGCCCCTCCCACACCATAGAGACCAAGGACCAGAGGGGAAACCCTTCTCCCATCTAGGGAGTGTTGGGGAACGTAGAAATAATTCAACATTTTCCTACGTGTCACCAAGATCATCTAGGAGATGCTAGAAACGAGAGAGAGGGAGTGCATCTTCATACCCTTGAAGATCGCTAAGCGGAAGCATTATGAGAACACGGTTGATGGAGTCGTACTCGCGGCGATTCAAATCACGGAACATCCGATCTAGCGCCGAACGGACGGCGCCTCCGCGTTCAACACACGTACAACCCGGGGACGTCTCCTCCTTCTTGATCCAGCAAGAGGAGAGGAGAAGTTGAGGGAAAGCTCCGGCAGCACGACGGCGTGGTGGTGGTGGAGCTCGTGATTCTCCGGCAGGGCTTCGCCAAGCACTATGGAGGAGAAGGAAGAGTTGAAGGAGGGAGGGGCTGCGCCAGGGAAGGGGTGTCGCTACCCTCTCTCTCCCTCACTATATATAAGGGGAAGGGGGGTGGAGGAGGCACCCTAGGGTTCCCTAGGGGAGGGGCGGCGGCCACAGGGAAAACCCTAGATGGGTTTGAGCACCCCCACCCCTAGGAAACTTGCCCCCCAAGCCGGGAGGGGTGGCTGCCCTAGGGGAGGCGC
The DNA here is from genome assembly GCF_002162155.2 of Triticum dicoccoides. Lineage (NCBI taxonomy): Eukaryota > Viridiplantae > Streptophyta > Magnoliopsida > Poales > Poaceae > Triticum > Triticum dicoccoides. The sequence continues at coordinate 277,476,410 of NC_041392.1, read as the reverse complement.
CCCCACCTCTCCAATTTATGTGAGATGGGGTGGGAGGGGCGCACAGCCCCTTAGTTGGCTGGTGTGCCCCTTCCCTTGGCCCATAAGCCCCCCCCCCCAACGCTTGTCGGGGCCTCCGAAACCACTTTCGGACACGTTGGTCGTCACCCGGTACCCCCGGAACAATTCCGGACTCCAATACCCTTCGTCCAATATATCGATCTTCACCTCCGGACCATTCTGGAACTCCTCGTCATGTCCGGGATCTCATCTGGGACTCCGAACAACCTTCGGTAACCACATACTATTTCCCATAACAACTCTAGCGTCACTGAACCTTAAGTGTGTAGACCCTACAGGTTCGGGAACCATGCAGACATGACCGAGACATCTCTCCGACCAATAACCAATAGCAGGATCTGGATACCCATATTGGCTCCCACATGTTCTACGATGATCTCATCGGATGAACGATGTCAGGGATTCAATCAATCCCGTATACAATTCCCTTTGTCTATCGGTATGTTACTTGCCCAAGATTCGATCGTCGGTATCACCATACCTCGTTCAATCTCATTACCGGAAAGTCTCTTTACTCGTTCTGTAACGCATGATCCTGTGGCTAACTAATTAGTCACATTGAGCTCAATATGATGATGCATTACCGAGTGGGCCCAGAGATACCTCTCCATCACACAGAGTGACAAATCCCTATCTCAATTCGTGCCAACTCAACAGACACTTTCGGAGATACCCGTAGTGTGCCTTTATAGCCACCCAGTTACGTTATGACGTTTGGCCCACCCAAAGCATTCCTACGGTATTCGGGAGTTCCACAAGCTCATGGTCTAAGGAAATGATACTTGACATTAGAAAAGCTTTAGCAGACGAACTATACGATCTTGTGCTATGCTTAGGATTGGGTCTTGTCCATCACATCATTCTCCTAATGATGTGATCCCGTTATCAACGACATCCAATGTCCATGGTCAGGAAACCATAACCATCTATTGATTAACGAGCTAGTCAACTAGAGTCTTACTAGGGACATATTACGATCTATGTATTCACACATGTATTATGGTTTTCGGTTAATACAATTATAGCATGAACAATAGAGAATTATCATGAACAAGGAAATATAATAATAACCATTTTATTATTGCCTCTAGGGCATATTTCCAACAGTCTCCCACTTGCACTAGAGTCAATAATCTAGTTCACATCACTATGTGATTGTAACGAATCCAACACCCATGGGGTTTGTTCATATCTCGCTTGTGAGAGAGGTTATTAGTCAACGGACCTGAACCTTTTAGATCCGTGTGTGCTTTACAAATCTCTATGTCATCTTGTAGATGCATCTACCACGCGCTACTTGTAGCTATTCCAAATAACTGCTCTACTATACGAATCCAGTTTACTACTCAAAGTCATCCGGATTAGTGTCAAATTTTGCACCGACGTAACCCTTTACGACGAACTCTTTTATCACCTCCATAATCGAGAAAATTCCTTAGTCCACTAGTTACTAAGGATAAGTTCGACCGCTTTCATGTGATCCATTCCTGGATCACTCTTGTACCCCTTGACTAACTCATGGCAAGGCACACTTCAGGTGCGGTAGACAGCATAGCATACTGTAGAGCCTACGTCTAAAGCATAGGGGACAACCTTCGTCCTTTCTCTCTCTTCTGCCATGGTAAGGTCTTGAGTCTTACTCAATACTCACACCTTGTAACATAGCCAAGAACTCCTTCTTTGCTGATCTGTTTTCAACTCTTTCAAAATCTTGTCACGGTATGTATTCATTTGAAAGTACTATTAAGCGTTTTTGATCTATCCTTATAGATCTTGATGATCAATGTTCAAGTAGCTTAATCCAGGTTTTCCATTGAAAAACACTTTTCAAATAACCCTGTATGCTTTCCAGAAATTCTACATCATTTTTGATCAACAATATGTTAACAACATATACTCATCAAAAATTCTATAGTGCTCCCACTCACTTCTTTGGAAATACAAGTTTCTCACAAACTTTGTATAAACCCAAAGCCTTTGATCATCTCATCAAAGCGTACATTCCAACTCCGAGATGCTTACTCCACTCCTTAGAAGGATTGCTGGAGCTTTGCATACTTGTTAGCATCTTTCAGGATTGACAAAACCTTCTGGTTGTATCACATACAGCCTTTCCTCAAGAAAATCGTCGAGGAAACAATGTTTTGACATCCTATCTGCAAGATTTCATAAATAATGCAGTAACTGCTAACATAATTCCAACAGACTCTTAGCATCACTACGAGTGAGAAAGTCTCATTGTAGTCAACTCCTTGAACTTGTCGGAAAACATCTTAACGAGAAGTCGAGCTTTCTTAATGGTGACACTTACCATCATTGTCCGTCTTCCTTTTGAAATCCATTTGCACCCAACAGCCTTATGACCATCAAGTAGTTCTTCCAAAGTCTATACTTTGTTTTTATACATGGATCCTCTCTCGGATTTTATGGCCTTGAACCATTCGTCGGAATCCGGGCCCACCATCGCTTCTTCATAGCTCACAGGTTCATTGTTGTCTAGCAACATGACTTCCAAGACAGGATTACTGTACCACTCTGAAGTAGTATGCATCCTTGTCGACATACGAGGTTTGGTAGTGACTTGATCCGAAGTTTCATGATCACTATCATAAGCTTCCACTTCAATTGGTGTAGGTGCCACAAGAACAACTTCATGTGCCCTGCTACACACTAGTTGAAGTGACGGTTCAATAACCTCATCAAGTCTCCACCATCCTCCCACTCAATTCTTTCGAGAGAAACTTTTCCTCGAGAAAGGACCCGTTTCTAGAAACAATCACTTTTGCTTCCGGATCTGAAATAGGAGGTATACCCAACTGTTTTGGGTATTCTATGAAGATGCATTTATCCGCTTTGGGTTCGAGCTTATCAGCCTGAAACTTTTTTGCATAAGCGTCGCAGACCCAAACTTTTAAGAACGACATCTTAGGTTTCTCTAAACCATAGTTCATACGGTGTCGTCTCAAAAGAATTGTGTGGTGCCCTATTTAAAGTGAATGCGGTTGTCTCTAATGACTAACCCATAAACGATAGTGGTAATTCGATAAGAGACATCATGGTATGCACCATATCCAATAGGGTACAGTTATGATGTTCGGACACACCATCACACTATGGTGTTCCAGACGGTATTAGTTGTGAAACAATTTCCACAATGTCTTAATTGTGTGCCAAACTCATAACTCAGATATTCATCTCTATGATCATATCATAGACATTTTATCATCTTGTCACGATCTTCAACTTCACTCTGAAATTACTTAAACCTTTCGATAATTCAGACTTGTGTTTCATCAAGTAAATATACTCAGCATCTACTCAAATCATCTGTGAAGTAAGAACATAACGATATCCACTGCGTGCCTCAGCACTCATTGGACTGCACACATCAAAATGTATTACTTCCAACAAGTTGCTTTCTTGTTCCATCTTACTGAAAATGAGGCCTTTCAGTCATCTTGCCCATGTGGTATGATTTGCATATCTCAAGTGATTCAAAATCAAGTGAGTCCAAACGATCCATCTGTATGGAGTTTCTTCATGCATATCTACCAATAGACATGGTTCGCATGTCTCAATCTTTTCAAAAATGAGTGAGTCCAAACATCCATCAACATGGAGCTTCTTCATGCATTTTATACCAACATGACTCAAATGGCAGTGCCACAGGTATGTGGTACTATCATTACTATCTTATATCTTTTGGCATGAATATGTGTATCACTACGATCGAGATTCAATAAACCATTCATTTTAGGTGCAAGACCATTGAAGGTATTATTCAAATAAACAGAGTAACCATTATTCTCCTTAAATGAATAACCGTATTGCGATAAACATAATCCAATCATGTATATGCTCAACGCAAACACCAAATAACAATTATTTAGGTTTAACACCAATCCCGATGGTAGAGGGAGCGTGCGATGTTTGATCACATCAACCTTTGAAACACTTCCAACACATATCGTCATCTCACCTTTAGCTAGTCTCCGCAGCCTTTTATTTCGAGTTACTAACACTTAGCAACCGAACCGGTATTTTTTTACCCTGGTGCTACTAGGAGTACTAGTAAAGTACACAATAATATAACGTATATTCAAAATACCTCTGTCGACCTTGCCAGCCTTCTCATCTACCAAGTATCTAGGGTAGTTCTGCTTTAGTGACCGTTACCCTCATTATAGAAGCACTTAGTCTCGGGTTTGGGTTCAACCTTGGGTTTCTTCACTAGAGCAACAACTGATTTGCCATTTCATGAAGTATTCCTTCTTTCCCTTGCCCTTCTTGAAACTAGTGGTTTAACCATCAACAATGGATGCTCCTACTTGATTTCTACTTTCGCGGTGTCAAACATCGCGAGTTGCTCAAGGATCATCATGTCTATGCCTGATATGTTATACTTCATCACGAAGCTCTAATAGCTTGGTGGCAGTGACTATGGAGAACCATCACTATCTCATCTGGAAGATTAACTCCCACTCGATTCAAGCGATTGTAGTACTCAGACAATCTGAGCACATGCTCAACGATTGAGCTTTTCTTCCTTAGTTTGCAGGCTTAAGAAATTTGTCAGAGGTCTCATACCTCTTGATGTGGGCACTAGTCTAAAATCCCAATTTCAGTCTTTGGAACATCTCATATGTTCTGCGACGTTTCAAAACATCTTTGGTGCCACAATTCTAAACCGTTAGCATTACGCACTGAACTATCACGTAGTCATCAAAACGTGTATGTCAGATGTTTCCCAACATCTACAGACGACGCTCGAGGTTCAACACACTGAGCGGTGCATTAAGGACATAAGCCTTCTGCTCAGCAATGAGGATAATCCTCAGTTTACGGACCCAGTCTGCATAATTTCTACTATCAACTTTCAACTAAATTTTCTCTAGGAACATATCTTAAACATCAAAACTAAAGCGTAAGCTACGAGATAATTTGGAAAGACCTTTTGACTATGTTCATGATAATTAAGTTCATCTAATCAAATTATGTAATGAACTCCCACTCAGATAGACATCCCTCTAGTCATCTAAGTGATACATGATCCGAGTCAACTAGGCCGTGTCCGATCATCATGTGAGACGGACTAGTCATCATCTGCAACATCCCAATTTTTATTAATTTGGATGTTAATAGAATCATTCAATGCATATCATATTTCTTTGCATTTTGGAGTTTTTGAAATATTCAAATAATAGTTTTCCACCTGAGAAAAACAAATGAGAGGGGATAAGATGACTTCCTCAAAATATAAAAAGAGTGGGAAATTTTATTTTGAATATTACTTTAAGTTTTGGAGTTGTTTGGTAATTATTTTATTTGCAAAAAGTGCATTAGTTGCATTAGGAAAATTATTTTCAAAATGTTTTGTGCTTAAGTTAATGTTCATTAGGCTCTAAATATTATGTAGTTATTTTAGAAATTTAAATTCTTTTGAATTAGTTATGAGCACTTTAGTCTCCAGTTAAAAAAACACGCACGCAGCCTGGACCGAAACCAGGTTCGGCCCACGAGCGCCCGACCGGCCCAGCCGGCCATTTCGGCCCAAGGCCGCCCGGGCACCCGAAAATCCCCCGCATCGGTCGACCGCCCGCAGCCCCGCTCGCTCGCTAACACCGCCGCCACTGACTGGTGGGCCCTGCGCCACCTCATCTCCCCCAACCTCCCGCTTTCCCCGCTCGGGTGAGCTGGCCGCCCCGCTCCCGCAACTGCCGGGCGAGGCCCTCGCGGATAATGCATATCCACGGCACCCCCACGCCCTCCCCTCGCCTATAAATGCCCCGAGCTACCCTCAGTCGACCTCGTCGTCCCGCTTCTCCCCACGCCGCCCCTAGCCGCCACTGACGCCGTTTGCATCTCGCCGGAGCCACGTCGCTCCGTCGCCCCTTCCGACGCCAGTAAGCCACCATGGCCTCCCTTTCTTTGTCAAATGGCTCCAGGCGGCAAAACGCACCCGTCTGACACCTTTTCCTTCCCTAGGCTCCGTCGGAGACGCCGCACCATCGACGCCGGAGCCGCCGGAGCACCGAAGGCCGCCGTCTTCGCCCCGCCCCGTTCGAACGCCGCCGACGCACCCCGACGCCACCATCTGGATGCCCAAGCCGCGCTGCACCTCCCCGTCTTCTTCCCGGTCGACGAGGACCACCGCAGCCGCCGCCCCCTTCGTCACCGACGCCGCGCCGCCGTCTTCATCGTCGCCGGCCATCACCACCACCACTGTGAGCCACCACCCCACCCTCGCAGTTCGATCTGCCATGGACCACCCAGATTAGATTAGGTCCGTTTTTTTAATTTCGCGAAGAGGTACACGGTTAACCGCGGTTCCCTTAGACCGTGCGGTTTATTTAAACCGAGCGTCATTTTTCTTTAATTAGCCACTGCCATTGTTTTTTTTTCTTATTTAGCGGACGTTCGCTGTATAGTCTCCGCAGCAGACGCTGCTCGGCCAGCCAGGAGCCGCCACGTGGCTAGGGACCTGTTTGTAGTAGTTTTTCTTCACCATTTAGTCCCTGTAAATAGCAGATTAGTCCCTGATCTTAGATTAGCCCTAACTTTTTAACCGTAGATCCAAACTCGATGAAACCAACGGCAAATTCTTCGTATTGTTTAGATCTATACAGTAGCATAGTTTTTGCAAACTTTTGTTAGATTCAAATTTGAATTTATTCAGATTCGAATTCAAACTTCAAATAGCCATATCTCCCAAACCGTAGCTCCGATTAAGTTGATTCCTTTTGCATGCTATCACCGTAGCAAAGCCCTATCACCTGGACCTTTGTCACTATAATTTTCACACACTAGATTCTGCCCTTTAATATTTTTTACTAGTATGCATGGTATGCACTATACTTCACATCACTCCTTGAACCATAGGACTATGTTGTTTTGCACTTAGAATATTTCTGTAGTAGCTTAGTGTGTTGTATGTTCATTTGGTTTTTCCGAGACTTTTTGCTATGCATGTTCTTTTGGTCTCTGGATTGTTGCTTATGTTTGTTTATCTTCCTTGCGATAGATTTCCTGGAGTGCGAAGCAGAATATTATCAGTCTTTAGAATTCAACCAGCAGTACCAAGGCAAGTTGCATCTTGATCATGTTTCATTACCTATGTTTTTATTATGCACATAGTTCTTTGCAGTAGGACTGCATGGTAGGAAACTGGTGCCGCATGACTTTGCTTTTCACCCAGTAGTTCATTGAGGTAGGTCTGAACCATATAACTTTGTCACCATCGTTTTATTTTATGTTGCTATGCTAAGTAGACGTGGATTGGGAAGTGATCATTGTAAAGTTTGAGTGACAATGTAGTAAATAGGACCTAAGTTAATTAATGAACTACCTGGGCGGAAACTTGTGGGAATGGTGGCGAAGTACAGTGGGGCACGCATGGGAAATCCATGGTGGTGCACCACTAGTGGACCGTCCGCTCAGGCTCAAAGAGATTAATCGTATTCCCATGTCTAGAAGCTTACGTGTGCAGCCACAGGCCAATATGGGCTCTGGCTTAGTTGAGTAGTTAGTGTGATCCCTTCCAGGATGGGCTAGCAGATGTAGAATGATGTAGGTGTATCGGCCTATCCGTGGGTTAAGGGGGAACATTTTCGAAAGGCTATGTCTCGATCTTCCAATCATGGAGGTGGTCGAGTCTTGGGGGGAAAAGTGCACAACCTCTGCAGAGTTTTCAACCTAATCGATTAGCCGTGTCCCCGGTTACGGACAACTTGAGCATCTAGTAGTGGAAATGCCAGGAGATCACCTCACCTTTAATTAAACAGTTGGGTTATAAATGAAACTTGGGGACGGATGGAGTTGGATTTGCCAACTCATCCTATGCAAATGTGTAGTAGTAGAATAACAATCTTTTCTAATAGGGAAAAACTAGCTTTATGCAAAAAAACTGAACTTAGGGCTTTCCACCAGCCAAACTGCATGTAAAAGTAGGTTCATTTCACTATGATGTGACTTGCCAGTACATTCAATGTACTGACCCATTTGGCTGCAACTTATCATGTTGCAGATATATCCGACGAGGATTAAGGTGCGATAGGTCGATGTTATACACTCAACCTTGCTCGTGGAGTTGGACTCATTTACTTCTTTGCTTCCGCAATATTTGCTTATTGGCTCTATGCCCTATTTTGTAATAAATGTATTGCTCCTGGACTATCGATGTAATAAAGAGATGTGTGTTATTTCTGTTATTTCATCGAGTACTGTGTGTGCTAGCAAGTCGATCCAGGGACTAGCACGGTAAGCACAGAGACTTCGACTCTTACCGAGTCGGGTTGCTACAAGATGGTATCAGAGCACACGTTGACTGTAGGACGCGACCCCTAGAAATGGAGAAAAGCCATAGGATAAAAACTATATCTTTCATTTTCCAGATATATCCTTTGGTCTCGTACCTTCTCTGCTTCAATACTAATTTCTTCTATTTTTCAAAATGTAGATGTCATCCGCCCTTGTTGAGTTCGAGCAGCCCGATGAGACCATGCCCTTTGGAAGGCAGCTAGTGAAGATCACGAAGCACCTGAAGATTGGGCTTCCCACATTCACTGGAACCTTCACAGCCACCCTGCCCAAGGAGACACGTTGGAGGATCGATGCTCATATCCCCGGATGCATCCTCGAAAACCACACCAAGCCCATTGACTTCCATGTGGATACCGCAACATGGGGCTTGGGTAAGGGTATCGCTGCTCACATTACTCTCGGACACATTCGGGAGGTGTATGAAGAAGACCTCAAGAGGACCTCCTTCGTGATGTACGGACGTCGCGATGTAGATGGAGATGTGGTGCGTACCCTAGAGGACGAGACGATAGCATCCCATATCCAAAACATGGAGGAGCACATTCGTTTGATGGAGCTGGAGTTGTCTGACAACATGGTCGTCATCAAGAACCTCATGACCCGCAAGGCCGAGCTAGAGGAGGAGCTCCAAGACGCTCGCATCGAGCACGAGGGAGAGCTGAACGCACTACAGGAGAAGATCGACGACCTGAAGCTTGAGCTCGAGGAGGCCGAGGAGAAGCTGGATGAGGGAGAAAACATCCAGGAGGATCACTCGTATGGTGCCTATGTCAGCCAAGAGAGGGACCAAAATGATGAGCTCGGAGATGACGACACGGAGAGCGATGCAAGGACACCCGATGTCGACATGGTTGACTGGTCCTCATCTGATGAGAGTTAGATTTTATAGAGAGTTAGATTTTATACCACCATGAGAGTTTAGGAATTCGATTTTGTTATCCGATTAGTTTTATTTCATTTGTAAGACCTTGTCAAATCTTGTGACATGGCTTACCTTAGGTTTGATTATTCATGTGAACCTCTTTGTTTGAAATTGAATTGGAGTGATTTGAAGGTTTATTGCTATCATGTGCATATGGGTAGTGTGATTTTACTCGCTAGGCCTTGTTCTATTCTAACTCCTCATCCACTATGAAACCCATCAGATGCCTCCAAGACGTGACCCCGGATTCAACTTTCTGTTGGAGCTTACGCAATTGATCCAGCAACAGAATGCTCTTATGCAGATGCTCATTCAGAACTAGAACCAGAACTAGAACAACAACAACAACCCACCGCCGCCACCCCCGGCTGACGGTCTTACCCGTTTTCTTTGGCTGAACCCACCCGTGTTCTCCAGCAGCACAGAGCCGATCATCGCAGATGACTGGCTCCGCAAGATAGGAAGGGAGCTAGCCACGGCAGGATGCAATGATGCAGAGAAGGTGAAGTTTGCTGCCCACCAGCTGGATGGATGGGTAGCTGCTTGGTGGGAGAACTACACCACCACATACCCCATGGAGAATGTGACTTGGGATCAGTTCCAGCGGACGTTCTGCACTACTCATGTTTCAGCTGGAGCCATGAGTCTGAAGAAGAAGGAGTTCCGCAGCTTGCGCCATGGAGGACGCACGGTATCCCAGTATGTTGATGAGTTCAGTAAGTTGGCCCATTACGCCCCAGAGGATGTGGCTACCAATGCAGCCAAGCAGGAGAAGTTTCTGGAGGGACTGAACGATGATTTGCAAGTTCAGTTGACTGTGGCAACATTTTCGGACTATCAGGAGCTGGTTGATAAGACTATCATTCTTGAAGGCAAGCACCAGCAGATGGAGAATCGTAAGAGGAAGTACGGTCACAGGAAGTATATCTCGGGAGTTCAATAGAAACCCCACTACAGCCCGTACTCAGGGAGTTCTGGATCAGGCACTAGCAAGTTTGGAGGGAATCACCATAACCATGGGGGCCACATTCATCATGGAGGGAATGGACACAACCACCATGGTCACAAGCAGAGCAATGGTAATGGAGGAAATGGCAATCAGCAGCATTTCAATTCTTCCACACCGATGAAGAAGGACCCGAGTCACATCACCTGCTTCAAGTGCAAGAAGACATGTCACTACTCCAATGAGTTCCCTGAGGCGCAGAATGGAAATGGAAATGGCAATGGGAATTCTGGAGGCAAGAAGCCCAATCCTTTCACTAAGGGACATGTGAATCATGTCAATGTGGAAGAGGTTTATGAGCAGCCTGACGCAGTGATTGGTAAGTTCTTGGTTAATTCATTTCCAGCACTCATTCTTTTTGACACTGGTGCATCGCATTCATTCATATCCAAGGGATTTGTGGATAAACATAAGTTGCCTACCATAGCTCTTAAGGCACCCATTCTAGTGAGTTCCCCAGGAGCCGAGTCTATGGCTAGTCAGGGATGTTTCCATTTGCCTTTGAACAGAGGGGGGCATGTTTTTCCCACAGATATGATTATACTAGAATCGCAAGGGTTGGATGTAATCCTAGGGATGGATTGGATGTCCACGTATGAGGGAAACATTGATTGTGCCAGTAGATCGATTTTTCTCACCACCCTAGAGAAGAAGAGGATCAAGTATGTATCCAGGCTTAAGCCTAAGAGGACTCAGGTGAACTCTCTTACGGGAGTTGTCCAGGAAGAAGTACCAGTGGTGAAGGATTATCCCGATGTATTTCCGGACGAGTTACCTGGTATGCTGCCAGATCGGGAGATTGAGTTTTTGATTGAGTTGCTGCCAGGCACAGGGCCTATCTCCAAGAGGCCGTATCGAATGCCTGCTAATGATTTGGAGGAAGTCAAGAAACAGATTAAGGAGTTACTAGAGAAAGGGTATATTCGCCCGAGTTCATCACCTTGGGGAGCTCCAGTACTTTTAGTGGAGAAGAAGGATGGAACCTTGAGAATGTGTGTGGATTACCTCTCTTTGAATGAGGTGACCATCAAGAACAAGTATCCCCTACCGATGATCAATGACTTGTTTGACCAGCTAGAAGGAGCTTGTGCTTTCTCCAAGATCGATCTTCGATCAGGTTATCACCAGTTGAAGATTCATGAGAAGGATATACCCAAAACAGCTTTTACCACAAGGTATGGGCTTTATGAGTATACAGTCATGTCCTTTGGTTTGACTAATGCCCCTGCCTATTTCATGAACATGATGAACAAAGTATTCATGGAGTTCCTGGATAAGTTTGTTGTGGTACTCATTGATGACATATTGGTTTACTCCAAGAATGAGGAGGAACACGCTGAACATCTGCGCTTAGTTATGGAGAAGCTCAGAGAACATCAACTTTATGCCAAGTTCAGCAAGTGTGAGTTTTGGCTGAAGGAAGTCGGATTCCTTGGACATGTAGTGTCAGGTGAAGGGATTTCAGTGGACCCTACAAAGGTAGAGTCAGTCACGGAATGGAATGCACCCACCACAGTTGGCGAGATTCGTAGTTTTCTTGGGCTTGCAGGATATTACCGGAGATTTATTGAAAATTTCTCCAAGATTGCCAGGCCCATGACATCATTGTTGAAAAAGGACACCAAGTTCGTTTGGACGGAAGAGTATGAAGCCAGCTTTCAAGAGTTGAAGAAGCGTTTGGTTACAACCCCAGTGTTAGTCCTGCCTGACGTACACAAGGACTTTCAGGTGTACTGTGATGCTTCACGTCAGGGACTTGGAGGTGTTCTTATGCAAGAGGGGAAAGTTGTAGCTTATGCTTCACGACAGCTTCGACCTCATGAGTTGAACTATGCCACGCATGATTTGGAGTTGGCAACTGTAGTGCATGCACTCAAGACATGGAGACACTATCTTATTGGGAATTGTTGTGATGTTTACACAGATCACAAGAGTTTGAAGTATATCTTCACGCAGAAAGAGTTGAATCTCAGGCAAAGGAGATGGTTTGAACTTATAAAGGATTATGACATGAGTCTGCATTATCATCCAGGAAAAGCCAACATTGTGGCAGATGCTTTGAGCCATAAGAGTTATGTTAATACCCTTACAGCAGGAGGTTTACCTTAGGAGTTATGTGATGAGCTTAGAGACCTTCAATTGGAAATAGTTCCAAGAGGTTATGTTGCCGCACTCGAGGTGCAGTCCACCTTGTTGGTAAGAATCAGAGAAGCCCAGAAGTTGGACCAAGGTATTGCTGAGATCAAAGAAATGATGAGCAAAGGGAAAGAAGAAGGATTCCGTGAGGATGAACATGGAACCATATGGTTTGAGCAACGGATTTGTGTACCCAATGACCCGGAGATCAGGAAGTTGATTCTTTAGGAGGCTCACGACTCACCATATTCGATACACCCAGGCAATACCAAGATGTATTTGGACTTGAAGGAAAGTTTTTGGTGGGCCGGTATGAAGCGAGAAATTGCCGAGTATGTGGCAATATGTGATGTATGTCAGAGAGTAAAGGCAGAACATCAGAAACCAGCAGGATTACTTCAGCCGTTGCCGATACCTGATTGGAAATGGGATAAACTTGGTATGGACTTTATCATGGGGTTACCCAGGACCCGTTCAGGTTATGATTCCATTTGGGTGATAGTGGATCGTTTGACCAAGGTTGCTCACTTCATTCGAGTAAAGACCACCTATACAAGTGCTAAGCTGGCAAAGATATATATGACCAGGATCGTATGTCTGCATGGAGTTCCCAGGAGCATCGTATCAGATAGAGCAACACAGTTTACCTCAAAGTTTTGGAAATAGTTACACGAAACTTTGGGTACCAGGCTAGAGTTCAGTACAGCCTTCCACCCACAGACTGATGGGCAGACAGAGAGAGTCAATTAGATTCTAGAGGACATGTTGAGAGCGTGTGCGCTAGACTATGGGTCTAGTTGGGATGATAACTTACCCTACGTAGAGTTCTCATACAACAACAGCTACCAGGCCAGTTTGCAGATGGCCCCTTTTGAGGCATTGTATGGAAGGAAATGCAGGACACCTTTGATGTGGGATGGAGTTGGAGATCGCAAGTTGTTTGGACCTGACTTGATCAGGGATTCTGAGGAGAAGTTCAAATTGATCCGTGACAGACTTAAGATAGCCCAGTCAAGGCAGAAAAGTTATGCCGATGCTAAACGCAAGGAAGTGATCTATGAAGTGGGAGATAGAGCATATCTTCGAGTGTCTCCACTTCGAGGTATTAAAAGATTTGGAGTCAAAGGGAAGTTAGCACCATGATTTGTGGGACCATACAAAGTTCTGGAACATAGAGGAGATGTTGCATACCAGTTGGAATTACCAGAGGCTTTGTCGGGAGTTCATGATGTGTTTCATGTTTCCCAGCTGAAGAAGTGTCAGGCAGAGATGGCGGACATTCCTTTGAGAGATACAGTGCCACTCGAGGCAATTCAGTTGGAGAATGATCTGACTTATGAGGAGAAGCCTATTAAGATTCTTGAGACTACAGAGAGAATCACTCATACCAAGATCATCAAGTTCTGCAAAGTTCAGTGGAGTCACCATACCGAGGAGGAAGCCACTTGGGAACGAGAGGAAGATCTTAGGAAGGACCATCCGCACTTTTTTGCTGGCCAACCCGAATCTCGAGGACGAGATTCATCTTAAGGGGGGTAGGTTTGTAACATCCCAAATTTTATTAATTTGGATGTTAATAGAATCATTCAATGTATATTATATTTCTTTGCATTTTGGAGTTTTTGAAATATTCAAATAGTAGTTTTCCACCTGAGAAAAACAAATGAGAGGGGATAAGATGACTTCCTCAAAATATAAAAAGAGTGGGAAATTTTATTTTGAATATTACTTTAAGTTTTGGAGTTGTTTGGTAATTATTTTATTTGCAAAAAGTGCATTAGTTGCATTAGGAAAATTATTTTCAAAATGTTTTGTGCTTAAGTTAATGTTCATTAGGCTCTAAATATTACGTAGTTATTTTAGAAATTTATTTGGTGTTTTTAGAGATTCTTTTGAATTAGTTATGAGCACTTTAGTCTCCAGTTAAAAAAACACGCACGCAGCCTTGACCGAAACCAGGTTCGGCCCACGAGCGCCCGACCGGCCCAGCCGGCCATTTCGGCCCAAGGCCGCCCGCGCACCCGAAAATCCCCCGCAGTGGTCGACTGCCCGCAGCCCCCCTCGCTCGCTAACGCCACCGCCACTGACTGGTGGGCCCCGCGCCACCTCATCTCCCCCAACCTCCTGCTTTCCCCGCTCGGGTGAGCTCGCCGCCGCGCTCCCGCAACTGTCGGGCGAGGCCCTCGCGGATAATGCATATCCGCGGCACCCCCACGCCCTCCCTTCGCCTATAAATGCCCCGGGCTACCCTCAGTCGACCTCGCCGTCCCGCTTCTCCCCACGCCGCCCCTAGCCGCCGCTGATGCCGTTTGCATCTCGCCGGAGCCGCGCCGCTCCGTTGCCCCTTCCGACGCCAGTAAGCCACCATGGCCTCCCTTTCTTCGTCGAATGGCTCCCCGCGGCAAAACACACCCGTCTGACACCTTTTCCTTCCCTAGGCTCCGTCAGAGACGCCGCAACATCGACGCCGGAGCCGCCGGAGCACCGAAGGCCGCCGTCTTCGCCCTGCCCCGTTCGGACCCCGCCTACGCACCCCGACGCCACCATCCGGACGCCCAAGCCGCGCTGCACCTCCCCGTCTTCTTCCCCGTCGATGAGGACCACCGCAGTCGCCGCCCCCTTCGTCACCGACACCGCGCCGCCGTCTTCATCGTCGCCGGCCATCACCACCACCACTGTGAGCCACCACCCCACCCTCGCCGTTCGATCTGCCATGGACCGCCCAGATTAGATTAGGTCCTTTTTTTTTATTTCGCGAAGAGGTACGTGGTTAACCGCGGTTCCCTTAGACCATGCCGTTTATTTAAACCGAGTGTCGGTTTTCTTTAATTAGCCACCGTCGTTGTTTTTTTTCTTATATAGCGGTCCTTCGCCTTATAGTCTCCGCAGCGGACGCTGCTCGGCCAGCCAGGAGCCGCCACGTGGCCAGGGACCTGTTTGCAGTAGTTTTTCTTCACCATTTAGTCCCTGTAAATAGCAGATTAGTCCCTGATCTTAGATTAGCCATAACTTTTAAACCGTAGATCCAAACTCGATGAAACCAGCGGCAAATTCTTCGTATTGTTTAGATCTATCCAGTAGCATAGTTTTTGCAAACTTTTGTTAGATTCAAATTTGAATTTATTCAGATTCGAATTCAAACTTCAAATAGCCATATCTCCCAAACTGTAGCTCCGATTAAGTTGATTCCTTTTGCATGCTGTCACCGTAGCAAAGCCCTATCACCTGGACCTTTGTCACCATAATTTTCACACACTAGATTCTTCCCTTTAATATTTTTTACTAGTATGCATGGTATGCACTATACTGCACATCACTCCTTGAACCATAGGACTATGTTGTTTTGCACTTAGAATATTTCTGTAGTAGCTTAGTGTGTTGTATGTTCATTTGGTTTTTCCGAGACTTTTTGCTATGCATGTTCTTTTGGTCTCTGGATTGTTGCTTATGTTTGTTTATCTTCCTTGCGATAGATTTCCTGGAGTGCGAAGCAGAATATTATCAGTCTTTACAATTCAACCAGCAGTACCAAGGCAAGTTGCATCTTGATCATGTTTCATTACCTATGTTTTTATTATGCACATAGTTCTTTGTGGTAGGACTGCATGGTAGGAAACTGGTGCCGCATGACTTTGCTTTTCACCCAGTAGTTCATTGAGGTAGGTCTGAACCATATAACTTTGTCACCATCGTTTTATTTTATGTTGCTATGCTAAGTAGACGTGGATTGGGAAGTGATCATTGTAAAGTTTGAGTGACAATGTAGTAAATAGGACCTAAGTTAATTAATGATACCTGGGCGGAAACTTGTGGGAATGGTGGCGAAGTACAGTGGGGCACGCATGGGAAATCCATGGTGGTGCACCACTAGTGGACCGTCCGCTCAGGCTCAAAGAGATCAATCTTATTCCCATGTCTAGAAGCTTACGTGTGCAACCACATGCCAATATGGGCTCTGACTTAGTTGAGTAGTTAGTGTGACCCCTTCTGGGATGGGCTAGCAGATGTAGAATGATGTAGGTGTACCAGCCTATCCGTGGGTTAAGGGGGAACATTTTAGAAAGGCTACGTCTCGATCTTCCAATCATGGAGGTGGTCGAGTCTTGTGGGGAAAAGTGCACAACCTCTGCAGAGTTTTCAACCTAATCGATTAGTCGTGTCCCCGGTTACGGACAACTTGAGCATCTAGTAGTGGAAATGCCGGGAGATCTCCTCACCTTTAATTAAACAGTTGGGTTATAAATGAAACTTGGGGACAAATGGAGTTGGATTTGCCAACTCATCCTATGCAAATGTGTAGTAGTAGAATAACAATCTTTTCTAATAGGGAAAAACTAGCTTTATGCAAAAAAAAAAACTAAACTTAGAGCTTTCCACTAGCCAAACTGCATGTAAAAGTAGGTTCATTTCACTATGATGTGACTTGCCAGTACATTCAATGTACTAACCCATTTGGCTGCAACTTATCACGTTGCAGATATATCCGACGAGGATTAAGGTGCGATAGGTCGATGTTCTACACTCAACCTTGCTCGTGGAGTTGGACTCATTTACTTCTTTGCTTCCGCAGTATTTGCTTATTGGCTCTATGCCCTATTTTGTAATAAATGTATTGCTCCTGGACTATCGATGTAATAAAGAGATGTGTGTTATTTATGTTATTTCATCTAGTACTGTGTGTGCTAGCAAGTCGATCCAGGGACTAGCACGGTAAGCACAGAGACTTCGACTCTTACCGAGTCGGGTCGCTACATCATCGGTGAACATCTTCATGTTGATCGTATCCACTATACGACTCATGTTCGACCTTTCGGTCTCTTGTGTTCTGAGGCCATGTCTGTACATGCTAGGCTCGTCAAGTCAACCTAAGTGTTTCGCATGTGTAAATCTGGCCTACACCCGTTGTATGCGAACGTTAGAATCTATCACACCCAATCATCATGTGGTTCTTCGAAACAACGGACCTTCGCAACGGTGCACAGTTAGGGGGAACACTTTCTTGAAATTTTAGCGAGGGATCATCTTATTTATGCTACCATCGTTCTAAGCAAATAAGATGTAAACATGACAAACATCACATGCAAATCATAAAGTGACATGATATGGCCAATATCATCGTGCGCCTTTTGATTCCATCTTCGAGGCGCGGCATGATCACCTTCGTCACTGGCATGACACCATGATCTCCATCATCGTGTCTTCATGAAGTTGTCTCACCAACTATTACTTCTACTACTATGGCTAACGGTTAGCAATAAAATAAAGTAATTACATGGCATTTTCAATGACACGCAGGTCATACAATAAATTAAGACAACTCATGCGGCTCCTGCCGGTTGTCATACTCATCGACATGCAAGTCGTGATTCCTATTACAAGAACATGATCAATCTCATAAATCACATATATATAATTCGTCACATCCTTTTGGCCATATCACATCACATAGCATACCCAACAAAAACAAGTTAGACGTCCTCTAATAGTTATTGCATGTTTTACGTGGCTGCTATGGGTTTCTAGCAAGAACGTTTCTTACCTACGCAAAACCACAACGGTGATATGCCAATTGCTATTTACCCTTCATACGGACCCTTTTCATCGAATCTGATCCGACTAAAGTGGGAGAGACAGACACCCGCCAGCCACCTTATGCATCCAGTGCATGTCAGTCGGTGGAACCAGTCTCACGTAAGCGTACGTGTAAGGTCGGTCCGGGCCGCTTCATCCCACAATGCCGCCGGATCAAGATACGACTAGTAACGGTAAGCAAATTGAACAAATCATCGCCCACAACTGCTTTGTGTTCTACTCGTGCATAGAATCTACGCATAGACCTAGCTCATGATGCCACTGTTGGGGAACATAGCAATAATTCAAAATTTTCCTACGTGTCACCAAGATCAATCTAGGAGATGCTAGCAACGAGAGAGAGGGAGTGCATCTTCATACCCTTGAAGATCGCTAAGCGGAAGTGTTACAAGAACACGGTTGATGGAGTCGTACTCGCGGCGATTCAAATCGCGGAACATCCGATCTAGCGCCGAACGGACGGCGCCTCCGCATTCAACACACGTACAGCCCGGGGACGTATCCTCCTTCTTGATCCAGCAAGAGGAGAGGAGAAGTTGAGGGAAAGCTCCGGTAGCACGACGGCATGGTGGTGGTGGAGCTCGTGGTTCTCCGGCAGGGCTTCGCCAAGCACTATGGAGGAGAAGGAAGAGTTGAAGGAGGGAGGGGCTGCGCCAGGGAAGGGGTGCCGTTGCCCTCTCTCTCCCTCACTATATAAGGGGAATGGGGTGGAGGAGGCGCCCTAGGGTTCCCTAGGGGAGGGGAGGCGGCCACAGGGAAAACCCTAGATGGGTTTGGGCGCCCCCACCCCTAGGAAACTTGCCCCCCAAGCCGGGAGGGGTGGCTGCCCTAGGGGAGGCGCCCCCACCTCTCCAAGTTACGTGAGATGGGGTGGGAGGGGCGCACAGCCCCTTAGTTGGCTGGTGTGCCCCTTCCCCTTGGCCCATAAGGCCCCCCCCCCAACGCTTGCCGGGGCCTTCGAAACCACTTTCGGACACGCTGGTCGTCACCCGGTACCCCCGGAACAATTTCAGACTCCAATACCCTTCGTCCAATATATCGATCTTCACCTCCGGACCATTCTGGAACTCCTCGTCGAACAACCTTCGGTAACCACATACTATTTCCCATAACAACTCTAGCGTCACCGAACCTTAAGTGTGTAGACCCTACGGGTTCGGGAACCATGCAGACATGACCGAGACATCTCTCCGGCCAATAACCAATAGCGGGATCTGGATACCCATATTGGCTCCCACATGTTCTACGATGATCTCATCGGATGAACCACGATGTCGGGATTCAATCAATCCCGTATACAATTCCCTTTGTCTATCAGTATGTTACTTGCCCGAGATTCGATCGTAGGTATCCCCATACCTCGTTCAATCTCGTTACCGGCAAGTCTCTTTACTCGTTCCGTAATGCATGATCCTGTGGCTAACTCATTAGTCACATTGATCTCAATATGATGTTGCATTACCGAGTGGGCCCGGAGATACCTCTCCGTCACACGGAGTGACAAATCCCTGTCTCGATTCGTGCCAACTCAACAGACACTTTCGGAGATACCCGTAGTGTGCCTTTATAGCCACCCAGTTACGTTGTGACGTTTGGCCCACCCAAAGCATTCCTACGGTATCCGAGAGTTCCACAATCTCATCGTCTATGGAAATGATACTTGACATTAGAAAAGCTTTAGCAGACGAACTATACGATCTTGTTCTATGCTTAGGATTGGGTCATGTCCATCACATCATTCTCCTAATGATGTGATCCCATTATCAACGACATCCAATGTCCATGGTCAGGAAACCATAACCATCTATTGATCAACGAGCTAGTCAACTAGAGGCTTACTAGGGACATATTATGATCTATGTATTCACACATGTATTATGGTTTCCGGTTAATACAATTATAGCATGAACAATAGATAATTATCATGAACAAAGAAATATAATAACAACCATTTTATTATTGCCTCTAGGGCATATTTCCAATAGGGAGGAGGTCAAGGAAGAAGAAGAAGGAGGGGGATATCTCTCCCTCGCTTCCGATGGCGCCGGAGCGCCACCGGGGGGCATCATCACCACCGCAATCTTCACCAACAACTTCACCGCCATCATCACCAACTCTTCCCCCCTCTATGCAACAGTGTAACCTCTCTCTTACCCGCTGTAATCTCTACTTAGACATGGTGCTCAACGCTATATATTATTTCCCAATGATGTATGGCTATTCTATGATGTTTGAGTAGATCCATTTTGTCCTATGGGCTATTTGATGATCAAGATTGGTTTGAGTTGCATGTTTTATTATTGGTGTTGTCCTATGGTGCTATCCGTGTCGCGCAAGAATGAGGGATCCCCGCTATAGGGTGTTGCATTACGTTCATGATTCACTTATAGTGGGTTGCGTGAGTGACTGAAACACAAACCCGAGTAAGGGGGTTGTTGCGTATGGGATAAAGAGGACTTGATGCTTTAATGCTATGGTTGGGTTTTACCTTAATGATCTTTAGTAGTTGCGGATGCTTGATAGAGTTCCAATCATAAGTGCATATGATCCAAGTAGAGAAAGTATGTTAGCTTATGCCTCTCCCTCATATAAAATTGCAATAATGATTACCGGACTAGTTATCGATTGCCTAGGGACAAATAACTTTGTCGTAACAAAAAGCTCTTAACTAAAACTAACTTAGTTGTTTCCTTATCTAAACAGCCCCTACTTTTTATTTACTTGCTCTTTATTATCTTGCAAACCTATCCAAAAACACCTACAAAGCACTTCTAGTTTCATACTTGTTCTAGGGAAAGCGAACGTCAAGCATGCGTAGAGTTGTATCGGTGGTCGATAGAACTTGAGGGAATATTTGTTCTACCTTTAGCTCCTCGTTGGGTTCGACACTCTTACTTATCGAAAACTGTTGCGATCCCCTATGCTTGTGGGTTATCAATCCTTAGGGTTCAACCTCATGTCTGTCTCAATGCTTTGTGATCTTGATATGGTTGCTATCTTTGGCAAGTATCGTTGTGTTGTGATCATGGAAGATGACAATTCCAAAGTCTTCGAAGGCTTTAGAAGAGGAGATTTGTATATTGTTGATTTCTCTACAAGACCACAACCTGCTACATGTCTACTTGCAAAAGCTTCAGAAGGTTGGATATGGCATCGACGACTTGGCCATGCTGGAATGAGGAACTTGCACACGCTCACGAAGAAAAAGCATGTCATTGGCATCGAGGGTGTCAAATTCCTCAAGGACCATTTGTGTGGAGCTTGTGAAGCTGGAAAGATGACCAAGGCCAAGCATCCCTCAAAGACCATCATGGCTACCACTCGTCCATTTGAATTGCTTCACATGGATCTCTTTGGCCCTACTCACTATGCCACATTTACTAATGTTGCATCTTTATATGGCTTTGTCATTGTTGGTGACTATTCTCATTATACATGGGTGCATATCATCACTTACAAAACTGAAGTGTAGGAAGTCTTCAAACGTTTTTTGTCGAGGGCTTCAACCAACTTTGGTGTCAAGATCAAGCACATCAGAAGTGACAATGGAACTGAGTTCAAGAACACCGGTCTCGATGACTATCTTAATGAACTTGGTATTACTCATGAGTTATATGCTCCCTATACTCCTCGGTAGAATGGCATCATGGAGCGCAAGAACAGGACTCTTGTTGAGATGGCCCGCACTATGCTTGATGAGTACAAGATGCCTCCTCGCTTCTGGCCTGAGGCAATAGATACCGCGTGCCACATCATCAACATGGTATATTTTCACAAATTCTTCAAGAAGACTGCATATGAACTCCTCACTGACAAGAAACCCAATGTGAGTTATTTCAAAGTCTTCAATGCTAAATGCTAGATTAGAGATCCTCATCACAGTTCTAAATTTGCACCGAAAGCACATGAAGGTTTTATGCTTGGTTATGGTAAGGACTCGCACACCTACAGAGTCTTCAACACCTATCACCACAAGGTTGTTGAAACTATAGATGTGCGGTTTGATGAGACTAATGGCTCGCAAAGAGAGCACTACCTCCTGTGACAGATGAAATACCTCCTGAGGAATCTATTAAGTCCAAGGCTACTGAGGATGTCATTCCTACCGAAGAATCTGCTGAAGAAGTCATTCCAGAACATGAAGAACATCATGTTGGTGCACCTGAAGAAAATGGCTCTGAAGAAAATGCTGAGCAAATTCCTCATCATCAACCAGCTCATCCTCGCGTCGCTATTGAAGTGCAGATTGAGAAAATCATCAGCGACGTCAACGCACCAGGTCCTCTCACACGCTCAAAAGCTTCACATTTATCTAACTTTTGTGGGCACTTTGCTTTCGTCTCTATCACAGAGCCCACTAAGGTAGATGAAGCATTTCTGGAGCCCGAGTGGATTCAAGCTATGCAAGAGGAATTACATCAGTTCGAGCTTAACAACGTCTGGGAACTTGTCAAGCGACCAGACCCTCACAAGCACAATATCATTGGCACAAAATGGATCTACCACAACAAGCAAGATGAAAATGGCCTTGTGGTGAAGAATAAGGCACGGCGTGTAGCTCAAGGCTACACACAAGTTGAACGAATTGATTTCGATGAAACTTTTGCACATGTTGCTAGACTTGAGGCTATTCGCATATTACTTGCTTATGCTAACCATCATAATATCATATTATATCAAATGGATGTGAAAAAGTGCATTCCTCAATGGTAAGCTTGAGGAAGAAGTATATGTTGCTCAACCCCCAGGTTTTGAAGATCCAAAGCATCCTAACAAAGTCTTCAAACTCAATAAGGCCCTCTATGGCCTCAAGCAGGCCCCTCGGGCGTGGTATGATACTTTGAAGGAATTCCTCATGAAGAAAGGCTTCAAATCCGGTTCACTTGACCCAACTCTTTTCACCAAAGCTTATGACGATAAATTATTCATGTGCCAAATATATGTTGATGATATCATCTTTGGCTGTACTGACCAACATTACAGTGATGAATTTGCCTACATGATGAGTGAAGAATATCAAATGTCTATGATGGGAGAATTGAAATTCTTCTTAGGTCTTCAAATTCGTCAACAGTGCAATGGCATATTCATATATGAGGAGAAATACCTCAAGGATGTATTGAGGAAATTCGGCATGCAAGATTGCAAAGGCGTCAAAATCCCTATGCCCACAAATGGCCATCTATGCACTAATGAAAACGGTATTAACTTAAATCAAAAGTTAACATCAGGCGCATGCCATTTCCTCGGGTGATCCTTGGTTTTCTGGTCTTCAAAGAAACATAACTGTGTATCACTCTCTATTGTTGAAGCTGAGTACATTGCTACTGGATCGTGTTGTGCTCAATTGCTACGGATGAAGCAAACTCTCAAGGACTACGACATCAATGTGAAGAATGTGCCACTCTATTGTGACAATGAGAGTGCCATCAAGATTGCTCATAACCCAGTTCAGCACTCGAAGATAAAGCACATTCAGATTCGTCATCATTTTCTTCGTGATCATGTGTTGAAGGGCGACATCTCCATCGAGCACGTGAAGACTGAAGAACAGCTAGACGATATCTTCACAAAGCCCTTGGATGAGAAGAGATTTAGCAAGTTGCGGTGTGAGCTAAATATCTTAGTATCTTTAAATGTCCTCTGAAAAGGACACACATCCTAACACTTATGCAAAACTGATGACTCAGATGTGCAACACACGAAGTAATGCTTTTCTTCAATCAATGAAGACTAACCCTCTAAGTGTGAAGAAATTAACGAAGAATTTGATTCTCAGAGCCCTACGATAATTGTACACGGTGTCTGAAATCATCATTCTTATACGATGGGTCACGCCACCAACAAAAGCTGAAAATCTTCAATTTGAGTTTTTCTTCATTGTTGAAATTCCTCTGTTGTTCAAATTTTTCTTCTTTGCAATGTTTTCACTGTTTCTGTCGTTTATCTTCATTGGCTATATATATACATATATGAGTTTATGTCCTCTACATCATTCACTTATTGCTATTTCTTCAAGTTGGTT
Source organism: Triticum dicoccoides (assembly GCF_002162155.2). NCBI lineage: Eukaryota > Viridiplantae > Streptophyta > Magnoliopsida > Poales > Poaceae > Triticum > Triticum dicoccoides. The sequence goes on along the minus strand of NC_041392.1, from coordinate 277,452,350 downwards.
TTTATGCTAAGTGAATGTGATCGGACCCTTCCCCCTCTATGATAAACTCAACCCAGTCTATTCACATATTCTTCATGTGCGTTCTAATTGAAACCCGTTCAAAATCTTCACTATGTCCTTGTCAGCTGATGAATTTGCGAACGAAACATTAAAATTTTCATATTTGAATTTTCGGCTTTTGCCGCTCAAACCGTTACACATTCCACGATAATACTTATCTATTCACCCATGATCTCACACGATCTCCATCTCACAGTACGTGGGTGACGCATGTCGCATAGATGAGAAAGGTCAGGGGCGCGTTTGTCCATTTTCCTCGGATGAGCAGTTTTTCACCGTGGCTATAAATACCCCTTCCCTTCCCCAGTCTGTTTTTACTCTGCTCGACCTCACCCTCGCTCGAGCTCTCAAAACCTAGCATCGTCGCTACTTCATCGTCACCGGTGAGGAAGAGCTTCGCTACCTCAACCTCGTCGCCGTCGTACTCACGCCGGCCACGGATTTCTTCACTCCGCCACCGCCGTAGCCATCTTCCTCTGCCAAGTTAGGGCGTGGAAGATCTGCACTGACGAACTTCCAATCTACATTCCTAGTTCATCGTGTTCTTCATCAGGGGTAATTAAAAGTTACTTTTACTGTCCTTATTGATTCTAGAGATTTTGTCAAAATCTTCAAAAGGTGTTTATTCTTCAATCTTCACACTCTAAACATCTCACACAAACATCTGCTCTTGATCTGTTTGCCAAGCCATGTTTTTTCTTCAAGATTCCTCAATTGTGTGGATTTTCAATCTACACAACTCTGGAACCTAAGTTAAAGAACGCTTAGTGAAATTCCTCAAGACACATCTGGTCAAATTCCTTAAACTTGTTCTTTTTTGCAAAAACTTCTGAGAACGCATATGACCTCTCCAAATTCTTCGCACCTATACTCTCTTCACAGGTACACATGTCTGCTGCTGAATCACTAGGTTCTAATCAACTTAACTCATTTGCAGCGTTCCTCAAAGAAAAACTGCATACCTCTTTAGAGAATTCAATTATTCAAAACCCTCAGTTGAAGAAAATGGCTGATGGAAAGAAACCTCAGAAGGGAGGAAAGAAGCTGGAAGTCAACACAGCTTTTGAGATCCCTGATGACATTTATGAGGAATATTGCACTCCTGATGAGGCCAAAGATGGAAAGGAGGACAAAAATCAGTGCAAGGTGTGCATACAAAGGATAGAGAGGAGATGGGCACGGGAATGGAGGGAGTACAAGTATGTAACTCGAAAGTACATGAAGAAAATCGCTCTTCACCCTCCTTGCCCAAGACCTCCACTGGCACCTGGCTAAGAAGCTGATCCCACCAGCCTCAAGCGTGGTGAGGACTATCCTGATGAATGGACCAAGTGCCAAGCAAAACAAGCCAAAATGACTAAAGAAGCGGTGAGGAATTCAATGAAGACTCTGCTGCTGCCACTGCTGAGGCCTTTGCTAGCAAGCCTAAGAAGGCCATGCCTAAGAAGCCCGCTCACAAGCCTAGTGCTTCTTCTTCTTCAATGCCCTCATGGCCAATCTCCTCAGCAATGCCCTCAAGGACCAGTTCTGCTAAGCCCTCACAGCCAATTCCTCAAGCTGCCCCAGTTCCTCAAGCTCCAAAACCCTCAGCTCCTCTGGCAAAGTCCTCAGCACCTATGCATATCGCCTCATGTCAAAGGACCACTGGAAAATCAATTGCCTTAGGAGCCTCTACAAGTTCTTCAGCTCCTTTGAATTCCTCAACAGGTCCCACATTGCTGAAGACCAAGGCCACTGCTGGACGAGGCACTCAACCAAGTCCTCAAAAGAAGCAGGTCGCCTTTCAAGTACCATCCTCTGAAGACGAAGCTGATGATGAGGAACTTGCCGAAATCATCAGAGGCAGGCAAGAAAGGGCCGCTAGAGCCAAAGGCACAAATGTGCCTCTGCTTTTGGATCCGAAGTTGATCCTCGATTTCATTGACCTCTGGCACAAGGACCCCAACACTCCTATGCCAGACTTGAAGCTGACTCCTGGCCAAAGTCACATGTTGACCGCCTTCATAGGTGAAGAAAAATGGAAGTTTGAAAAGGCCAGGCAGCTGAATAAAGCACAGTACAAGAAAGAGCGCTATCTGAAGAAGAACATTGTCAAGATGACAACTGATGAACTCATTGCTGCTCAGACTGAGATCAAAAACCTCAGTGATGAATTTGACGCATACCGTGCAGATTGGCTTGGAGCTAAGGTCAGATTCGTCAAAATGGCGAAAGGATTCACCTCAAATGTTGCAGCTGCATTGCAACATGAATCTCCTCTGGCTGGAGCATCTGCTTAGCCTACTGAAGAAAATGCCAGCACCGCTGATGACAATCATGTTTCTAAAGAAAATGAGAATACCAGGGCTGATGACTGCATTCCAGCCGCTCATGACATTTCCAGGGCAACCACCAGTGTTGCGCCTGAAGAACAAGCCTGGCCAACTGAGGCATTAACCGCTGAGCCTGAAGAATTTGAACCCACCAGGGCAACTACATTAGTTGCGCCTGAGGACACTGAACCTATTTCCTCTGCTCCTCCTGCACCAACAACAAGCTCAATTCTTCCTTTTGCATCAGAAGCGAAGACAACCAAAGCTGCGGAGCGAGCAACAGTGAAGAAACAGAAAGCATCTACTTTATCTCAGTCTTCAACACCAAAGAAGATGAAGAAATTGACAAGATCATTTGAAAATCCGATTGATGCTATTCCAGTTTCGAGCATGCCATCAAAGGAACTCATTCCTTTTGGTGAATATTATGAGATCCCTAGCGGATCGGATGAAGACGTTCCTTCTGCTGTTTCTACAGAGCAGTTGGACAAAGAAATTGAAGCGGATGATATCCCTTCAACTCCAATTATCTCATCGCATATGCCTCAGTTCACAACTGAAGAGGTAGGCGTTGAAGAATTAAATGAAGAAGATGAAGACGTGGATATTGGGTGCTCCACTCCAGTGCTAAATGATGACTATTGGGATAGTCAGCACCCCAACTCACCACTCTTCACCCCACTACAACAAATCCCTCAGTCCCCTGTGCACACTGAAGTTCTTACAGGCTCTGAAGAACCTCGTATTCCTGAAGCAATTCCAGCCACTAGCGCTGATGGAAATGCTACTGAAGAAATTCCAGCCACTAGTGCTAATGAAAAAGTTGCTGAAGAAAAGAAGAACCAGGCTGCAACTGAAACTGAAATTCCTCAGCCTGTGGTTCTGGAGAACGTGATTCCTGAGGCTGTGATGACTATGACTGCCACTCCTCACCTCAAGCCGAAGAATCCCTTCTCCAAGAAGCAAAAATTCAAGGCTGCTGACTTTTTCCATGAGCACGTTTTCTTCATAGATTACAACCCGTATGACTCTGCTCACCTTAGAAGGAAGCATTTCTGGACTGCCAGCCAAGCCAACTTCTATTCTTCACCGCTTTTCTATAAGGACAAAGTTTTTGACCATGCAAATATTCCTCATGTGGACATGGAATCACTACCTTGCTTCGCGCCAGTCCTTAGTGTTCTTCACGATGCTGGACTTCTCAACTTCTGCACTGATATATGTGATTGGAATGAAGAACTAATTCTTTAGTTATATACAATGCCACACATCACAGGAAATGCTGAAGATGTTAACTCTTGGGTATTGGACTGGATGACAGAGAATACTCACTTCAAAGTACCAGCCTCTGAATTGCTTCATGCCCTGCCTGTCAGTCCTCCCCTTGAAGGTGCACGTTGTATATATCATGAACCTAAACTTACTGACCATTATATGCAAGTGTTGATGAAGCCGCTGAAGCCCGGTCAAGCCTCAAGAACCAAATTCCTCGTGAAGGAATTGTTGTATGTACCATGGACTGTATATCACATCTTGTCTAAGACTCGGAGTCCTATCAAGGGCCACGACTCTAATGAAGAAGAGGTCGTTGGTATCATGAAGAATCTGCTATTTAACATCATTCATGCCATTCCTGTCAACTACCATGATTTCTTCATGAGGACTCTGTCCAACGTTGCATTGTCTCCCTTTGAATTGAAGCCTTACGCTCTGTCACATCCCTAGTTCTGGTATGACCTAGACTAACCAGTCATGTGTGCATCATGTTTAAATTTCATTTAAATTTGAAATGGGGATTTGTGAAAGCCTCAGAAATCATTTCTGGAAATGATCCAGATAAAAGTTGCTCCTAAAAGGTCCAAGAAAATGTTCATGTTGCTCTCTGCAAATATTGGTCAGATGTAAAATTCAAACCAATATTATTAGGAGCTCCTAGATATTTATTTTGGCCTTTTGGAATTAATGCAATACTTATTTGCATTGGATATATATATATATGTTATATATTTTATATATGTCCAATAATTCTGATTTTTATGTGAGGGGCTCTGGAATATTTCAACTAGCTCCTACAATAAATTTCAGAAGAAAATAAATTGATTTAGTATTTTACTAAATCAGAAAACAAATTACAGAAATAGAAAAGAAAAAGAAAAAGGAAAAACCTTACCTGGGCTAACCAGCGGCCTGGCACTGTGCCGGCCCAGCTGTGCTGGCCCAGCCCACTGCCCACCGCACCGTCCTCCACCTCGCGCCAGTAGGCGAGGCGTGTGCCCAGCGCGCGCGCACCGCCGTGCCGCCACGCCACCTGCCTGCCTAGCCTCCCCCTCGTCGCCCTGGATGCTCTGTGTGACGCCACGCGCTGCCCCGCACCTCTCTCACTCTCTCCCGTGGTCATTCCCTCCTCTGTCGCTCTCTCTCAACCGCCCGAGCACTGTCGTCGCCGCCGCTCGCCGTTGTCGTAGCTACCACCACCCCCTCGCCTCTCTGACAAGTCCAACAGCTCCGCGCCGTCGTCCTCGTCCTCTCCGCCAAGCCACGCGTCACCGGACGCCCCATGGAGCCGTCACCGCCGTCGTCTTCATCATCGGTCGCCGGAGATCGCCACCGACATCCCGTCGCCTCCAAGTCATCCCCGAGCGCGCTGAGATCACAGAAGGCCTTGCCGTGAGCTCCTCTACCAAACCCCTCTTCTCCCCCCTCGTTTTTGCGTGTTCCAGCTCCGTTCCCCGCCATGGCCGTAGCTCCTCGCCGCCGATCATGTCGCCGCCGTGGCCAGAGCCACCGCAGCTCGCTCCCGAGCGCGTCACCGATTTCGTTGCAGCCCCAGGAGCCAAACGCACCCGCTCGCAGCCCTACCGTGCCTCGTAGTGTCAAAACCGCACACCACCGAACTCCGACGAGCTTCGACCATCCCACGGCCTCCGGCGTGTTCCACTGGATGCGCGCGAGCCTGGGCTTCGCGTAGGTGGTCTCCGCCGCCTAAATGGTCACCGGAGTGACGATCCCGAGCCCTCCGTCGCGTTTGGCCTCGCCGGCGGCTAAAGGCCGGCGGGTTGACTGGGTTTGACCCCCCAAGTTGAGCAGATTTGACGCGTATGGGTCAATGACAGGTGGGGCCCGTCTCTGACTAAATCTGTAGTTAGGTTAGTGTTAGTGCTAATTAACCTCTGTCAATTAACTGTGACACTGACGTGTGGACCCCACACGTCAGGTTTGACCTGGTCAGCCGCGGTTGACTCGCTGACGTTATGCCTCTGTAATGCTGACGCAGTTATTCATTCTTTGGTATTAAAATAAATCAGGAAAATCCAGAAAATGATATAAACTTCAAAAATTCATAGAAATTCAACCGTAGCTCATATTGAAATAATTTATATATGAAAAATTATCAGAAAAATGCAATCTATCCATCTGTACCATTTTCGTGCATGACAAACCAACTTATACCTGCTGTATAGGTGAAAACACATGAATGGCATTTATAAGAGCTTATTTTGGAGATGCATTTGAATCTTTGGTTCAAATGGACTTCAACCAAATGAATGCTAGTTGCAGTAGCCCAAACAACATCACATCTACATGCCATGTTCATGCATCATATTGTTGCGTATGTTTGAGTATTGATTGTCGACACCGTTCCTTCTCGATAGGTCCTGCTCCGGAGAGTGCTCCAGAGTACCTGTCTGAGGAGCAATGCCCCCCTGTTGATCTACCAGGCAAGCAAACCCCCTTGTTCATTCCAATACAATCCTACCCTCTCGCTCCTGCTCTCTTTTATTACATTAGGACAACAATGATTCAACTGCTACTTTATGCTGCGGTAGTTGAACCCATTCCTCTGCATGACCTGTCGTTGCCACAGTAAATAGTTGAAACCCACTAGCATGTGTAGGAGTTGATTGAGCCATGTTGTGTTCCTACCATGCATTGCCTGCTATTGCTTAGAGTATGTCAGGTCTGATTCATTGGGAACGAATTGGAGTGCAGTGCTATGTTCTGATGTTGAGAGTTAAGTGTGTGAACACGATTTGGTAAAGGTAGCGGTGAGAGGCCATGTAGGAGCGTGTGTGAAGTAGGTTGCCGAGTACACGTCGTGTAAACGGCGATAAGTGGTGAGAGCGTGTGCGAAGAAGTACACCCCTGTAGTGTTTTCATGATCTATTCGAATAGCCGGGTCCGCGGTTATGGACTTCTTGGATGCTTACGTGGTACATAGACAACTTAAAGTGGATACTCTAAAATGCTCAAGACAAGTGTGAGTGCTATGGATGGCCTTCTTGTAGGGAGATGGGAATGAATCCATAGTAGTGTATTGATGTGGTGATTAGTGGACTCGTGTACGCTTTCTTACCTCAAAGAAGTTACTCGTAGTCGTAGGACAGGATAGCCACCGAGTCAAAGCTGGCTTGCTGCAACTAAACCCCACATTACCTTCTTGATACAAATGCATGTATAATAGTATCTAATGTAAGTCTTGTTGATTACCTTTGTACTCACGTTTGCTTTATTTATGTTTTGTAGGTGAGACATCTGTCTCGCTAGTAGTACCGCTTGGACTTCGACGAGTAGCTTGTTACATCAGCTACGATCTTGTACCCTTGGGAGGGACTTGTAGATAGTCAGGCTTCTCAGCCTTTTCTTTTGTAGTTGTCTGTACTCAGACATGTAATGCTTCCGTTGCTTGTATGCTCTGAATGATGGGTATCGGTGTCAAAACCGGCGGATCTCGGGTAGGGGGTCCCAAACTGTGCGTCTAGGCCGGATGGTAATAGGAGGCAAGGGACACGAAGTTTTACCCAGGTTCGAGCCCTCTTGATGGAGGTAAAACCCTATGTCCTGCTTGATTAATATTGAAGATATGGGTGTTACAAGAGTAGATCTACCGCGAGATCAGAGAGGCTAAACCCTAGAAGCTAGCCTACGGTATGATTGTATGTTGTGATTGTTGTCCTACGGACTAAAACCCTCCGGTTTATATAGACACCAGAGAGGGTTAGGATTACACAAGGTTGGTTACAAAGGAGGAGATATCCATATACGTATTGCCTAGCTTGCCTTCCACGCCAAGTAGAGTCCCATCCGGACATGAGACGAAGTCTTCAATCTTGTATCTTCATAGTCTAACAGTCCGGCCAATGGAGATAGTCCGGCTGTCCGGAGACCCCCTAATCCAGGACTCCCTCAGTAGCCCCCGAACCAGGCTTCAATGACGACGAGTCTGGCACGCGGTATTATCCTTGGCATTGCAAGGCAGGTTCCTCTTCAAATTCTGTGTACCTGTCGAAATAATTTCGGTTCCTTGTGATGGTTTTTACTTCTTGGCTTCTACACCCAATAATGGCTACTTTCCACGTGTTGAGCGAATGTGAAGAGCCAGGGTGTTTTCAAATTTACCCCCTAGCTATGTAAATGAGCCGTCTATTTAAAAAGACGAGGATTCAGATCCAAATCACATCATCCTCCCTTGCCGAGTCTTCATGAGAGCGTACCCGACAGAGATCCATTCCAGCATGGCCGGTCGATGCAGCTCCTCCTCTCGCACCCCTAGTTCCAAGCCTGGAGATTGGGAGAGATGTTCCATCCCGCACAACAAATTGGTGATGCTTCAGTCCAAGGGATTTCTTCCCCCAGGTTACCTGGTCCCGGTTCGAGCCGGGCTTGCCACTTATAATGGCGGAGAGCAAGCGGAGAGCCATCCCAATCCCTCCAAGGGAGAGCGGGTATGCCTTGTCCCTTATCTGGTAAGAGGGCTCGGATTCCCAATCCATCCGTTTCTCCGAGGTCTTCTGGAGTTCTATGGCCTCCAGCTGCACAACCTCACGCCTGCCTCTCTGCTGCATATCGCGGGATTCGTAGCCCTTTGCGAGTTATTTTTGGGCTGTGAGGCTCATTTCGCTCTGTGGAAGAAGCTGTTCTACCTAGTGCCCCTTTCTAAGAAGGTATCAATATATCAAGTGGGCGGAGCCGAAGTGTGGCGTATTGCCGGGACCGGATACCTATCCGGGACCCCAAAGAAGACGTACGAAGACTGGCCTTCAGAATGGTTTTATATAGAAGATGTCCCCCTTCCTGACCCTATTCGGATCGGCCTTCCTGAGTTTGACAGCGCCCCTTTGAAGAAGCGCCAGAGTTGGCATCCACGGAGCCCCCTGGTGGAAGACTACCGGGACATTCTTTATCTGATGAGCCGGATAAGCTCTTTAGCTCGATCCGGATTGACCATGATCGAGGTCATGGCTATATTCATTATGTGGGGGGTGCAGCCGCTCCAGTATAGAGGCCACCTCATGTGGGATTTCAAAGGGGAGGATGACGCCACCCGCCATGGCCGCAAAGGGCCGAGATCGGTTGCTGATCTAATAAAGATCTTGTCCACTTTGTACAAGGGAGAAGAGGAGGAATTCCTCCATGTCAACCCGCAGGGCGGATTCTCCATGTACAATCCTGCGAGCTGGGTAAGCGGAGATTTTTCTCGCCCATTCGTTTCGTATTCCCATAGTTTAAGTATTCATTCTAGCGATTTCATCGCAGGAGCTGCGCCAGGCAGTAAAGGAGATAAACATCCCTCCCCCACAGCCCGAGGACCCTGGACGGTCCCTTGAACCGGCCTCCCAGGAGGATCCGGACATATCCATGGAGCTGATCGACGGGGTATTTTACCAAGGGAGTAATGACAATACCTTGGTAGCCATTACGGCCGATTATCCTGGGCTAGTTCCAGCCTCACAGGTGACTGAGACCGAAATCCCAGCACTTAAAAAGGGATCCATCCTTGTGCTCTTTTTATTGCCGTATAACAGCTGTGTTTTGCAGGGGAGGTCCTCAGGGCAGAAGGCCGAGCCTGTGGCAACTAGCCACCAAGGGGCCGCTAGGCCAGGCAGGCTAAAAAGATCCGCAGTCCGGATTGAGGCACCGACGCAGTGGTATGGCGCGCCGTCTTTATTACAAGACATTATTTACAGAGGCATACTAACGCCCATGCCTTCTTTTCAGGAAAAAGAGCGCTCGCCGGACTATACCCGGAGAGGCTACCAATCACGCCTCCACAAGCCAGGCTCTAAGGCCGGACTCAGAAGTGGGAACGAGTACAAGGCGTGCGCCGGGTGCTCCTCCGATAGAGGATACAGATAGACTGTCCGCCACCCATTCCGAGGTGGAAAGTGCCATGAACCACAGGCGTCGCTGGATTGTTCTTCGTGATGCTTGTTTCTCCCCAGAGGCATTGGATGCCTTCAACTCGGGAGACGCGCACCTCCGTGCCGCTCAAGATGGTCTAGCCAGAGCCACGGAGCAGTATGTAAAAGACATACGGGTGAGAAAATTTGATGATTATATATATATCAGTAGCCCCTGAGACTTGAAACAGATAGGATAACTGATTTAAGGATCATTTGTTATGTAGGTTCTTACAGAAAAGAATACTCAACTGTCCCAGGAGCTGGAAGAGTGCAAAGCCCAACTTCAGGCTGCACTGTCCGCCGCGGGGGAGCCCAAAGAGACCCCCGCTGGTAACATATCCGTCAAATGATAAGTATCATGTTAGAGTGCGGCTTTATATGCAAATCTGACGAAAAAATTGCAGATGACACTAGAGTGAATCCGGATAAGCAACAGCTCAAACGCCAGCTAAAGGCTGGTGAGAGTGTGCTTACCAGGGTGAGGCAGGAGAAGAATGATCTCCAAGATGACAACACCAACCTGGGCGTCGAACTAAAAGATGTTCGTGCCCAACTGTCGGACTCTATTAAGGAGAATCGACGGCTTCGGCGCGGCATATTTAGTAAGTGCTTGAACGAACTTAAAAAGAGTTCGGCGGGGAAGCTGGCTGACAGAGTTATGTCTGTAGGTATGTTAACAGGTCGTCCTGCCGAGGAGATGCCTAGTTCGACGGGTGATCTTCTTCCCGAGCTCGCACAGTTGCACGAACGAGTTCGGCAGGTGATGCAAGGCATTGCCCAGGCCTTGTGGCCGTCCGTCTCCCTACCCGAAGGCCTTGGAGAGCTTGCAGAAAAGCTGAAGGGAGCACAGCGGCGCTTCCGATTATGGAAGATATTGGCCTGCCGTCAGGGCGCCAGGGAAGCTTGGGCGATGGTGAAGACACGGTACACGAAGGCTGACCCGAACCACATGGCCGAAGTCGGACCTGTGGGGCCTGATGGCAAGGAGATCCCTGTAAATTTAGTGTACGGCCAAGTAGAATTGGCCGCAAAGTATTCCCAGCAGGACTGTAGACTAGACAACCTATTGGATGGCATTGAAGAGGAATTCAACCAGTCAAATTGACTATGTAATTGTAAAGTGACATATATGATGCCTTATAGCCGGATTCTAGATCGTTTGTCGTGGCGGACCTTTTCGCTTCAACCTCGGGACCCAATAGCCCGTAGTGTATCCGAATACCCTCTCGGTTATATAAGAACCGGGGCATGCGTGGAGACTAGGCGTAGGGGTCATTAGTGCTTTATCAGACAAGTGCCCAACTAGTTATGTTATATTACATGGGTAGTAAGAAACATCTTCCAGAGAGAATAGTTCCGTTAAGGGCTCCTTTCCCTGGGTAGGCATGCCCTAAAGTGCATGTCCGGACTGCGACAAGAAGCGCAGTAAAAACGTCTGGGGGCAGATATGGTTAATAAATAAAAGTCATCTTTTGTTCACCGACCGAATATTCTCTTAAGAACGCTAGCTTTCGGCTTCACCCAGTCTGAGGTACACGTCCGGCTGACCCGGCGGTAACAATCGCAGAGGTGCTCCCCTTATGCCCTAGCTGAATTAACGGGAACGTAGGGCATAAATACAAGAGCCAGGCAACCCATCTTGGCCAAAACTTAAGTCATATCGATGCATATAATGGTGAAAAAAGGTACATGCGGAAGTATAACGCATGTGTTGGGCGTGATGCCCAGGTAAATAATGTAAGCTTCTGTGAAAGAAGCCCCCAGGTGTAGATAGTGTGGCTAGCACCTCTGTAGTGTACAAGTGGGGCACAAGGTGACCCTTGAAGGCCTAGAGGAATAAAAGAAAGAAAGGGAAACAAGACAGACGACGCATATGCAGAAAATGGACAAAGGGAAGGGACTAACATGAAGTCCGGTGCTAGGCGTAGAATCTTCGGAGCCTGGCTGCGTTCCATGGGTTCGGCTCGAGTCGACTAGTCGATGTATCCCGCAGTCGGTACGCTCCGCCAGTCAGAACTTGGTCGATGATGAAGGGACCTTCCCATTCGGGCTCTAGCTTGTTCTTTTTCTTATCCGGCAGCCGGAGAACTAGTTCGCCAATGTTATAAGTTTTGGCTCGTACTTCTCTACTTTGGTATCTGCGGGCATGTTGCTAGTAAAATGCGGAACGGGCTTTGGCTACGTCGCGCTCTTCCTCCAAGGTGTCCAGACTGTCCTACCGATCGAGCTCGGCTTCTCTTTCTTTGTACATGCGCACTCGAGGTGAGTCATGAATTATGTCACAGGGCAGGACTGCCTCTGCGCCATACACCATAAAAAATGGTGTGTATCCGGTACTACGATTCGGTGTGGTCCGCAGCCCCCAGAGTACGGAGTCGAGCTCCTCTACCTAGTGCGTGTCAAACTTTGTTAAGGAGCGCACTAGTCTGGGTTTAATGCCGCTCATTATAAGACCATTTGCTCATTCGACTTGACCGTTGGTTTGTGGATGGTAGACTGAAGCATAATCGAGCTTGATGCCCATTTTGCTGCACCAGAGTTTTACCTCGTCGGCCGTGAAGTTTGTGCCGTTATCAGTGATGATGCTGTGGGGGACGCCGTAGTGATGTACAACCCCGGATATGAAATCTATCATCGGTCCAGATTCGGCTGTTTTAACCGGATTGGCCTCTATCCATTTGGTGGATTTATCCACCATGACCAATAAGTATTTTTTCTTGTGGGTTCCACCTTTAAGTGGTCCAACCATGTCAAGCCCCCAGACCGCAAAGGGCCATGTAATGGGGATTGTTCGGAGGGCGGTGGGTGGCATTTGGCTTTGATTTGCAAAGAGCTGGCAACCGGCGCAACGCTGGACTAAGTCATGTGCGTGTGCTCGGGCCGTTGGCCAATGGAATCATGTATGGAAGGCCTTGCTCACAAGAGCCCGGGCTGCGGCGTGATGACCGCCGAGTCCGGCATGAATTTCTGCCAAAAGGTTCCGTCCTTCCTCTTCGGAGATGCACCGTTGAAGGACTCCGGTAGCGCTTTTTTTGTACAATTCTCCCTCGTGGACCCTATAGGCCTTTGATCGCTGCACTATGCAGCGTGCCTCATTCTGGTCCTCCGGGAGTTCCTGTCTAGTTAAGTAGGCCAGGAATGGTTCTGTCCACGGGGCAATAATAGCCATTATTTCATGGGCTGATTGTGTTATTTTGGTGGCGGAGCCTCTGATTGTGTCAGAGAGTTCGGTATCGGGTATTTTGGCCGGGTCCGGACTGTTGTTACCGGTGTCCCCTTCCCATGCTACGGATGGCTTGAAAAGCCTTTCCAGAAAAATGTTGGGAGGGACCGCGTCGCGTTTTGCGCCAATGCGGGCGAGGATATCCGCCGCCTGTGGAGGATATAGTCCTCGATCCAGACCCCCGGGTCTGTTGTTCCGTCGTATGCGTCTATGTTTACAGGTTTGAATCCCTCTGGAAATTCATGATCCAACACCTCATCGGTGAAACATAGGGGGTGTGCGGCACCCCTGTATCTGGGTGTACCGCGTTGTTCGGATGTTGTATCGTATGCTGGGGCGTGCTTGCGTGGTCCATAGATGGATCTGGTTGCGCTATTCTTTTGGTGCAAGCCCCCGCGTGAATCGTGTATTGTCTTGTGAGTGGCATTGTTGGCCGCTCTATGTTGGTCGTGAAGTCGTCTATCCGGCCAGGTGGCTGTTTTGATTTTTGGTTGCGAGGGGTCTGAGGCGTCCTCATCGAATTCAGGTAGCAACTTCCGCTTTGGGTAGCTCTTGGTGGGGCGATTGTCGTTGTACTTCGCTGTTGTGTTGAGTACTTTACTCCATCTGATTTGGAGTGTGTCCTGCGCAGCCTTGAGCCTTTGCTTCTGCTTTTTTAGGCTCCTCGCGGTGGCAGCAAGCCTTTGACGGGCATTCTGCTGCTCCGGGTGCCTGTCCGGCGTTATGTCGTCCGGACTATTATCTTTGACAGAATTGGTTTGTTCGGTTTGATTTTCCGTATTGCCATGGTCCGGCAGTGATTCGCCCTGCTCCAACGCTAGGTCTGTGTGATCGTTATTTCTGGCGAGGCGGGATTTGGGGCGGCGCTTGCGTCGCCGCTTTGACTGCTTCTCGAGGGAACAAGCCTTCGGTGCGTCCTTCCGTTCCTCATCGTTGTCTTCTTTTGGTGTGTCCACCATGTATACGTCATACGACGAGGTGGCTTTCCAGTGCCCTATAGGTGCCGGTTCATGTTCGTCTCCTACATCGTCGTCCATACCGTCGATGTCTTCGAAGTCGAAGTCGAGCATGTCGGTTAAATCATCGACAGTGGCTACAAAGTGGGTGGTGGGTGGGCATCGAATTTCTTCGTCGTCCGCATCCCAGTCCTGTTGGCCATGATCCGGCCAGGGCTCTCCTGACAAAGAGAGAGACCTTAGTGAATTCAGAATGTCGCCGAAGGGCGAGTGCTGAAAAATATTCGCAACGGTGAATTCCATGATCTACGCCCAGTCGGATTCAATTGGCAGGGGCGCGGATGGTTCGGGGTCCGGAGGAGAGTCCGGCACCTTGGAGTCACGGGCTGCGCAGAGGATTATGCTGGTGTTCGGCTCGATCGCCGTTGAGACTGCAGCCCCTGAGGTGGTGTCTAGCCACCCGTCCTCGATTAGCGCAGCTGGCTCCGAGCTAAGGGTCGGAGCTGATGCGGGCGCGGCCTCTGGGGTACCGTCCGATGGCAGAGCTAGGTCATACCCATCGCGACAGTGCGGCCCGCCCGGCCGTGGCTCGAATCCGTCGAAGATCAAGTCCCCATGAATGTTGGCCGTGTAATTCAAACTTCCAAATCTGACCTGATGGCCAGGGGCGTAGCTTTCAATCTGCTCCAGATGGCCAAGCAAATTAGCCCGCAGTGCAAAGCCGCTGAATACAAAGATATGTCCGGGGAGAAAAGTCTCACCCTGGACCGCATCGCTATCGATGATAGTAGGAGCCATCAAGCCTAACAGTGATGACACAGAGGAACTCTCAATGAAAGCACCAATGTCGGTGTCAAAACCGGCGGATCTCGGGTAGGGGGTCCCGAACTATGCGTCTAGGCCGGATGGTAACGGGAGGCAAGGGACACGAAGTTTTACCCAGGTTCGGGCCCTCTTGATGGAGGTAAAACCCTACGTCCTGCTTGATTAATATTGAAGATATGGGTGTTACAAGAGTAGATCTACCGCGAGATCAGAGAGGCTAAACCCTAGAAGCTAGCCTACGGTATGATTGTATGTTGTGATTGTTGTCCTACGAACTAAAACCCTCCGGTTTATATAGACATCGGAGAGGGTTAGGGTTACACAAGGTCGGTTACATAGGAGGAGATATCCATATACATATTGCCTAGCTTGCCTTCCACGCCAAGTAGAGTCCCATCCGGACACGAGATGAAGTCTTCAATCTTGTATCTTCATAGTCTAACAGTCCGGCAAATGGAGATAGTCCGGCTATCTGGAGACCCCCTAATCCAGGACTCCCTCAATGGGTCATGAGACCTCTGTTTGTATTAATGCTATGTGGCTCTTTTGGGCCTTTATCTATATGAGTTTGTGTTATGTTGTGATGCCATGTTGTACAACACATACTTGCATGTTATGCGTACGTGTAACGTGTATTGCTATGTGTGGGATCCGACAACCTAGTTGTCTATCCTTGGTAGCCTCTCTTATGGGGAAATGTAGTCTAGTGCTTCCACCGAGCCATGGTAGTCCGCTACAGCCCGGTTTACCATAGTCCTGCTAGCCCAACACTACCGCTCCGGAACACTTAGACTGGCCGACATGTGATTCACATCGTTCCTGTGTCTATCCCTTCAGGGAAATGTCACACGGTGACATCCGGAGTCCTGCCTAGCCTACTACAGCCTGGGTTCCTGGAGTCCTGTTAGCCCAGTTGCTACAGCCCGGATTCACACGCTGCTGACCGACATGCTCGATGTTGTTTCATGTATGCCTGTCCCTGTAAGTCAGTGCCACTTTGGGTTCACGACTAGTCATGTCGGCCCGGGTTCTCTGTCATATGGATGCTAGCGATACTATCATATACGTGAGCCAAAAGGCGCAAACGGTCCCGGGCCATGGTAAGGCGACACCCGTGGGAATACCGTGTGTGAGGCCGCAAAGTGATATGAGGTGTTACATGCTAGATCGGTGTGACTTAGAATCGGGGTCCCGACATGCTCCCTGGATTATGAGATTCCTCAGATCAAGGTCTTCAATCAACTACAAGGCTGATTTTCATTATCACGTCAGTTACTTGCCCCCAATAGAAGTCCTCAAGCGGACATTTTCCTCATCTGATGAAAAGGGCAAGGCTACTACTATAATTGATGAAGGCATTCGTCCATTGGATGGTCAGTTCTGCAAAGCTGCATCATATTCCACCAGTGATGACTCTGCCGCCAATGCCTCAAAGCAAAATCCTCAAGGCACAGCTCCAAGGGTGATGACTAATCGTGAGCTTCTCCTCGGTCTTCACCAGAAGGTTGATCACAACCACAAATGCGTTAAGCGTCAGTTTGGTTCTATTCTTCACAACATGACTGCTACACACAATGCAGTGAAGAAGAATCACTTCTACCTCCATGAAGTATTCAATCGCACCCGGGTTGTTCTGTCTCATCTCTACGGTGAAGAAGATCTGAAGCAAATGGGTTTCAAGCAGGACTTTGAATGGTCTCAACCACCAGCGAAGAAATTCAAGAAAACCAAAGTTCCTTCCTTGGTAGCCAGCTCATATTCTTCATCGCGCGCGACTAATGAGCATGAAGATTTGGACGACACTGCGGCAGGCCCTACCTCAACAACCGACCCCAACAACGCTAGCGCTCCTTCATCGACTCAGTGATGATATTCTTCAGGGGCGTTAGTCCTCACTTTTCGTCCCTTTTGGTCATTTGATGACAAAGGGGGAGAATTTGAGTTAGTCTTCAAATGTGTCTGTTTATATGAGCGTTTTTTTCTAAGTTACAACTCCCGTTCTTCTGAAGTTTTATTGGATCGAGTTGTAAACTTAAACCCGATGGTGGTCTGATACTTTTGCTATGTTCTTCTGCATGCTATTTCCTCATATATGCTAATGCACGCATACCGACTCATATCAGTCATCATATTTCATCATGCATTTCAAATTCTTCATATCTTATTTTAAATGCATGTATGAATTACAAGATATAGGGGGAGATCTCCATGATTCTACTCTTCAAATGTGCATTGCTTCAAAAGCAAATTCCTCACTATGCACATCTTCAGGGGGAGTTCTTCTATATCTTGCAATCAAATTCCTCAATATCAGTATTTACACTTCATATGTTTATCCCCATTGAAAACTTAACCTATATTGTCATCAATCACCAAAAAGGGGGAGATTGTAAGTGCATCTAGTGCCCCTTAGTGATTTTGGTGTATTAAAGACTTATAGGTTAAGGGACTAATGCGTTTGTGAGTGTACACATGTCTATAAGTCTATGAGGAGTTTGATATTTACAGAGAAAGTCGACCCCTAAAGATGAATGTCTTCGACTGAAGACTTTGGATTTCTAAAGACTTTCTGAAGAATTTGAAAGTGAAGAAATTGGTGTGACCATGAAGACTTGATATTCAGGCAAGGAAAGCGTGAAGGCCTTTGTTTTCGTAGTTTCATTTTCTCTTTCTTGAGTCATAGGAAACACCGTACTGTTAAAGGGGGTCGAGGTAAAACTAAGGAAAAGTTTCCATGTGATGCTCAACTCAAAATCCTACACCTACCCATCCCTCCGAGTGAAGCCATTGGAAATCTCATACAGTTCAGTCAATTTCTTCAGTGATAGAGACGAAGCTCTTCTAGTCTCTGAGGAATTTGTTCCGACTAAGGAGTTAGGAATTCGCCAGTGCGGATTACCTACAAGTGAGGAACATGATAGCCCTGAGGAATTTGATAGTCAAATTTCTGACCGTTGCTGTGCTATGCGCCAGCTGTCCCAAAATATCTACCCACCTAACGGTCTTATCATTGAAGGGCATTTATGTCTTATCATGTCGGGCTGCTCCCTAAGCTATAAATAGCCCCCCTACAACCACTAACTGGTTAGCTGCTTCAAGAGAAACTGACACTTGTCATTGAGAGCATCCCATCCTCCGAGGACTTTGAGCGAAAATCATCAAGTGAGGAAAAACCCCAAACCCCAATCCAAACACCTACAAACCAAAGTGATTGAGCATCACTGAAGAGATTGTTCCTGTGTGGAACCGACGCTTGTTACCTTTGAGGACTGTGCATCCTCCAGACGGTTAGGCGTCATGGTCTAGAGCATCCAAGAGGAATTGTGGATCGCCGAGTGACCGAGTCTGTGAAGGTTTGGAAGTCACCTGAAGACTTACCACGAGTGATTGGACGAGGTCTGTGTGACCTTAATTCAAGGAGAATATGATGAGGACTGTGTGTCCGGGACTGTGTGTCCTCAGGTTTAAATACCTAGCCACTCCAACCAGACGTACAACTATCACAACAATTGGAACTGGTCTACCAAACCATTGTCTTCACCAAGCTTCTGGTTCTATTTCCTCAACCCTTCCATTTCCTCATTATCATGTTATGTGCTTGTTCATATCTGTTTGAAGACTTTGACTGAAGACTTACTCAATTTCCTAAGTCTATTTGTCTTCATGATGTTTATCCTGCGCTTACGCTTTCTGTACTTTGTGTCTGTTTTTATTTCATCATGATAACCATGTTTATGTTATGTCATGTATGCTTTTGAGTACTTATTCCACTGCAAGTAGTTCTTCGCTCGGGAATTTCCTCACCCTAAAATTCATGTGTGAAGAATTCATAAAAATCGCCTATTCACCCCCCTCTAGTCGACTTAATGCACTTTCAGTTTGTACCAGTAGCTATGTGTTTAATATCTCTCTCTCTATCTATCTATCTATCTATCTCTCTCTCTCGTGTTCTTGAGATGTCACGATCTTGATGTATTGTGGGCTTTGTTATTATAGTTGGATCATATGGTGTTTTTCCCTCTCTATCTTGTTGTGATGAATTGAGTTTTTCCCTTTGAGATTTCGTTGTTATCGGATTGAATAATTTTATGGATCTGAGAGCACTTGATATATGTCTTGCATATGAATACTCGTGGTGACAATGGGGTATCATATTGGTTCACTTGATGTATGTTTTGGCACTCAACTCGCGGATTCCCGAGGTGACATTGGGGTAATCTACGCATAGGGATTGACGCACGTTCTTGTCTTTGTTTCTTCGGTAGAAATCTTGGGGCACTCTTTGAGGTTCTTTGTGTTGGATTGAGTATTATGAATCTGAAATTATTTGGTGTTATTTTAGTACGAACTCTTGGATAGATCGATCGGAAAGAATAGCTTCAAGCTGGTTTTGTACCCTACAAATGATTTCTTCTTATGTTCTCCGCTAGATAGGAACTTTGGAGTGATTCTTCATTGCACATTGAGCGACGGTTATATGATCCAATTATATTAGTACTGTTGAGAGATTGCACTAGCGAAAGTACGAACCCTAGGCCTCATTTTTAAGCATTGCAATACCGTTTTTGCGCCCGTTTACTATTTGCTACCTTGTTGGTTTTATTTATTCAGATTATAAAAATATATTTCTACCATCCATATTACACTTTTATCACCATCTCTTCGCCAAACTAGTGCACCTATACAAATTGCCATTGTATTGGGTGTGTTAGGGACACAAGAGATTTCTTGTATTTGATTGCAGGGTTGCTTGAGAGAGACCATATTCATCCTACGCCTCCCACGGATTGATAAGCATTAGGTCATCCACTTGAGGGAAAATTGCTACTGTCCTATAGAACTCTGCGCTTGGAGGCCCAACACGTCTCTACAAGAATAAAGTTGCGTAGTAGACATCAGGCCCATGTAGTTGCTGGGGGGATGCCCGGAACCCCTTCGGGTGACCTGATATGTACCCGGTACCCCCGAAACACTTCTGGTGTCCGAACATCATCGTCCAATATATTAATCTTTACATCTCAACCATTTCGAGACTCCTCGTCATGTCTGTGATCTCATCCGGGACCCCGAACAACATTCGGTCACCAAATCACATAACTCATATAATACAAAATCATCATGGAACGTTAAGCGTGCGGACCCTACGGGTTTGAGAACTATGTAGACATGACTGAGACACCTCTCTGGTCAATAACCAACAGTGGAACCTGGATGCTCATATTTGTTCCCACATATTCTACGAAGATCTTTATCGGTCGTACCGTAACGACAACCTACGTTATTCCCTTTGTCATCGGTATGTTACTTGCCCTAGATTCGATCGTCGGTATCTTCATACCTAGTTCAACGAGTTACCGGCAAGTCCGTTTACTCGTTCCGTGATACATCATCCTGCAACTAACTCGTTAGTCACATTGCTTGCAAGGCTTTATTATGATGTGCATTACCGAGAGGGCCCAGAGATACCTCTCCGATACTCGGAGTGACAAATCCTAATTTCGATCTATGCCAACCCAACAAATACCTTCGGAGATACCTGTAGAGCATCTTTATAATCACCCAGTTATGTTGTGACATTTGATAGCACATAAGGTATTCCTCCAGTATCCGAGAGTTGTATAATCTCATAGTCAAGGGAATATGTGTATGACATGAAGAAAGCAATAGCAATAAAACTGAACGATCAACATGATAAACTAATGGATGGGTCTTGTCTATCACATCATTCTCCTAATGATGTGATCCCGTTCATCAAATTACAACACATGTCTATGGTTGGGAAACTTAACCATCGTTGATTAATGAGCTAGTCTAGTAGAGGCTTACTAGGGACACTTTGTTTTGTCTATGTATCCACACATGTATCAAGTTTCCGGTTAATACAATTCTAGCATGAATAATAAACATTTATCATGATATAAAGAAATATAAATAACAACTTTATTATTACCTCTAGGGCATATTTACTTTAGTCTCCCACTTGCACTAGAGTCAATAATCTAGATCACATTGTAATGATTCTAACACCCATGGAGTCTTGGTGTTGATCATGTTTTGCTTGTGGAAGAGGCTTAGTCAATGGATCTGTCACATTCAGATCCGTATTTATTTTTCAAATCTCTATGTCTCCCTCCTTAACTTGATCACGGATGGAGTTGAAGTGTCTCTAGATGTGTTTGGTTCTTTTGTGAAATCTGGATTCCTTTGCCAAGGCAATTGCTCCAGTATTGTCACAAAAGATTTTCATTGGACCCGATGCACTAGGTATTATACCTAGATTGGATATGAACTCCTTCATCCAGACTCCTTCATTCGTTGCTTCCGAAGCAGCTATGTACTCTGCTTCACACATAGATCCCGCCACGACGCTTTGCTTGGAACTGCACCAACTAAAAGCTCCACCATTCAATATAAATACATATCTGGTTCGTGACTTAGAGTCATCAGGATCAGTGTCAAAGCTAGCATCGACGTAACCATTTACGACGAGCTCTTTGTCTGCTCCATAAACAAGAAACATATCCTTAGTCCTTTTCAGGTACTTCAGGATGTTCTTGACCGATGTCTGATACGTCTCCAACGTATCTATAATTTTTTTTATTGTTCCATGCTATTATATTATCATTCTTGGATGTTTTATAATCATTTTATAGTCATTTTATATCATTTTTGGTACTAACCTATTGACATAGTGCCAAGTGCTAGTTGTTGTTTTCTGCATGTTTTTTACATCACAGGAAATCAATACCAAAGGGAGTCCAAACGCAGCAAAACGTTTTGTGGATTTTTTGGACCACAAGACATCCAGTGGGCCAAAGAAGCACCTAGGGGGGTGCTCCGAGGGGACCACAACCCACCAGGGCACGGCCAGGTGGGTTGTGCCCACCTAGGGTGCCCCCTGAACCGCCTCTTTGCTCTATAAATACCCCAATATTCCAGAAACCCTAGGGGAGTCAATGAAAATCAATTCCAGCCACCACAGAGTCCAGAACCACCAGGTCCAATCTAGACACCATCACAGAGGGGTTCACCACTTCCATTGCTGCCTCTCTGATGATGCGTGAGTAGTTCTTTGTAGACCTTCGAGTCCATAGTTAGTAGCTAGATGGCTTCCTCTCTCTCGTTTGATTCTCGATACAATGGTGTCTTGGAGATCCATATGATGTAACTCTTTTGTGGTGTGTTTGTTGGGATCCGATGAACTTTGAGTTTATGATCAGATCTATCTCTTTTTATCCATGAAAGTTATTTGAGTTTCTTCAATCTCTTATATGCATGATTGCTTATAGCCTCGTATTTCTTCTCCGATATTTGGGTTTTTTTTGGCCAACTTGATCTATTTATCTTGCAATGGGAAGAGGTGCTTTGTAGTGGGTTCGATCTTACGGTGCTTGATCCCAGTGACAGAAGGGGAACCGACACGTATGTATCATTGCTACTAAGGATAAAATTATGGGGTCTATTTCTATATAAATAGATCTTGTCTACATCATGTCATCGTTCTTATTGCATTACTCTGTTTCTCCATGAACTTAATACACTAGATGCATGCTGGATAGCGGTCAATGTGTGGAGTAATAGTAGTAGATGCAGGCAGGAGTCAGTCTACTAATCTTGGACGTGATGCCTTGATGTCTACCACACAACCTTCTTCTTGTAGACGTTGTTGGGCCTCCAAGCGCAGAGGTTTGTAGGATAGCAACAAATTTCCCTCAAGTGGATGACCTAAGGTTTATCAATCTGTGGGAGGCGTAGGATGAAGATGGTCTCTCTCAAACAACCCTGCAACCAAATAGCAAAGAGTCTCTTGTGTTGCCAACACACCCAATACAATGATAAATTGTATAGGTGCACTAGTTCGGCGAAGAGATGGTGATACAAGTGCAATATGGATGGTAGATGTAGGTTTTTGTAATCTGAAAATATAAAAACAGCAAGGTAACTAATGAAAAAAGTGAGCACAATCGGTATTGCAATGCATTGAAACAAGGCCTAGGGCTCATACTTTCACCAGTGCAAGTTCTCTCAACAAGGATAACAGAATTAGATTAACTATCCCTCAACATGCAACAAAGAGTCACTCCAAAGTCACTAATAGCAGAGAAAAAACGAAGAGATTATTGTATGGTACGAAACCACCTCAAAGTTATTCTTTTCGATCAATCCATTGGGCTATTCCTATAAGTATCACAAACAGCCCTAGAGTTCGTAGTAAAATAACACCTTAAGACACAAATCAACCAAAACCCTAATGTCACCTAGATACTCTAATGTCACCTCAAGTATCCGCGGGTATGATTATACGATATGCATCACACAATCTCAGATTCATCTATTCAACCAACACAAAGAACTTCAAAGAGTGCCCCAAAGTTTCTACCGGAGAGTCAAGACGAGAATGTGTGCCAACCCCTATGCATAAGTTCACAAGGTCATAGAACTCGCAAGTTGATCACAAAAACATACATCAAGTGGATCACGTGAATATCCCATTGTCACCACAGATAAGCACATGCAAGACATACATCAAGTGTTCTCAAATCCTTAAAGACTCAATCCGGTAAGATAACTTCAAAGGGAAAATCAATTCATCACAAGGAGATAGAGAGGGAGAAAAATCATAAGATCCAACTATAATAGCAAAGCTCACGGTACATCAAGATCGTGCCATATCAAGAACACGAGAGAGAGAGATCAAACACATAGCTACTGGTACATACCCTCAGCCTCGAGGGTGAACTACTCCCTCCTCGTCATGTAGAGCGCCGGGATGATGAAGATGG
The DNA here is from genome assembly GCF_002162155.2 of Triticum dicoccoides. Lineage (NCBI taxonomy): Eukaryota > Viridiplantae > Streptophyta > Magnoliopsida > Poales > Poaceae > Triticum > Triticum dicoccoides. The sequence continues at coordinate 277,429,010 of NC_041392.1, read as the reverse complement.
CCATCGGTGATGGATCCCCCCATCCGGCAGGGTGCCGGAATAGGGTCCCGATTGGTTTTTGGTGGCTACAGAGGCTTGCGGCGGTGGAACTCCTGATCTAGGTTATTTTCTAGAGGTTTGGGGATCTATAGGAGAAGTTGGTGTCGAGAACAAATCAGGGGGCCCCACGAAGAGTCCACCAGGCACAGGGGCGCGCCCTCCACCGTCGTGGGGCCCACGGGACTCCCCTCCGGTAACTCTTCGTTCCAGTATTTTTTATATTTTCCAGAAAAATCTCCGTTGATTTTTAGCGCATACCGAGAACTTCTAATTCTGCACAAAAACAACACCACGGTAGTTTTGCTAAAAAAAGCGTCGGTCCGGGTTAGTTCTAACCAAATCATACCAAAATGATGTAAAATATTATAAACATGGCATGAATACATCAAAAATTATAGATACGTTGGAGACGTATCAGCATCCCCAAGCTTAATTCCTGCTCGTCCTCGAGTAGGTAAATGATAAAATAGAATTTTTGATGTGAAATGCTACCTAACATATTCATCAATGTAATCTTTTCTATTGTGGCAAAAATATTTAGATCTATAAGATTCAAAACAAAAGTTTAATATTGACATAAAAAGGAAAAAATCTAATACAAACCTTGAATTTATAGGCGAAAGCTAAACGAAACTGTGAACTCTCAATCCCTGAAATCAGCACACCAGACTCTTTAATCCCGGTCTATTTTAAACCTTGAGAGGACTTCACCGGTATTTGCTGAATTGGGCCGGCCCAGTAGCGCAGTTGTTCATGCGCGCGCACTAATTTGTTTTTTCTTAGTGTTTTTCTTTTACATTTTCTCTTCTTTTTTCATTTTTACACATGTCTATTTTTTCTCAGTACCCAATATACATTTTAACGCACGCATTAAATATTTGATAAACTTTTGACATTTTCAAATACATTATGGAGAATTTTAAATTAAATGTTTTTAAACTTTTTGAATACATGGTAATATTTTTCCAAATTCATATTTTACATTTTCTTATTGACAATAAACACTTTATAAAACTACACGAACACTCTTTTACATGGTTCAACATTTTAAAATTTGCATGCACATTTTTCAACGCATGTCATGTATATTCTGTTAAGGTTATGACACTTTTTTTAAAACACATAAATATTTTTTACATTGTACCGAAAGTGTTCGCACTTTAAAATTTTGTTCAGGTTTCAGAAAAAAATTATGTTTCAAAAAGTGCTTGCACTTTAAAATTTTGTTCATGTATAAGAAAATGTTTATGTTTCAAAAGGTGTTCTCTTTTTGAAAGTTGTTGGTTTTTAAAAAGTATTCAAAATTTTCAAAAACACACTTTATAAAATGTTCAAAGATTTCAGAAATAAATACGTTTTCAATACTTATTTGCCCCTAAAAAAAGTTTTCAAAGTTCTACACTTTGGTTTCTGATTAAATATTTTCGGCCTCTTATTATGTAAGTCATAGTCGTCAGTTGTAGTGGCTAGCGAAATCAGGTCAACCCTGCCATGTCCAAAGTTCGACTCCACGGCATGTTTTTCTCTCTTGGATTTATTACGCCACGCATTAAAAAAAGAAAGAAAGAATTTTTATCGCGCATGATAAGGAAAAAAACTTGCTTTATGTCTGGTGGGCCAGCCCAGTCGAGTCCGCAACCAATAATCCATAACATTTAAAAAAACTTTATTTACGAAATAATTTATGAACTTCCAAAAAAATATTCAGCAAATGCGACATCTGAGAATCCAAAAAAAATCATAGCATGTGAAAAACTGTTCTAATTCTGAACATTTTTTGCAAATGTGATTTTTTTAAATCGCGAACAGTATTTTTAAATGCGAACAGAATTTCAGAATTCAAAATATTTTTGAAAAACACAAAATGAATTTAATTCGTTCCAAAAATATAAAACAGGAACATGTTTTTACTTCTGAACAATTTTAGAAATGTGCGAACACTTTTTAAACTTCACGAATTCTTGTTGTGTTATAGTGGGCCGGCCCAAATTCTTGTCCGTGAGAGTAGCTGGTTATCCCGGCCGGGATTTTTGTATTCCCGGTGTGCCAAACATGTCTAGGGTCTAAAATAGACCGGGATTACAAGTTGAGAGTGCCAATTTCCGGGATTCAAAGTTCAGGGTTTGATTTAGCTTTTGTCTACAACTTCAAGGTTTCTTTTGGACTTTTCCCACATAAAAATAATAATACTTCAAGCATACTAACAAAGCAATCATGTCTTCTCAAAATAACATGGCCAAAGAATGCTATCCCTACAAAATCATATAGTCTGGCTATGCTCTATCTTCATCACACAAAATATTTACATCATGCACAACCCCGATGACATGTAGCGACCCGTCCTCAAACGTTCAAGTCTCTGTGCTTCAGTGTCATCCCTGGATCGGTAATGGTGACACACACAGTACTCGAGGATTTATAATAGAGTAGCAATCACACACTTATTACATCGAATGTCTCAAAAGAGAACTTATTACAATAAATATGGCTTAAGGCCATCTAATACGAAAACAGCAGAAGGCTTGGAAGATAAAATGAGTCCATCAACTCCAATGTCATAGCTGAGCTGCACGGCAATGACCTAACGAACCTTACTCCTCGTCTGAAAAGTCTGCGACATAATACGTTGCAGCCCGAAAATGGGTCAGCACATGGAATATGCTGGCAAAGTAACACAGTAGAGCAAGAACAGAATAATGCTATCACTACATGCATATTTGGCTGGTGGAAAGCTCTATGGTTATGGTTTTGCGAAAAGCCAATTTTTTCCTACAACAAAGTAATAGATTTTATTTAACTATCATGGTAGTTGAAACATCATTGAGAAGGTTCCTCCAACTCAATCCCAATTGTAGTAATTAACAACCCAACAATATTAGTTTAGAGTGATGAGATACTTATGATACTCCAAGTACTAGATACTCAAGATGTCCATAACTGGGGACATGGCTAACCATGATTAGTTTATACACTCTGCAGAGGTTTGCGCATTTTTCACCACAAGACTCGATCTCCTCCGTTCGATTTCTCGCACTACGGGGTGTTTGAGAAACGGATGACCGAGACACAGTCTTTCAGAAGCATTAACCCCTTACTCCGGGCAGACCATACCAGCCTACATCCCTCTACCTGCTGATCCACCTCTTCGGGCGCTTCACACAACTTACTCAACTATGCTAGAGCCCATAATAGCTTGTGGCTGGACACGGAAGTTTCTAGCATGAAAATATCTCAGATCCCTTTGAGCCTGGGTGGCGAACCATAGGATTATCACACGGGTACTCCGAGATATCCTAGGACAACACTGGATTCTCCAGGTGCCCAACAAACAATCCACCCAGATGTGTATTCAAGTTGCCACCTTAAGTTGAACCATTAATTAACAATCTCACATCTGTCATGGATTTCACTCACCCAAACCACGTCTATGAGCATAGCATAGCAATATAAGCAATTCGTAGAAGTAACTCCCAAGGGTTTGATAATAACAGGGCAATAGGTTCTACCTCATCAACTACTTCCCAACCCACATGTTAATCATATCCTAACCATGCAATGTTTGAGGATTGGAACTAATGCATAAAAACTGGGTGATAAAGGGGTATGATCAAAGTGTTACTCGCCTTGATGATAATCCGCAACCTAGGGACTCGTAGTTGCACGCTTCGCACTCCGGGTGTTCTATCGCAAACAAACAATAGCATTCATAAGAAATCAAGCAAAGAAACATGGGTAAATCTCAAATAATAAGATCTAACCAGAAAATTCAACTTAAGAACTCCGGTTTGCAAAAAGAATCAAATCAAACGGAGCAACAAAACTCAAACTGTGAAAGAAACAAGATCCGTTTACTAATCTGGTCTAATGTCAAATTTTACAGTAGCAAAAGCTTGTTCAAGTTGGTTAAACGGAAAGAGGGTTTCGAGACGAATATTTAGGTGCTTGAATCGCCTGATTCTGACAAACGAGCGAAAAGATAAACTAAAACGAAAATCGGATCAGAAATCGCGATCGGAAATAATCGCGGAAAACCCCGAAAAATGAAAACTGACGAACAGGCTAAAGAACGAGCATTCGTCGTCTGCGGCTAATGAGTGAACACGTTCATTATGACGAACGTCCGCAAAGTAACTAAACCGAAAAAACAGTGAACCGATCTATCAAATAAACTAGGGTTTTCTAACAAAAACCGAACCGGTTTTTATAAAACACCGAACGACGCTATATCCAGCGAGGTACGGCGCGGTGGGGCGGCTCCGGCGAGTGGGGCGGGGCGGCGCGGGTGGCCTGGGGCGGCACGGGGCAAGCGGCGGTGAGCGGTAGCGGCGGCGGCGGCGTGCGGCAGCGAGGCGGCTTGGGCTCCAGGGGGGTGCGGCGGCTTATAAGGGGAGGGGCGGCGGCGACTTTGGGGAGGGGGCAAGCGGCGCGGGAGGAGTCCCGGCCAGACTTCGCTAGCGGCGGTGGTGGCGCTCACTGTCTCCAGGTCGGAGACGAGGCGCGGGCGGCTTGGGCCGGCTCGGCTGGGCTTCGACCCAATCGGGCGCTGCACGTTTTTTAAAAAATAATTTCACCAAAACCAAAAAAATCCTAGAAAATAAAATAAAAATTTAAAAATGCCAAAACAAATTTTCGCAGTCTAACTAAAATATTTAGAACAAGATGAAGATTTTCTTGGCGCTAAAATGCAACTTTGAAAAACGCGCAATTTTTCTAATTTCAAATAAAATAGCAATAAACTCCGAATAAAACAAATATTTGATTTTAATATTTTCCTCCAATATTTCATTTATTTTGGAGGTCATATTATCTCCTCTCATATATTTTAATATGAAATATTTTTGGAGAGAAAATAATTAAAACCAAAAATCCTCGTTTCAATATTTGATAAAACTCAAATATGAAGACAGGGAAATCCCCAACTCTCTCCGAGGGTCCTTGAGTTGCTTAGGATTTCGAGGATCGCGGAACGAAATGCAATAAAATATGATATGCATGAATGATCTATGTATAACATTCCAAATTGAAATTTTGGGATGTTACATGACAAGCCAAGCAATTGTTTAATACTTTTGATGTTCTCAAACTTTTTCAATCTTCATGCAATACATGAGCGTGAGCCATGGACATAGCACTATAGGTGGAATAGAATGGTGGTTGTGGAGAAGACAAAAAGGAGAAGATAGTATCACATCAACTAGGCGTATCAACGGGCTATGGAGATGCCCATCAATAGATATCAATGTGAGTGAGTAGGGATTGCCATGCAACGGATGCACTAGAGTTATAAGTGTATGAAAGCTCAAAAGGAAACTAAGTGGGTGTGCATCCAACTTGATTGCTCACGAAGACCTAGGGCACTTTGAGGAAGCCCATCATTGGAATATACAAGCCAAGTTCTATAATGAAAATTCACACTAGTATATGAAGGTGACAACATAGGAGACTCTCTATCATGAAGATAATGGTGCTACTTTGAAGCACAAGTGTGGTAAAAGTATAGTAGCATTGCCCCTTCTCTCTTTTTCTCTCATTTTTGTTTTGTTTTCTTTTCTTTTTTTTGGGCCTTCATTTTTTGGCATCTTTTTTTTTCATTTTTCGTCCGAAGTCTCATCCCGACTTGTGGGGGAATCATAGTCTCCATCATCCTTTCCTCACTGGGACAATGCTCTAATAATGAAGATCATCACACTTTTATTTACTTACAACTCGATACTTAGAACAAAATATGACTCTATGTGAATGCCTCCGACGGTGTACCGGGATGTGTAATGAATGAAGAGTGACATGTATGAAAGAATTATGAACAGTGGCTTTGCCACAAATACGATGTCAACTACATGACCATGCAAAGCAATATGACAATGATGGAGCATGTCATAATAAATGGAACGGTGGAAAGTTGCATGGCAATATATCTCGGAATGGCTATGGAAATGCCATAATAGGTACGTATGGTGGCTGTCTTGAGGAAGGTATATGATGGGTGTATGGTAGCAAAAGTTGCGCGGCACAAGAGAGGCTAGCAATGGTGGAAGGGTGAGAGTGCGTATAATCCATGGACTCAACATTAGTCATAAAGAACTCATATACTTATTGCAAAAATCTATTAGTCATCGAAATGAAGTACTATGCGCATGCTCCTAGGGGGATAGATTGGTAGGAAATGACCATCGCTCGTCCTCGACCGCCACTCATAAGGAAGACAATCAATAAATAAACATGCTACGGGAATCACAAACTTTAACACAAGTATCTCTCAAATTCACAACAACTCCACTAGCATGAATCTAATATCATCATCTTCATATCTCAAAACAATCATGAAGAATCAAACTTCTCATAGTATTCAATGCACTTTATATGAAAGTTTTTATTATATCCCTCTTGGATGCCTATCATTTAGGACTAAATTTATAACCAAAGCAAATTACCATGTTGTTTAAGACTCTCAAAATAATATAAGTGAAGAATGAGAGTTCATCTATTTATTCAAAATAAAACCATTGTCGTGCTCTAAAAAGATATGAGTGAAGCACTAGAGCAAATGACAAACTACTCCAAAAGATATAAGTGAAGATCAATGAGTAGTCGAATAATTATGCAACTTTGTGAAGACTCTCTAACATTTAAGAATTTCAGATCTTGGTATTTTATTCAAATAGAAAGCGAAACAAAATAAAATGACATTGCAACTATAGCACATATCATGTGAAGAAGCAAAAACTTAGGCTCAACCAAAACTGACCGATAGTTGTTGAAGAAGGAAGGTGGGATGCCTACCGGGGCATCCCCAAGCTTAGATGCTTGAGACTTCTTGGAATATTAACTAGGTATGCCTTGGGCATCCCCAATCTTGAGCTTATGTGTCTCCTTAATTCCTTTTATATCGCGGTGTCCCTAATTCTTAAAAACTTCATCCACAGAAAGCTCAACAAGAACTCGTGAGATAAGCTAGTATAAATCCATGCAAAACCTTATCATTCTCTATTGTAGAAAATCACTAATATTATAATTTTATATTGCCTAATAAATGCCTCAGCATATTTAACACTCCTATCCTCAAATAGAATCATTAAGCAAGCAAACATATGCAAACAATGCAAACATAACACCAATCTGTCTAAACAGGATAGTCTGTAAAGAATGCAAGAGGAATCATACTTATTTAACTCCAAAAATTCTGAAAATTTACCACACTGTAGATAATTTGTTGTTACTCATTGTGTAAAAATTTCAAGATTTTATCATGTTTTGACTATTAACAAATATTCAAAACATAACAGAAAACTTTCTGTTTTTAAAACAGCAACATATGGACTTGAAAAATAAGCATGGTAAAGGCTATGCTTGACCTTTTATTGAAGTAAAATATGCAAAAAATTACTCTAGATAAAAGCAAGCAAATCCTAATAAAAGAAAGTGACGCTCCAAGCAAAACACATATCATGTGGTGAATAAAAATATAGCCTCAACTAAAGTTACCGATAAATGAAGACGAAAGAGGGGATGCCATCCGGGGCATCCCCAAGCTTAGATGCTTGGTTGTCATTGAATATTACCTTGGGGTGCCTTGGGAATCCCCAAGCTTAGGATCTTTCCACTACTTATTCCGTAATCCATCGAATCTTTACCCAAAACTTGAAAACTTCACAACACAAAACTTAACAGAAAACTCATAAGCTCCGTTAGTATAAGAAAGCAAATCACCACTTAGATACTGTCAAGACAAGATTCATAATTTTTCTCACATGATGCCTACTGTGCCTGTCATTTCTACAATTTATATTAAGCAATATAAGCCATAGAAACTAGAAAGCAAGCAAACTATGCATCAAAAACAGAATCTATCAAAAACAGGACAGTCTGTAGTAATATGTAGCTCTCGAATACTCATATAACTCCAAAAATTCTAAAAAAATTAGGATAACCTGAGAAATTTATTCATTAATCTTCTCCAGAAAGAATCAGTATTTTATCACGCTTCTATTAAAAATGAGAATTGTTTTCAAGAGCACAAAAGTTTCTGTTTTTTAGCAAGATCAAATCAACTATCACCATAGATCATCCCAAAGGTCTTACTTGGCACTTTATTGAAACAAAAGCTATAAAACATGATTACTACAGTAGCTTAATCATGTGAACACACAAAAACAGTAGGTATAAATGTTGGGTTGTCTCCCAACAAGCGCTTTACTTTAATGCCTTTATAGCTAGGCATGATGATGTCAATGATGCTCACATAAAAGATAATAATTGAAATATAAAGAGAGCATCATGAAGAATATGACTAACACATTTAAGCCTAACCCACTTCCTATGCATATGGATTTTGTGAGCAAACAATTTATGGGAACAAGAATCAACTAGCATAGGAAGACAAATCGAGCATAACTTCAAAACTTTTAACACATAGAGAGGAAACTTGATATTATTGCAATTCCTACAAGCATATATTCCTCCCTCATAATAATTTTCAGTAGCATCGTGAATGAATTCAACAATATAACCATCACATAAAGCATTATTTTCATGATGCACAAGCATAGAAATTTTATTACTCTCCACATAAGCAAATTTATTCTCATTCATAGTAGTGGGAGCAAACTCATTCTTTATAGCATACATGTCATCGCAATAATCATCATAGATAGGAGGCATGCTTTCATCATAATAAATTTGCACATCAAAACTTGAGGGACTAAAAATATCATCTTCATCAAACATAGCATCCCTAAGCTTGTGGCTTTGCATATCATTAGCATCATGGATATTCAAGGAATTCATACTAACAACATTGCAATCATGCTCATCATTCAAAGAATTAGTGCCAAACAGTTTAATGCATTCTTCTTCTAACACCTTCGCACAATTATCGGAATCCTTATTTTCACGAAAGACATTAAAAAGATGAAGCATATGAGGCAACCTCAATTCCATTTTTTTTGTAATTTTCTTTTATAAACTAAAGTAGTGATAAAACAAGAAACTAAAAGATTCGATTGCAACATCTAAAGATATACCTTCAAGCACTAACCTCCCCGGCAACGGCACCAGAAAAGAGCTTCATGTCTACTACACAACCTTCTTCTTGTAGACGTTGTTGGGCCTCCAACTGCAGAGGTTTGTAGGACAATAGCAAATTTCCCTAAAGTGGATGACCTAAGGTTTATCAATCTGTGGGAGGCGTAGGATGAAGATGATCTCTCTCAAACAACCCTGCAACCAAATAGCAAAGAGTCTCTTGTGTCCCCAACATACCCAATACAATGGTAAATTGTATAGGTGCACTAGTTCGGCGAAGAGATGGTGATACAAGTGCAATATGGATGGTAGATATAGGTTTTTGTAATCTAAAAATATAAAAACAGCAACGTAAGTAATGATAAAAGTGAGCACAAACGGTATTGCAATGCGTTGAAACAAGGCCTAGGGTTCATACTTTCACTAGTGCAGGTTCTCTCAACAAGGATAACATAATTAGATCATATAACTATCACTCAACATGCAACAAAGAGTCACTCCAAAGTCACTAATAGCAGAGAACAAACGAAGAGATTATTGTAGGGTACGAAACCACCTCAAAGTTATTCTTTCTGATCAATCCATTGGGCTATTCCTATAAGTGTCACAAACAGCCCAAGAGTTCGTAGTAAAATAACACCTTAAGACACAAATCAACCAAAACCCTAATGTCACCTAGATACTCCAATGTCACCTCAAGTATCCGCGGGTATGATTATACGATGTGCATCACACAATCTCATATTCATCTATTCAACCAACACAAAGAACTTCAGAGAGTGCCCCGAAGTTTCTACCGGAGAGTCTAGACGAAAACGTGTGCCAACCCCTATGCATAAGTTCACAAGGTCACAAAACTCGCAAGTTGATCACCAAAACATACATCAAGTGGATCACGTGAATATCCCATTATCACCATAGATAAGCACATGCAAGACATACATCAAGTGTTCTAAAATCCTTAAAGACTCAACCCGATAAGATAACTTCAAAGGGAAAACTCAATTCATCAAAAGGAGATAGAGGGGGAGAAACATCATAAGATCTAACTATAATAGTAAAGCTCGCGGTACATTAAGATCGTGCCATATCAAGAACATGAGAGAGAGAGAGAGATCAAACACATAGCTACTGGTACATACCCTCAGCCATGAGGTGAACTACTCCCTCCTCGTCATGGAGAGCACTGAGATGATGAAGATGGCCACCGGTGATGGATCCCCCCCTCCGGCAGGGTGGCAAAACATGGTCCCGATTGGTTTTTGGTGGCTACAGAGGCTTGCGGCAGCGGAACTCCCGATCTAGGTTATTTTCTGGAGGTTTGGGGATTTATAGGAGAGGTTGGCGTCGAGAACAAGTCAGGGGGCCCCACAGAGAGTCCACGAGGCACAAGGGTGCGCCCCACGGGGGTTGGCGCGACCTCCACCCTCATGGGGCCCATGGGACTCCCCTCCGGTAACTCTTTGTTCTAGTATTTTTTATATTTTCCAAAAAAAATCTCCGTTGATTTTCAGCACATTCTGAGAACTTTTATTTCTGCACAAAAACAACTCCACAGTAGTTCTGCTGAAAACAACGTCAGTCCGGATTAGTTCTAACCAAATCATACCAAAATCATGTAAAAATATTATAAACATGGATGAATACATAAAAAATTATAGATACGTTGGAGACGTATCATGCCTATATAATGATCATTGCCTGGATATCGTCATGATTATTTGAAGTTCTATCAATTGCCCAACAGTAATTTGTTTACCCACCGTTTGCTATTTTTCTAGAGAGAAGCCACTAGTGAAACCTATGCCCCCCCCCCGGGTCTCTTTCTCATATTATTTGCCTTTGCGATCCATTTTATTTGCCTTTTATTTTCAGATCTATTAAACCAAAAATACAAAAATACATTGCTGCAATTTATTTTATTTGGTGTTCGATCTATCAATATTTACAACTCTCTCACGTCCGTTTGCCAATTTCTAGCATCGTTACCCGAAAGGGATTGACAACCCCTTTTATACGCCGGGTTGCGAGTATTTGTTTTTTGTGTGTAGGTGTTGTTTATGTAGTGTTGCTTGGTTATCCTACTGGTTCGATAACCTTGGTCTCATCACTGAGGGAAATACCTACCATCGTTGTGCTGCAACATCCCTTCCTCTTTGGGGAAATACCGACGCAATTCTAGCAGGCATCAAAAGGAATTTCAGGCGCCGTTGCCGGGGAGGATCATCTACATCTACCAGGTTTCTAATCACAAATCTCATCTCCTCACAATTTACATTATTTGCCATTTTCCTCTCATTTCCTCTCCCCCACTTCACAACAATTTGCCATTTTATTCGCCCTCTTTTTCATTCACCGTTTTCTCGTCGGATCTATCCTTTGCTTGCAATCATGAGTGATTTCGGTATGGCACCAACAGATGATGGCCTAACTCCTAAGATTGGACGTACCAACAATCTGGATGCTAAAACTTTTATCTTTGGGCAAGGGAATGTTATGGGAAAGGAACGTATCCAAGAATTTTTCAATTGTGTGGGAAATCTAAGTCTTGATGATGCTCCTATACTTAGAACTACTAGATCTTATGCGGATGCTATTTCACCACTAGTTCTGAAGCTTGAAAGTAAATTTATCCGTACTCAGCCAACCTTGCAAAGAATGTTTTTTGAGCTTGCAGTTATAAAGAATCCCAAAGCTAAAAAGTTGGCCACTCTCGTTCTTATGAATGAATTTGACTACATACTACGAGAAGCTAGGGAAATCTTTGATTTTCATGGTATGAATCGTGAAAAGCCCATGATGGATGAAATTCTTTATAACAGCGATTATGCGTTAAGACATTTGCTTGGGGGTAATAAAATCTTTGATGAAAAACTTAAATAGGAAGTCCCCATTCTAGATGTAATCCAACAAGTTTTTAATAATGTTAATGAACATTACTCTTGGATTGTTGACGGAAATCAACGCGGTTATGATAATGGGCAACTTAATAGTGCTAAGTTTTCTATGGACAATATGTTTTATGTTGTTTTTACAAAACCTCATGACGAAAACACCTCTAAAGAAATTAAGAAGAAGGATGACAAAACTTAGATCCTTGCTTTATGCCTAGCTAGGGGCGTAAAACGATAGCGCTTGTTGGGAGGCAACCCAATGAATAAAATTTATTTTTGCTTTTTGCTTCCTGTTCTTGAGTGTTAGCACAATTATGCTACTGTTATGATTGTATTTTTTGTGTTTAATTAGTGTTTGTGCCAAGTAAAGCCTTTAGGATCTTCTTGGGTGATAGTTGTTTGATCTTGCTGAAAAACAGAAACTTTCACGCTCATGAAAACAATTCTCATTTCTAACCAGGGCGTGATAAAATACCAATTCTTTTTGCAGAAGATTAATATACAAATTTATCAGGTTTTCCTAATTTATCAAGACTTTTGGGGTTACGGAAGTATTCAAAATATCCATATTGCTAGAGACAGTTCTGTTTTTGACAGATTCTGTTTTCTTTGCGTTGTGTGCTTGTTTTGATGATTATATGGTTTTCTTTGAAGAGTTTTTGCCATAGAAAAGTTGGCATACAGTAGATATAATGCAAGAATAAAATATGAATAGGTTGAAACATCACTTATAGTAGTGATTTGTTTTCTTATACTAACGGATCTCACGAAGGTTTTGTTGAGTTTTGTGTGATTGAAGTTTTCAAGTTTTGGGTTATCTTACGAATACGGAGTAAGAAGAGCGTAAGATTGGCGATGCCCATGGAACCCCAAGTTATTATCCAAAGAGAAGAAAGCAACTAAGCTTGGGGATGCCTTGAGTGGCATCCCCTCTTTCTTCTAACGGCCATCAGTATTTTACTCGAAGCTATATTTTTATTCGTCACATACTATGTGTTTTGCTTGGAGCGTCTTGTATGATATGAGTCTTTGCTTGTTTTGCTTTGTGTTTTTAGTCTTGATCCCTTGCTGGACACACCTATTTGAGAGAGCCAAAATTCTGTCATGACTTGTTAGAATTGCTCTCTATGCTTCATTAATTTTTTTATGAGCTATGGATTTGCTCTAGTGCTTCACTTATATCTTTTTGAGCATGGTGTGCTTTAGCATTTTTGAAGAAATGCTCTCTTGCTTCACTTAGATTTATTTGAGAGTTAGCAAAATTTTCAAGAAATTCTCTCTTACTTCACTTAAATTAATTTCAGAGAAAGAAATATTAGGCTCATGATCTTCACTTATATCTGTTTGAGCTTTTCAAAAGCAACACATGAAATTAGTCCCAAAGTGATAGATATCCAAGAAGGATATAATAAAAAAATTCATGAAGATCATTGGAGGAAATAAACTTGATTCTTAGTAATAGTTTTGGGATATGATGATGTGATATGTGAGTCATGTTGTTGAGTAATTATGCTTTAGTAAGAATATTGGTGTCAAGTTTTGTGATTCCCTATGCAAGCACGAAAGTCGTCATGCAATGAAATTACATCCTACTTGTGTTGCAGTATTCGGTATTCATTATGATTAATTCTCGCTTATGAGATTATTCGTTTCTTGGTTGGTCGCTTCCTAATCTTTTGCCAGCCTTCATTCTGCACTAAGTATGATCACTACTTGTGCTTCCAAAATCCTTTAAACCAGTTTTGCCATATGAGTCCACTATACCTACCTATATGCGGTATTCTTTTGTCGTTCTAAGCAAATTTGTATGTGCCATCTCTAATATTCAAAATAAATTTCTCTTTTGTGTGCTCGTACCGCTCGCGAGGAGGTGAGGGGTGGCTAATATTTTCCATGCTAGATGTGTTATTCTCATGATGAGTGTTTATTCACTTGTCATTGCATGGGAGTAAGGCAAAGGTATTAGGGATGCCCAGTCCCGAAATTAAAAATGAATTTACTTTATGTTGTCAAATAATAAATTCGTTGGAAAGTGTTGGTATGGAAGGCACCCGTGGATACGGTTAGCCATGGAAAGTGAAAGTATGGTGGAAAAAGGAATAAACTTTATTTTCTATTTGGGAACCGCCTATGATATATCTAGCATGGAAAGTGTTGGGAACTCTAAATCGTTTTTGTTGGTGGGAAAAGCATGCCTCCCAAAATGTTTTATCTCTCAATTTTCGCTTTGAGCTCTGGCACCCCTACAAATCCCTACTTTCCTCTGCGAAGGGCCTTTCTTTTACTTTATGCAATTTTTATTTTTAATTTGAATCTCCATCTTATCTTATAAAAGTACCAACTAGGGGGCACTATGATCGTACTTGAGCATTGAGTGTGGCTAATATGTGAGTGTGTTTGATGAATGGATCAATGATTGAGCATGATGGGCTAGGGATAACTTATTTTAGCGTTGATATTTTTAAAGACATGGTTGCTTGTCGGTATGCTTGAGTATCTAAATTATCATGTCAAAACTAGACTATTGCTTTGAACAATATAAAAGTCCAAATGTCCATGCTATAAAGAAAAGAATATGAGATGACATGTTAGGCAGCATTCCACATCATAAATTCTGTTTTTATCATTTACCTACTCGAGGACGAGCATGAATTAAGCTTGGGGATGCTGATACGTCTCCAATGTATCTATAAATTTTTATTGTTCCATACTATTATATTATCATTCTTGGATGTTTTATAATCATTTTATATCATTTTTTGGTACTAACCTATTGACATAGTGCTAAGTGCCAGTTGCTGTTTTTTGCATGTTTTTTACATCACAGGAAATCAATACCAAACGGAGTCCAAACACAGCGAAACTTTTTCTGGATTTTTTTGGACCAGAAGACATCTAGTGGGCCGGAGAAGCACTTGGGGGGGTGCTTCGAGGGGAGCACAACCCACCAGGGCGCGCCCAGGTGGGTTGTGCCCACCTCGGGTGCCCGCTGAACCGCCTCTTTGCCCTATAAATATCCGAACATTCCAGAAACCCTAGGGGAGTCGACGAAAATCAATTCCAGCCGCCACAGAGTCTAGAACCACCTGATCCAATCTAGACACCATCACGGAGGGGTTCACCACTTCCATTGGTGCCTCTCCGATGATACGTGAGTAGTTCTTTGTAGACCTTCGGGTCCGTAGTTATTAGCTAGATGGCTTCCTCACTCTCATTTGATCCTCAATACAATGGTCTCTTGGAGATCCATATGATGTAACTCTTTTGTGGTGTGTTTGTTGGGATCTGATGAACTTTGAGTTTATGATCAGATCTATCTCTTTTTATCCATGAAAGTTATTTGAGTTTCTTTGATCTCTTAAATGCATGATTGCTTATAGCCTCGTACTTCTTCTTTGATATTTGGGTTGTGTTTGGCCAACTTGATCTATTTATCTTGCAATGGGAAGAGGTGCTTTGTAGTGGGTTCGATCTTACGGTGCTTGATCCTAGTGACAGAAGGGGAACCAACATGTATGTATCGTTGCTAATAAGGATAAAATGATGGGGTCTATTTCTACATAAATAGATCTTGTCTACATCATGTCATTGTTCTTATTGCATTACTCCGTTTCTCCATGAACTTAATACACTAGATGCATGCTGGCTAGCGGTCGATGTGTGGAGTAATAGCAGTCGATGCAGGCAGGAGTCGGTCTACTAATCTTGGACGTGATGCCTATATAATGATCATTGTCTGGATATCGTCATGATTATTTGAAGTTCTATCAATTGCCCAACAGTAATTTGTTTACCCACCATTTGCTATTTTTCTCGAGAGAATCCACTAGTGAAACCTACGACCCCGGGGTCTCTTTCTCATATTATTTGCCTTTGCGATCTATTTTATTTGCCTTTTATTTTCAGATCTATTAAACCAAAAATACAAAAATACCTTGCTGCAATTTATTTTATTTGGTGTTCGATCTATCAATATTTACAACTCTCTCACGTTCGTTTGCCAATTTTTGGCGTCGTTACCCGAAAGGGATTGACAACCCCTTTTACACGTCGGATTGCGAGTATTTATTATTTGTGTGTAGGTGTTGTTTACGTAGTATTGCTTGGTTCTCCTACTGGTTCTATAACCTTGGTCTCATCACTGAGGGAAATACCTACCGTCATTGTGATGCATCATCCCTTCCTCTTTGGGGAAATACGAACATAGTTCTAGCAGACATCACTGTCCAGTGATCCACTCCTGGATTACTTTGGTATCCCCCCTGCTAGACTTATAGCAAGGCACACATCAGGTTTAGTACACAGCATAGCATACATGATAGAACCTATGGCTGAGGCACAGGGAATGACTTTTATTTTCTCTCTATCTTCTGCAGTGGTCGGGCACTGAGTCTGACTCAACTTCACACCTTGTAACACAGGCAAGAACCCTTTCTTTGACTGATCCATTTTGAACTTTTTCAAAACTTTATCAAGGTATGTGCTTTGTCAAAGTCCAATTAAGCGTCTTGATCTATCTCTATAGATCTTGATGCCCAATATATAAGCAGCTTCACCGAGGTCTTTCATTGGAAAACTCTTATTCAAGTATCCTTTTATGCTATCCAAAAATTCTATATCATTTCCAATCAACAATATGTCATCCACATATAATATTAGAAATGATATAGAGCTCCCGCTCACTTTCTTGTAAATACAGGATTCTCCAAAAGTTTGTATAAAACCATATGCTTTGATCACCTCATCAAAGCGTATATTCCAACTCTGAGATGCTTGCACCAGTCAATAAAAATGGATCTCTGGAGCTTGCACACTTTGTTAGCACCTTTAGGATAGACAAAACCTTCTGGTTGCATCATATACAACTCTTATTTAAGAAATCCATTAAGGAATGCAGTTTTGACATTGATACGTCCATTTTGCATCATGTTTTCTTACTGTTATTTATAATGTTTTTATCCATAATAATGCTTTTTGGAGTAATTCTAATGCCTTTTCTCTCATAATTTGCAAGGAACACACCAAGAGGGAGAATTCCGGTAGCTGGAAATCTGGACCTGGAAAAGCTACGTCAGGCCACTTATTCTGCACAACTCCAAATGAATTGAAACTTTACAGAGATTTTTTATGGATTATTTAAGAAATATTGGAGTCAATAAACACCAGAGGGGGGGCCACCAGGTGGGCACAACCCACCTGGGCGCGCCAGGCACCCCTGGCGAACCCTGGTGGGTTGTGGCCTCCTTGGCCCACCTCCGGTGCCCATCTTTTGGTATATAAGTGGTTTTGACCTAGAAAAAAGGGGAGGACTTTTGGGATGAAGCGTCGCCACCTCGAGGCGGAACTTGGGCAGGAGCACTTTTGCCCTCCGGTGGAGCGATTCTGCCAGGGGAACTTCCCTCCCGGAGGGGGAAATCACCGTCATCATCATCACTAACAACTCCCCCATCTTGGGGAGGGCAATCTCCATCAACATCTTCACCATCACCATCTCATCTCAAACCCTAGTTCATCTCTTGTATGCAATCTTGTTACCGGAGCTATAGATTGTTGCTAGGAGGTGACTAGTAGTGTTGATTACATCTTGTAGTTGATTACTATATGGTTTATTTGGTGGAAGATTATATGTTCAGACCCAATATGCTATTTAATACCCGTCTGCTCTTGAGCATGATTATTATTTGTGAGTAGTTACTTTTGTTCTTGAGGTCACGTGAGAAATCATGCTGCAAGTAATCATGTGAATTTGATATGTGTTCGATATTTTGATAGTATGTATGTTGTGATTCCCTTAGTAGTGTCATGTGAACGTCGACTACATGAAACTTTGCCATATTTGGGCCTAAGGGAATGCATTGTGGAGTAGTAAATAGATGGTGGGTTGCGAGAGTGACAGAAACTTAAACCCCAGTTTATGCACTATTCCGTAAGGGACCGATTGGATCCTAGAGTTTAATGCTATGGTTAGAATTTATTCTTAATACTTTTCTCATAGTTGCGGATGCTTGTAGGAGGGTTAATCATAAGTAGGCGGTTTGTTCAAGTAAGAACAACACCTAAGCACCGGTGCAACCACATATCAAATTATCAAAGTAGCGAACACAAATCAATCCAACATGATGAAAGTGACTAGATGAAATTCCCATGTACCCTCAAGAACGCTTTGCTTATTATAAGAGACCGTTTTGGCCTGTCCTTTGCCTCAAAAGGATTGGGCTACCTTGCTGCATACTTGTCACTATTATCGTTACTTGCTCGTTACAAATTATCTTGCTATCAAACTACTCGCTACTTACAATTTCAGCACTTGCAGACATCACCTTACTGAAAACTACTTGTCATTTCCTTCTGCTCCTCGTTGGGTTCGACACTCTTACTTATTGAAAAGAGCTACAATTGATCCCCTATACTTGTGGGTCATCAAGGCTATTTTCTGGCTCCGTTGCCGGGGAGTGAAGCGCCTTTGGTAAGTGGAATTCGGTAAGGAAACATTTATATAGTGTGCTGAAATTTATTGTCAC
The DNA here is from genome assembly GCF_002162155.2 of Triticum dicoccoides. Lineage (NCBI taxonomy): Eukaryota > Viridiplantae > Streptophyta > Magnoliopsida > Poales > Poaceae > Triticum > Triticum dicoccoides. Next base: position 277,410,535 of record NC_041392.1, on the reverse strand, counting down.
TTGTTACTATGGAAAACAATCCTTTGAGGGGTATGTTTGGGGTATCTTCACCTCGTTCAGAGCCACAATTAGTTACCCCTTAACCTACATCACCTACTAAAAATATTGAATATGAAACTCCTTCGGGTATGATAGAACAACTGCTAGCTAATCCTTATGCAGGAGATGGAACCGAACATCCTGATATGCACTTGATATATGTGGAACAAATTTGTGGATTGTTTAAGCTTGTAGGTTTACCTAGAGATGAGGTGATGAGAAAGGTTTTCCCTTTATCTTTGAAGGGAAAAGCATTGGCATGGTATAGGCTATGCGATAATATTGGATCATGGAATTGGAATCGTTTGAAATTGGAGTTCCGCCAAAAAATTTATCCTATGCTTCTAGTTCATCGTGATCGGAATTATATATATAATTTTTGGCCTTGTGAAGAGGAAAGTATCGCTCTAGCTTGGGGGAGGCTTAAGTAAATGTTATATTCATGCCCCAATCATGAGCTCTCAAGAGAAATTATTATTCAGAACTTTTATGCTCGGCTTTCTTGTAATGATCAAACCATGCTAGATACTTCTTGTGCTGGTTCTTTTATGAAGAATACTATTGAATTCCGATGGGATCTTTTGGAAAGAATTAAACGCAACTCTGAAGATTGGGAACTCGATGCAGGTAAAGAGTCAGGTATAAAGCTTAAGTATCACTGTGTTAAATCTTTTATGGATATCGATGCTTTTCAAAAGTTTAGCACTAAATATGGACTTGATTCTGAGATAGTAGCCTCCTTTTGTGAATCATTTGCTACTCATGTTGAACTCCCTAAGGAAAAGTGGCTTAAATATCACCCACCTATTAAAGAAGAAATTAAAGAACCAATACCAGTTAAAGAGGAAACTATACTTTATAATGTTGATCCAGTTCTTCCTACTGCTTTTATTGACAAACCCACTTTTCCTGTTAGGATAAAGGAACATGCTAAAGTTTCAACTGTGGTTAACAAAAGCTCTGTTAGAACCACTGGTACAGCGAGCTCATAAACAAACGGTTTAAAACCCCTTTCCGTGACGGCATTTGGAACCGTCGCCAAGTGAGTGTGGGCGATAGGGGGGTCCTTTCCACACGACCTAGAAATCTTCGGGGATAGGCCCTCGTGGGAACCTGGCTGGGGTCGTGTGCAGTCGGGCGAGGCATGGAAACCCAATCATTTCCGTAGGTATGTACATCCCACACGGTGAATCCCAGAAATCATTTCCGTAGGTATGTACATCCCACACGGTGAATCCCAGAAATCATTTCCGTAGGTATGTACATCCCACACGGTGAATCCCAGAAATCATTTCCGTAGGTATGTTCATTCCACACGGTGAATCCCAGAAATCATTTCCGTAGGTATGTACATCCCACACAGTGAATCCCATAAAATCATTTCCGTAGGTATGTACATCCCACACAGTTCTTTGTGTGGAAACATGTGTGCAAGGTGGCCTAACACAAAAAGTTCGCTGCCGGAAGCCGTGTGTGATTGTTAGTTGATCGAACACGCCTACTTTCTAGAAACCGTGCGAGTTGTTTGAGTTCATCACCCACGGTGCTGTTTGAGTAACCATTTGCAATGGAAAACCCCAATAAGCAGGGTAATTAGCCTATTATTGATAATCCATGTACTAATCAAACTGATATTTCTTATAAAACACGCCTGATATTTCATATTCGTATAAAAGCAACCAGGATTTCATAATCGAATTACATCAGATAGCTTCGCCACTCAGTTACGCCATTACACAACAGCACCAAGTTTCACATGCAGCATCAAAAACCTTTGGAAAGTAGCATCATACATGGTAAATAGACAGATGAATCTCATCTGGGAAACTGCAGAAGCGGAAGGCAAATACTGAGCCTTCAGTGATGTTAAATGTCCTTACAACTTTCGGCCAGTGGCTATGGATAATTGCCCGCCCAACCTTCGTCCTCTTCAGCAAGACTTCAATATTGTACTGTGGGTGTTGAATGAATACCTTCCTCGCCTCTTGACCATGCAGGTGGTTTGAGAGGTAATCATCGATGAACTGCTTTGAAAAGTACTGAAAACAAAGCTATGCATAAATCGCTATTGTAAATTTTGAAATGGCGCAAGGGGTAAAAACAAGGTAAAAGAGTTGGTACCATCCTATAGTTGACTGATGTCTTCTTCATTGTGCAAACAAAGATCTTGCTGTTATTCGGCGCAAGTTTCTTCATCCTAACAATCTTTCTGAGTTTCTTGACTTGACTGATATTCATGGACATCTCATTTCCCCATATACAAGATGGGCCGAACAGTGGGTCTAAGCCTCTGACAGCAGGACCTACATGTGCAAAACCAAATTGTAAGAAACCTAAATATTAGAATGATTCCTGCAACTTCACAATAATGTGCTATTATCCAAAGGACCCTGCTTCAACAAACCTCGATGGTAAACCGCAGTGTCTCCCATTGTTTCCCTACAACACACATAAAGAAGATCTTGATCAGGTTAACTGAGAGTTGCCATACTATCAGTAGAATATGTATTGAGTACAGCCAAATTCGATTGGTGTCACCCACAACAAATGAAAATCAAATTGCATAACTGAACCAAACAGTTAAATGGACAGCAGACCAAATGAACCAAAATAGTTAACTGAGCACGACATTCTAGAATAGAAACATGTACTAGAAGATAAAACAGTTAACAAAACTAAGAATGCTTGAGAACAGTACTACGAAATGTAGCAATTGTTGGACCAAAGTGTTCATTGAACATTACATTTCAGTGGACCAAACTGTTAACTGAACATCAGATAGCATATTAACATTAGAGGTGTCAAATCACTAGAAGGCACTGGCGGTGGCCTCGACAAAACATCACAAACTATATTTTAAAGTAGACAACCGCGCGGCGGTGTCGACGGTGGCCTCGAAGACGAGGTGCTCCTCCAAGATCTGGAGGTCGACACGCATGTTAGCCATAGCGACCTCGTTCGCGCGTGCGGCCGCATACTACTCAGCTCCACGTTATACTGCGTGTAAAATGGCTGTGGGCAGCGCTTAATTGGAGGAGGGGGCCAGTGATTTCGGTGGAAGGTGCCGCTCCGCCAGTCGGGGCATGTGGGACGGGAAAGGAGGAGTATGGTGTGGGTGGGGTGTGGATTACTTGACCATATCGACGAGGCCGCGCAGCAAGAAGAAGGGTTGGCAGCGAGGAGGCCGCGCATCAAGAAGAAGGGTCGCCGGCGAGGAGGTGGTGCCGCAAGAAGAAGGGTCACCGGCGAGGAGGCGGCGCTGCAAGAAGAAGGGTAGCCGATGAGGAGGCGACGCTGCAAGAAGAAGGGTCGCCGGCGAGGAGGCTGAGCTGCCAGTAAGCAGCAGGGAAGGTTTGAACTTGGAAAGCAAGGAGGAACAGTGGAAATGTGGCTTTTGGTAGGTGGGAGGGGCGGGGAGATAGCTATTTCTGCGGTGGCAAAAAAATTTCGCTCGGTGCCGCGATAAACTCGTGCGCAAGTGTGGTTCAAGCGGGGGAGGTGGACTGTAGATGACAAAGCTTCCTGCGTAAGCCAGACAAAATGGTGCGCCAAGATATTTTATATCGCATCCCACACGATTCTTTCTAGTAAACTGTTTGTGGTATACCTGATTTTTTTCATTATGTTTTGAAAGACAAAATGGTGTTATGGAGGGAAAGGATGGTGTTTGAATTGCTAGACCATTTACGTACAGTGAACATGCAACTAGTACATGAGTGTCGTGTTTAAATTTGGAATTATTCCGGGTTCGTTTGGCATTTTTATGCATTAATTGAGTTTCTGGGCATTTAATGTGCATACTTCAAATTTGAACTACAAGCACATGCTCCAATGCACCAAAGTTTGCTGAAAAATCACATGTGTGTCTTTGGGTGAATTTATAGGTCCCATGCAAGAAATGGAAATAAAATTCAAACATCTGGACGTCATGGCTCGGCCAGAAAGATTGAGAAACTTGATTTTTTTTAATTCTTGTAAATCCAAAACACGGCTGAAAATCATGAAATTTAGCATGGTCTCATGACATGGCACCAACATGCTGCGGTATTTTTTTTGGCTGAATTGGGACAAGCTTTGGTGTAAGCTTATTGCATACCGAAGCTTCCCTCAAGAAGGTTCCTGGTTCTAAGAGGGAACGTGTCACCTCCGTGTGCGAAATGACATACATACACTGCCTTCTCCCGCCTTAATTTTTTTGCATACGCAGATTAGACCAAATAGGAGTATCGTGCTAAATTTTGGAATTATTCCATGTTCATTTCGCCTTTTTTATACATTAATTGAGTTTCTGGGCATTTAATGTGCATAATTCAAATTTGAACTACAAGCACGTGCTCCCGTGCACCATAGTTGTTTGAAAAATCACATGTGTGTCCTTGGGTGAATTTCTAGGTCCCATGCAAGAGATAGGAGTGAAATTCAAACATGTGGGCGTCGTGGCTCGGCTGGAAATATTGAGAAACTTGGTTTTTTAATTCCTGTAATTTCAAAACACGCATGAAAATCATGAAACTTGGCATGGTGTCATGACATGGCACGAACATGTTGCGGTAAATTTTTTGGCCGAATTGGGACAAGCTTTGGTGTAAGCTTCTTGCAAACCGGAGCTTCCCTCAGAAGGCTCGTGATTCCGAGAGGGAACGTGTCACCTCCGTGTGCGAAACGACATACGTACACTGCCTTCTCCCGTCTTATTTTTTTACACAGCCAGATTAGACCAAATAGAAGTATCGTGCTAAATTTTGGAATTATTCCGGGCTAGTATCGCCTTTTTTATACATTAATTAAGTTTTTGGGCATTTAATGTGCATAATTAAAATTTGAACTACAAGCACATGCTCAAGTGCACCAAAGTTGTTTGAAAAATCACATGTGTGTCCTTGGGTGAATTTCTAGGTCCCATGCAAGAGATGGGAGTGAAATTCAAACATCTGGGCGTCGTGGCTCAGCCGAAAAGATTGAGAAATTTGTTTTTTTAATTCCTGTAATTCCAAAACACGCCTAAAAATCATGAAACTTGGCATGGTGTCATGAAATGGCACCAACATGCTGCGGTAATATTTTTGGCCGAATTGGGACAAGCTTTGGTGTAAGCTTCTTGCAAACCGGAGCTTCCCTCAAGAAGGCTCATGGTTCCGGGAGGGAACGTGTCACCTCTGTGTGCGAAATGACATACGTACACTGCCTTCTCCTGCCTTATTTTTTACACAGCCAGATTAGACCAAATAGGAGTACCGTGCTATATTTTGAAATTATTCCGGGCTTGTTTCGCCTTTTTTATACATTAATTGAGTTTGTGGGCAATTAATGTGCATAATTCAAATTTAAACAACAAGCAGATGCTCCAGTGCACCAAAGTTGTTTGAAAAATCACATGTGTATCCTTGGGTGAATTTCTAGGTCCCATGCAAGAGATGGGAGTGAAATTCAAACATCTGGGTGTCGTGGCTCGGCCGGAAATATTGAGAAACTTGGTTTTTTAATTCCTGTAATTCCAAAACATGCCTAAAAATCATGAAACTTGGCATGGTGTCATGAAATGGCACCAACATGCTGCGGTAATATTTTTGGCCAAATTGGGACAAGCTTTGGTGTAAGCTCCTTGCAAACCGGAGCTTCCCTCAAGAAGGCTCGTGGTTCCGAGAGGGAACGTGTCACCTCCATGTGTGAAACGACATACGTACACTGCCTTCTCCCATCTTATTTTTTACACAGCCAGATTAGACCAAATAGAAGTATCGTGCTAAATTTTGGAATTATTCCGGGCTAGTTTCGCCTTTTTATACATTAATTGAGTTTCTGGGAATTTAATGTGCATAATTAAAATTTGAACTACAAGCACATGCTCAAGTGCACCAAAGTTGTTTGAAAAATCACATGTGTGTCCTTGGGTGAATTTCTAGGTCCCATGCAAGATATGGGAGTGAAATTCAAACATCCGGGCGTCGTGGCTTAGCCGAAAAGATTGAGAAATTTGTTTTTTTAATTCCTGTAATTCCAAAACACGCCTGAAAATCATGAAACTTGGCATGGTGTCATGAAATGGCACCAACATGCTGCGGTAATATTTTTGGCCGAATTGGGACAAGCTTTGGTGTAAGGTTCTTGCAAACCGGAGCTTCCCTCAAGAAGGCTCGTGGTTCCAGGAGGGAACGTGTCACCTCTGTGTGCGAAACGACATACGTACATTGCCTTCTCCCGCCTTATTTTTTACCCAGCCAGATTAGACCAAATAGGAGTACCGTGCTAAATTTTGAAATTATTCCGGGCTCGTTTCGCCTTTTTTTATACATTAATTGAGTTTGTGGGCATTTAATGTGCATAATTCAAATTTAAACAACAAGCAGATGCTCCAGTGCACCAAAGTTGTTTGAAAAATCACATGTGTGTCCTTGGGTGAATTTCTAGGTCCCATGCAAGAGATGGGAGTGAAATTCAAACATCTGGGTGTCGTGGCTCGGCCGGAAATATTGAGAAACTTGGTTTTTTAATTCCTGTAATTCCAAAACACGCCTGAAAATCATGAAACTTGGCATGGTCTCATGACATGGCACCAACATACTGTGGTAATTTTTCTATCCGATTTGCGAAGGCCCACACATTAACAATCAAAAAAGTCATTTTGGAACAAGTGTTGTCACATTACAGATCGGAAACACAAGTATTATTGAAATCGTGGGCCAATTATGTGCCACCACGCGTCCCCTTTTTTTATTGGCTAGGAGGTGCCGTGCGGGGTAGCTATTTGAGTACGGGAGGCGTGCGATCAGACCCCTGCGCGTGCTCATAGGGAGGAGATCCCTTTGACCGCTACCCGCAGCGCACCTCCCTCCCAACGTCTCCATTAATGGCGCCCGAGCACCTGTTCTACGTCGTGGCTATATGTCTCACTCGACTGAGATTTAAGAGAGAAAAATGAAAATCTGAAAAGAAAGTTTTGCACGGATCTTGATGTAAGATCCGACGGACCTATATAGCATCGACTACGACTTATAGCAAGCATGATGAATATAAGGACGATGACAGTGGATAATAATTGTCTTACATATTTAGAAACATAATTAAAAAAGCCACATGCGGCAACGCCCGAAATACACAAGGGCAAAAGAAGAAGGAAGACAACGATCTGGCTCGCTGATCTCTACTTTCTTGATGCGTTGCTGCATGCCGTGGGAACTAGTCTCCGCAGCGAGCGGCGATGAGCTCTTTCTTGTCCTGAAGATGCTGCTTGAGAGCATCCACGGATTCCTCCACCAGCCTTCTGCACTCGATGCGTAGCTTGTTATTCTCGTCCAGAAGTTTCTCGACGATGACGCCGGTCCTCTTCAACAAGGCAGTGGTCTTCCCCTGCTGCTCCACACTTCCGACGATCTTCACCCCCAGCAGGTCACGCTTGGCCTAGAGCTTCGCATTGCTCTCATTTAGTTGCCAGATGACGTCGGTAGACTGTTCAAACGAGGTTTGCAGGTCATCCTGCAACCTCGCCCACCTGGAGATCTGATCCATCTACCTATGGACGAGGGCACACATGCGCCTGTAAGAGTCCTCACCTGCCCGCGAGGCATTTTCCCAGGCCGCCGCAGCAAGGGAGGACATCTCTGCTGCATTTGGGGGGTGGCGGGACATCTCTTCTGCTTCCGCGGCACGGCCGGACCAGTCTGCTGCATCGACGGTGCGACAGGTCCTCCGTGCTGCTTCGGCGACGCAGCGGGACCTCTCTGTGGCTACGGCCGTGCGGCGGGATATGTTGGCTACTATCGCGGTGAGGCGGGACATCTCTCGTGCTCCCGCTTCCAGGCTCGCCTCTCCCTGGTCGCAATCTCTAGATCCAGAACTCACGCTGGCCATGGCGGACGCAAGGGAACAATGATGAATGACTTGTTTTTGACTTTTTGTGGATGAGGAGTTGAGGAGGAATGTGCAGTCATCTTGGAGTAGTAGTATTTATAACCATGTAGTAATACACTCCTAAGTGGGAAACCGTTTAGGTTTTGATCAGTGTGAACAGGTTTGCAATTTGGAATGTGACAGGACGCATGCTCAAAATTTACTGACGGTTATAAGTGCGGCACTATTCCTGAAAGGCGTAACATGGGCACGTACACCTTCTCGGCGGCATACGTGGCGTTTGCACCATAGGGTGCACCGCAATAGGCAATGTCAGCACACATATTTTAATTAGAATGGGTGTGCCCGTCTAGCGCACACACGTTGATCTATCTAACTGTTTCAGTTTGTTGTGGCTAATCGCAAACAGTTCATCCATGTGAAGTGTATGCCATCAATGGCATACACATTGATCTGGCTTACCCATTTCTGTTCTATTGCCTAATCGCAAACAGTTAATCCTTCTGAAGCGTATGCCCTCAATCACACACACCTTGATCTGGCTGACCGTTTCTTTTGTGTTGCCTAATCACAAACAGTTCATCCGAGTGAACCGTATGCTGTATATCACACACACCTTCATCTGGCTGCCCGTGTCTTTTGTGTTGCCTAATCACAAATAGTTCATCCGACTGAATCGTATGCTCTATATCGCACACGCCTTCATCAGACTGCCTGTTTCTTTTGTTCTGCCTCATCGCAAACAGTTCATTGGACTGAACCGTATGCCCTGGATCGCACACGCAACTAAAATATGAACCGTGTTTGATGCATCCTCCATCACAAACGTTTTCACCTTTTTTGACGGTTTTCATACAGCACCATTTGCGATTATGGCATCACACACAGTTTCTCGAAGGGTCTCTGATCGTAGTGTCGCGTTAGCAGCATCCTGCAATAGTGAACACCTAAACGAGATCAACAAATTAGAGTTGAACCTAATATTTCTAGTGTTAAAGATCTCTTGGAAGAAGATGTGGATGGGCATGTTATCTACTTCTGTGCAGAAGCTGCTAGAATTGCCAAACCCGAAAAAGGGATAAAAATAGACCAGTTGTTGGTCTGCCTGTCATTTCAGTTAAAATAGGAGATCATTGTTATCATGGTTTATGTGACATGGGTGCTAGTGTGAGTGCTATTCCTTACAAGTTATATCAAGAAATCAGGGAAGACATAGCACCTGCAGAGTTAGAAGACATAGATGTCACTATTAAACTTGCAAATAGAGACACCATATCACCTTGTGGGATTATTAGAGATGTTGAAGTCTTATGCGGGAAAATAAAATACCCTACTGATTTTTCTTGTTCTTGGTTCCCCACAAGATGACTTTTGTCCCATTATATTTGGTAGACCTTTCTTGAACACCATTAATGCTAAGATAGATTGTCAGAAACAAACTGTGTGTGTTAGCTTTGGTGATGAGTCTCATGAGTTTAATTTTTCCAAGTTTAGTAGGAACCATCATGAATAAGAATTGCCTAGCAAGGATGAATTAATTGGTCTTGCTTCTATTGCTGTGCCACCTACTTATCCTTTAGAACAATATTTGCTAAACCATGAGAATGATTTACATATGCATGAAAGAAATGAAATAGATAATATTTTCTTTGAACAACGTCCTCTGCTTAAACACAATTTGCATGTTGAAACTCTTGGAGGTCCTCCTCCACCTAAGGGTGATCCTGTGTTTGAATTAAAACAATTGCCAGACACTTTAAAATATGCTTATCTTGATGAAAAGAAGATATATCATGTTATTATCAGTGCTAACCTTTTGGAACATGAAGAAGAAAGGTTATTGAAAGTTCTAAGGAAGCACCGAGCTGCTATTGGATATTGATGTTGCTTGAAGCTGCGTCGGTATTTCCCCAAAGAGGAAGGGATGATGCAGCACAACAGTGGTAGGTATTTCCCTCAGATATGAAACCAAGGTTATCGAACTAGTAGGAGAACCAAGCAACACAACGTAAACAGCCCCTGCACACAAATAACAACCACTCGCAACCTGACGTGTTGAAGGGGTTGTCAATCCCTTTCAGGTAACGACGCCTCAATGGTGCATGGACGGGAGAAAGTTGTGATAGATTGAATAAATAGATCGCAAATAAAATAAAGTGCAACAAAGTATTTTTGTATTTCTGGTTTAATAGATCTGAAAATAAAAGCAAGAGAAAAATAGACCGCAAAGGCAAATATATGAGAAAGAAGACCCGGGGGCCGTAGGTTTCACTAGTGGCTTCTCTCGAGAAAAATACCAAATGGTGGGTAAACAAATTTCTGTTGGGCAATTGATAGAACCTCAAATAATTATGACGATATCCGGGCAATGATCATTACATAGGCATCACGTCCAATATTAGTAGACCGACTCCTGCCTGCATCTACTACTATTACTCGACACATCGACCGCTATCCAGCATGCATCTAGTGTATTAAGTTCATGGAAAAATGGAGTAATGCAATAAGAATGATGACATGATGTAGACGAGATCCGTTTATCTATGGCGGTAGATATAGATCCCATCTTTTTATCCTTAGTAGCGACGATACATACCTGTCGGTTCCCTTTCTGTCACTGGGATCAAGCACTGTAAGATCGAATCCACTACCGGGCACCTCTTCCCATTGCAAGATAAATAGATCAAGTTGGCCAAACAAAACCCAAATATCATAGAAGAAAGACGAGGTTATAAGAGATCATGCATAAAAGAGATCAAAGAAACTCAAATATTTTCATGGATATAAAAAGATAGATCTGATCATAAACTCAAAGTTCATCGATCCCAACAAACACACCGCAAAAGAGTTACATCATATGGATCTCCAAGAGACCATTGTATTGAGAATCAAGAGAGAGAGAGAGAGAGAGAGAGAGAGATGAAGCCATCTAGCTACTAACTACGGACCCGAAGGTCTACAAAGAACTACTCACGCATCATCGGAGAGGCACCAATGGAAGTGGTGAACCCCTCCGTCATGGTGTCCAGATTGGATCTGGTGGTTCTGGACTTTGCGGCGGATGGATGAATATTTCATCGACTCCCCTAGGGTTCTGGAAATATTGGGGTATTTATAGAGCAAAGAGGTGGTCCGGGGGGCACCCGAGGTGGGCACAACCCACCAGGGCGCGCCTGGGCATCCTGGTGCGCCTTGGTGGGTTGTCCCCTCCTCGGGACTCCCCCTAGGTGCAACCATGCCCCAACATCTTCCTTCTGGTCCATAAAAAATCTCCGTAAAGTTTCGTGGCATTTGGACTCCGTTTGATATTGATTTTCTGTGATGTAAAAAAACATGAAAAAAAACAACAACTGGCACTTGGCACTATGTCAATAGGTTAGTACCAAAAATGATATAAAATGACTATAAAAAGAATATAAAACATCCAAGATTGATAATAAAACTTCATGGAACAATCAAAAATTATAGATACGTTGTAGACGTATCAGCATCCCCAAGCTTAACTCCTATTCGTCCTTGAGTAGGTAAGTTATAAAAATAGAATTTTTGATGTGGAGTGTTGTTCATCATGTCATATCATATTCTTTTATTTATAGCATGGACATTTTGACTTTTATGTGATTCAAAGCAATAGTCTAGTTTTGACATAATAATTTAGATACTCAAGCATATCAACAAGCAACCATGTCTTTCAAAATATCAAGCCAAAATAAGTTATCCCTAGCCCATCATGCTCAAACATTGATCCATTCATGAAACACACTCGAATATTAACTACACCCAATACTTAAGCATGATCATATTGCCTCCTAGTTGGTGCTTTTATAAGAGAAGATGGAGACTCAAAATAAAAATTGCATAAAGTAAAAGAAAGGCCCTTCGCAGAGGGAAGTAGGGATTTGTACAGGTGTCAGAGCTCAGAGCGAAAAACTTAGAGATAAAAACATTTTGGGAGGTGTATCCATCCCACCAACGAAAACAACTTAGTGTTCCCAATAGTTTCCATGCATAGATATATCATAGGCGGTTCCCAAACAAAAAATAAAGTTTATTCCTTTTTCCACCATAACTTTCACTTTCCATGGATAACCGTATCCACGGGTGCCCTCCATACCAACACTTTCCAAGGAATTTATTATTTGACAACATAAAGTAAATTCATTTGTTTTTGCATTTCGGGACTAGGCATCCCTAATACCTTTGCCTTACTCTCGTGCAATGACAAGTGAATAAACACTCATCTTGAGAATTACAAATCTGGCATGGAAAATATTAGCCACCCTCACCGCTCCGCGAGTGAAACAAACACACAAAAGAGAAGTTTATTTTGAAAAATTAGAGATGGCACATGCAAATTTGCTTAGAACGGTAAAAGAATACCTCATATAGGTAGATATAGTGGACTCATGTGGCAAAACTGGTTTAAAGAATTTTGGATGCACAAGTAGTGATCATACTTAGTGCAAAATGAAGGCTAGCAAAATATTGGGAAGCAACCAACCAAGAAACGAATAATCTCATAAGAAAGCATTAAGCATGATTAACACCGAATAATGCACCACAAGTAGGATATAATTTCATTGCATGATTATTGACTTTCGTGCATGCATAAGGAATCACAAACCTTAACACCAATATTCTTACTAAAGCATAATTACTCATCAAGATGACTCACATATCACATCATCATATCTCAAAACTATTACTAAGAATCAAGTTTATTTTGTCCAATGTTCTTCATGACATTTTTTCTTTTCTTTATCCTTCTTGGATATCTATCACTTTGGGACTAATTTTCATGTGTTGCTTTTCATAAGCTCAAACAAATATAAGTGAAGATCATGAGCATAACAAATTTTCTTTCTCTCAAAATAATTTAAGTAAAGCAAGAGAGAATTTCTTAAATTTTTTACTAACTCTCAAATAAATATAAGTGAAGCAAGAGAGCATTTCTTCAAAAATAACAAAGCACACCGTGCTCAAAAAGATATTAGTGAAGCACTAGAGCAAGTCCATTGCTCATAAAAAAATTAAGTGAAGCATAGAGAGCAATTCTAACAAGTCATGACATAATTTTGGCTCTCTCAAATAGGTGTGTCCAACAAGGATTGATGAATTAAATCACAAAAATAAAACAAGCAAATACACATATCATACAAGACGCTCCAAGTAAAACACATATCATGTGACGAATAAAAATATAGTCTCGAGTAAAATACCGATAGTTGTTGGAAGAAGGCAGGGATGCCACTCGGGGGCATCCTCATGCTTAGTTGGTTGCTCATTCTTGGATAATAGCTTGGGATGCCGGGGCATCCCCAAGCTTAGGATCTTACATCCTTCCTTCATCCATCGTAAGATAACCCAAAACTTGAAAACTTCAATCACACAAAACTAAACAAAGCCTTCGTGAGATCCGTTAGTATAAGAATAATAAACCACTACTATAAGTGTTGTATCAAATCCATTAATATTTTGTTTTTGTATTATATCTACTGTATTCCAACTCTTCTATGGCAAAAACTCATCAAAGAAAACCATAGAGCCATCAAAATAAGCACACAACACAAAGAAAACAGGATCTGTCAAAACAGAACAGTCTATAGCAATCTGACTTTTTTGAATACTTTTATAACTCCAAATATTCTGAAAACTTAGGACAACCTAAGGAATTTGTATATCGATCTACTGCAAGTGGAATGAGTATTTTATCGCTCTCTGGTAAACAATGAAAATTAATTTCGTGAGCGTAAAAGTTTCTATTTTTCAGCAAGATCAAACAACTATCACCCAAGAAGATCCTAAAAGCTTTACTTGGCACAAACACTAACTAAAACACAAAACACAATCATAACAGTAGCATAATTGTGCTAACATTCAAAAAAAAGGAAGAAAAAAATCAAAAATAAATTTTATTCATTGGTTTGCCTCCCAACAAGCGCTATAGTTTTACGACCTTAGCTAGGCATAAAGCAAGGATCTAAGTTTTGTCTTCCGAAGTTTTGACAACTTTTGTAAGGGTTTTCTCAAAGCCGGGAGGCTCTTTACGCTTCGCTAAATTCTCCGGAAAAGAAACCATCTTAAGATGCAAAATATCCAATCGCTTATTACAAAGAGTAATCAGGGCATTCATGCGATTGATACTACCATTGAGGTGTTTGAGGGGTTCATTATATTTTGTATTTCAACCATATGCTTATGCAAATCACCAAGTTTATCTAACATTTGATCTCCCTCAGGGGTAAAAGGAAACCCCTTCTTTTGAGGTGGAATTCCCAAAATTCCCTCTAATATTCCATAGGCAACGTTGGCATCAAGATCAATGAAGTTTCCTTTGGCGGAAAAATCGAGAAGTCATCTATGATGCAAAGCCAATCCTATGTAAAAATTTTGAAGCAAAACTTTAGCATCCCCCTTTAAGTCGGAAATACGATACGATTCCATAAGCCTATACCAGGCATCTTTCAAATTTTCTCATTGTCCTTGCTTGAAGTAAAGGACTTCAAAATTTGGTGACAAAGGAGGAGTAGGGACGCTAGCCATCGAGACTAGAAAGCAATAGAATGGCAAACGGAAAAGAGAAGCGAATAAAACGGCAAATTTTGTGAAGTGGGGGAGAGGAAAACGAGAGGCAAATGGCAAATAATGTAATTTGCGAGGAGATGAGACTTGTGATTAGGAACCTGGTTATGATGAAGATCCTCCCCGACAACAGCGCCAGAAATGGCATGTGGCCGGGAAACTATCTTGACTTGATCCTCCCCGGCAACGGCGCCAGAAATTTCTTTTGATGTCGCTTGAAGCTACGTCGGTATGTCCCCAAAGAGGAAGGGACGATGCAGCACAGTGGTGGTAGGTATTTCCCTCAGATATGAAACCAAGGTTATCGAACCAGTACGAGAACCAAGCACCACAACGTAAACATCCCCTGCACACAAATAACGACCACTCGCAACCCGACGTGTTAAAGGGGTCGTCAATCCCTTTCAGGTAACGACGCCTCAAACGGTGCATTGACGGGAGAAAGTTGTGATAGATTAAATAAATAGATTGCAAATAAAATAAAGTGCAGCAAAGTATTTTTTGTATTTTTGGTTTAATAGATCTGAAAATAAAAGCAAGAGAAAAATAGATCACAAAGGCAAATATATGAGAAAGAAGACCCGGGGGCCGTAGATTTCACTAGTGGCTTCTCTCGAGAAAAATAGCAAAAGGTGGGTAAACAAATTATTGTTGGGCAATTGATAGAACCTCAAATAATTATGATGATATCCAGGCAATGATCATTACATAGGCATCACGTCCAAGATTAGTAGACCGACTTCTGCCTACATCTACTACTATTACTCCACACATCGACCGCTATCTAGCATGCATCTAGTGTATTAAGTTCATGGAAAACAGAGTAATGCAATAAGAAGGCTGACATGATGTAGACGAGATCCATTTATCTATGGCGGTAGATATAGATCCCATCTTTTTATCCTTAGTAGCAACGATACATACATGTCGGTTCCCTTTCTGTCACTTGGATCAAGCACCGTAAGATCGAACCCACTACCGGGCACCTCTTCCCATTGCAAGATAAATAGATCAAGTTGGCCAAACGAAACCCAAATATCGAAGAAGAAATACGAGGCTATAAGATATTATGCATAAAAGAGATCAAAGAACCTCAAGTACTTTCATCGATATAAAAAGATAGATCTGATCATAAACTCAAAGTTCATCGATCCCAACAAACGCACCACAAAAGAGTTACATCATATCGATCTCCAAGAGACCATTTGATGTAGGGTGGAACCCTAGATGGACGATCTTTCACGAAAGGAGCGGATCCCGCGAAGAACATGAGGGGAAAACACAAAGGGGCACAAAGAGAAACACTCAAACCAACAAGATTGATCACACATGTGCTAGATCCATGAACACAAAGAGAGATACACGATCCAAAGTCAATAAAGGACGATACAAAGGGTAACATGTTCTTCTCCGTGAGGAGGTCTTGAATCCACAAGGGGATCTTCCCGTGAGGGGTCTTGAATCCAAGGTGGATCTTCTTCGTAGAGGGGCCGTGGTCTCTCTCGTGGAGTAGATCCGATATGGATGAGCGATGCTCTATCTCTAATATGAGCTTACACAATGCTAACCCTAAAACGTAGGTAGGAGGAGAGTATATATAGTCTAGGGGGCGAAAGGGTACATGGGCCTCGGCCCTTTACTGTGTGCAGACAGACAGGGCCGGACGTCCGGGCGTCGGGCCGAATGCCTGGGTTGACGAGGCTTTTCTTCTGTCCTCTGTTTGTAGCTTGTCCGGATATCCAGGCATTGGGGCCGGATGTCCGGGGCCTGTAGATGCTTGGCGGCTGGAATGCTGCTGTAGTTGATGTCTCCAGCGGCCTGATGTCCGGGCTCGGGGCCGGATGTCTGGGTCCTGGAGCTGCCTTCTTCTCCTTTTGGCGTTCCTCTTCATCAGTGGACTTGGCGGCTTGTCCATCTTCACGTGCATCTTCGGGAGGGTCCTCTTGGTACCTAATCATGCACAACATCTCAGATTTAGGTAGTAGCCATGTCTCTAGAGGATCATATGTAATATCACTAAGGAGAGAAGTCAGCTCAGTCTCGAGAGCTCTAGCTCGTGCTCGTGTCATGGGTCCTCTTGGCACTTGATGAGACGATGGTAGGTCCATGGGGATGACCATAGGATCCTCCGCATCATCTCCCCTCCCTTGGGGAAGATCTGACCTCGGATCGAAATCCTCATCACCATGGTAGGGCAAGAGATCTTTGACATTGAAGATGTCGCTCACGGAGTACTTGTCGCGTGGAATGTCGATCTTGTAGGCATTGTTGTTGTTGTAGTAGCTTTCAAGCACCTTGAAGGGTCTGTCCGCTCATGGGCGAAGTTTGGACTTGCGTTCGTTGGGGAAGCGGTCCTTGCGAAGGTGTATCCACACAAGATCTCCAATGTTGAACACCATGGGGTGCTTGTTAATGTTGAGCTTGGTCGCAAGTCGTTGTACTTGGCGCTTGATGGTATGTCTTGTATCTTCATGCACCTTCTTGAGATGGTTCACACGTGCACTTGCATCCATATTGATGCACTCTTGTAGTGGTAGAGGAAGAATGTCCAAAGGGGACAATGGGTTGAATCCGTAGACGACCTCGAAGGGGGACTTGTCGGTAGTTGAGTGTCTTGCGCGGTTGTAGGCGAACTCGGCGATAGGTAGACACTCCTCCCACTCCTTGATGTTCTTCTTGATTAGCACGCGAAGTAGAGCGAAGAGTGTGCAGTTGGTCACCTTCGTTTGGCCGTCAGTTTGAGGATGGTACGCCGTGGAGAAGAGTAGCTTGATTCCGAGCTTGGCGCATAGGGTCTTCCAAAAGTAACTCAAGAACTTGACGTCGCGGTCTAAGACAATCGTCTTTGGCACTCCATGTAGCCGTAATATTTCCCTACAAAAGATATTGGAAACATGTGAAGCATCGTCTATCTTGTTGCAAGGAATGAAATGTGCCATCTTAGAGAATCGGCCCACAACAACAAATACCGAATCCTTTCCATTTCTAGTTCTAGGCAATCCAAGTACAAAATCCATGCTAATATCTTCCCATGGTTGATATGGAATTGAGAGAGGCATGTAAAGGCCATGGGATTGAGCTTTAGACTTAGCTTTGCGACATGTAGAGCATCGGTTGGTGAAGCGGTTGACGTTGCGAAACATCTTGGGCCAATATTATTTCTTCGAGAGCGTAGCGGAAGTCTTGTCGCGTCCAAAATGTCCCATTAGCCCTCCTCCATGAGATTCCTGCAAAAGCAACAAACGAAGAGAAGACTCGGGGATGCAAAGTTTGTTAGCTCTCATAAGATATCCATCTTTGAAGTAATAGCGTTCCCAAGATGTATGCGTCAAACATTTGGCATAAGGAGTAGCAAAAGTTGGATCATGCGCATACAAGTCTTTTATGTGCTCACAACCAATGATATCCAATTCAAGTTGAGTAACAAGCATGCATATGCGGGAAAGAGCATCCGCCACAACATTTTCCTTACCTTTGATGTACTTGATGACATAAGGAAAAGGCTCAATGAATTCACTCCATTTAGCATGACGCTTGTTCAACTTAGTTTGACCCTTAAGATATTTAAGCGTTTAATGATCAGTATGAATGATAAATTCACGAGGGCGAAGATAATGTTCCCATTCATGCAAAACTCACACTAAAGCATATAATTCTTTGTCATAGATGGGGTAATTGAGTTGGGCTCCGGAAAGTTTCTCACTAAAGTAAGCTATGGGGCGCTTCTCTTGCGTTTGCACACCTCCTATGCCATTACCACTAGCATCGCAATGAATCTCAAAGGGCTTGTCAAAGTTGGGTAATGCAAGCACATGAGCATGAGCAAGAAAATTATTAAGCTCATTGAAAGCCGTGTCTTGGGATGGTCCCCAAACAAAAGGCACATTTTTCTTGCTCAAAGCATGCAAAGGTGAAGCAATGGTGCTAAAGTCTTTCACAAATCTATGGTAGAAGCCGGCTAAACCAAGGAAGCTACGCACTTGATGCAAGTTGGTTGGTTGTGGCCAAGTTTTAATAGCATTGATCTTAGAGTCATCAACATGAACACCCTTAGAGGAAACAACAAAACCCAAGAAAACGAGCTTATCAACGCCAAAAAGGCACTTTTCCATGTTAGCATAGAGACGCTTTTTTCGAAGAGTTTGCAAAACGGTTTGAACATGGGTGACATGATCTTTGAGAGATTTGCTATAACAAGGATATCATCGAAGTATACCACAACAAACTCACCAATGTAAGGTCAAAAGACATGATTCATAAGACACATAAAAGTACACGGTGCTTCCGATAAACCCATAGGCATGACTAACCACTCATACAAACCAAACTTTGCTTTGAAAGCGGTTTTCCATTCATCGCCCTCTTGTATGCGGATTTGATAGTAACCACTTTTAAGATCTATTTTGGAAAAAAATAGTGGCACCACCAGGTTCATCCAGCATATCATCAAGGCATGGAATGGGATACCTATAGCGAACGGTGATAGCATTGATAGGTCTACAATCGGAGCACATGCGAAAGCTACTGTCTCTTTTTGGCACAAAAATGACCAGAACGGCACAAGGACTCAAACTTTTGCACACATGTCCATGGTCTATGAGATGATTTACTTGCCTTTGTATTTCTTTGGTTTCTTCGGGATTGACGTGGTAGGGAGCTTTGTTCGGAAGTGGTGCTCCGGGGATGAGGTCGATGCGGTGCTCAATGCCTTGTAGTGGAGGTAGTCCCAGAGGTAGCTCGTCGGGGAAAACATATTGGAATTCCTGCAAAAGAGAAGACACTACTAAAGGTAGAGTGTGAGAGGTGTTAGCTTTTGGTGCCTCATCCTTGCACAATAGGACATAGTGTAGGACACTAGATGGGTTCTCACACACTCCTCTTATCTCACTTTTGGTGGCAAATAGAACTAAGTTCTTGTTGCTCATTGTGGAGGCACTCAATTTGGACTTGTGGCGCTCACTCTCTTTTTGGTGGTTCGCTCTCTCACTATTCTCTCCACGATGGGTGGCTTGCTTGTCGGCGATCACTTGGCTTGGAGACATAGGGTGAAGTACGAACTCCTTTCCTTTCATCTTGAAGATGTAGTGGTTCGTTAGGCCGTTGTGGATGACACCTCTATCAAATTGCCATGGTCAACCAAGAAGAAGGTGGCAAACGTTCATTGGAACAACATCACACTCCAAAGTGTCTTCGTAAGCTCCGATTTTGAAGTAGACTTGCACTCTATGCTCAACTTGAATAGTGTCGGAGTCGCTTAGCCATTGAACTTTGTAGGGATGTGGGTCCTTCGTCTTGTGCAATTGGAGCTTGGAGCAAAGTTCTTCACTTGCTAAGTTATGACAACTCCCTCCATCGATGATGACCTTGACAGACCTTCCATTGATGCCGGCCTTGGTATGGAATATGTGGCATCTTTGGTCTTCTTCTTGGTGATTTTGAAGGGTTAAGACCTGGGAGACAACAAGAGCGGGACTTGAATCTTCATCACAAAAGACTTGTTCCTCTTCATCATTCACTTGCTGATGCATGGCGACTTGCTCAAGTGCTTCCATTTCTCCTTCACTCATGGAGTCGTATGTACCATCGTCGTTGAGGATCATGGTTTGCTTGTTGGTACACTCAAAGGACTTGTGGCCCCGGCCTCCGCATGTGAAGCATTTGAAGGAACTTGTCTTGATGGTCTCATCGGTTGGGTTAGATGATGATGAAGCTCTCGGCTTGAAGTTGCTCGTTGTAGGAGGATGACTTGAGGTTGTCGAAGCTTTCTTGTAACTCGACTTGTCGATGTTTCTTGTAGAAGGCTTGGTTGATGTAGACGGTGTTGGAGTCGTTGAAGCTTGGGTGTTGGAGAAACCATAGGACTTGGATGAGAACTTGACATACTTGAAGTCATCTTGCACTTGACGTTCTGCTTTGGTAGCTTGATGCACTAGCTCGATTAGGTTCAAGTATGGTTGGAAGTCGGCGATCTTCTTGATGGGATGATTGAGTCCATTCAAGAAACGTGTCATAGTTTGCTCATCATCTTCCGTGACATTGGCTCGTATCATTGTAATCTCCATTTCCTTGTAGTACTCTTCAACGCTCTTGGTTCCTTGCTTGAGTAGTTGGAGTTTCTTGAAGAGGTCGCAGTTGTAGTAGGTAGGCATGAAGAGTGCTCTCATGACATCCTTCATTTGCACCCAAGTAGTGATGGGTGGTTCACCTTTTGTCTCTCGGCGCTCAATGACTTGTTCCCACCAAATGAGGACATAGTCTTGGAACTCAAGGGATGCCATCGCGATCTTCTTCTCTTCTTCATAGTTGTCAAAGCGAAAGATTTTGTCGACCTTCAATGCCCATGAAAGGTACTCTTCAGGATCATTGCTTCCATTGAACTTGGGCATGGTGAACTTTAGCTTGCCGTAGCGTTGCTCTTCATTGTGTTCGGGTCAGGGATGATGACGTCCTTGACGAGGAGGATCGTCTCTCACAACCTGCTCTTGCCGTGGAGGATTTCCATTGTCTTCTTGTTCTTGTTGAACTTGATGTTCTTGGTGAGCTTGTGGAGGAACTTGTCGAGCTTGACGTTGCACGCGTGCTTGATATACTTGTTCTTGAACTTCTTCGCGAAGTGCTACTTCATGTTCACGAGCTTCTCGGCCTCGTTTGGCTACGGCTCGACTTGATTCTCGGAGTGCACGTTGCCCCTCAAGTGCATGAGCTTCTCGCAATTGTTGCTCTTGACGTTGTGCCTCGACATCTTGTGCTTCTTTGTGAAGACGTGCTCGCTCTTCCTCTTCGTGTTGGCATGGTTGTTGCCGTTCTCGTGCTTGCGCAAAGGTAGCTTGGTTTTGACGATGTCGTTGTTCTTGAGAGTTGTTGTTGTGTAGAGGGTTGCGGTTGGCTTGACGATCTTGGCGTGCAACATGACGAAGAGTATTCGATGTCGGTGTACTTGAGCCAGAGATGGTGTAGTCGGAGTGTCGACTTGAGCGGCTCCATCTTGATGAGGATGAAGTGGAAGAAGAGAGGTTGAGCAACAAAGCATGAATCTCATCCATTCTTGCATTGTTCTCTTGCTTGTGGTCATCGAGCTTGTGGTCTAAGTAGTCTCTTGTACGTTGCTTGGAGAGTCGCAAGTCGGTGGTGAGGTTGTCGATGCATTCACTCATTGCTTGTTGCGCTCTTGATGAAAAGCACGTTGTGCACCAAAGAGGTGGCTCTTTGTGACGTAGGAGTTCATGTCTTCGTCTTGCCTGATGAAGAGTGGGTTTGTAGAACTACTTGGCCTATCCATCATTCCAAGAGAAATATGTGAGTGGGATAAAGAGAAGAACGTATACCAAATGTACCTTGACCGATGTTGAAGATGGATCAAAGATCACTCCAATGTGGAACAAGGAAATAACACAATTGTTACCAATTCTTGTCGGTTTCTCACACCTACACAAGTAAACGCTTATGGTGGAGCTTGGTTAGGATGGTGGCACAAAATTTGATGCAATTGTTAGCAAGCTTAATAATGTTGGAAAAGATTCGCAAGTTTGCAATGTGTAAGTGCATCTAGTTCCACCCCTAGTTGGTTTTGGAGTATTGACGACAAACCTAGTTGAGGGACTAATGTGTTTGTGAGAATTGCAAGATAACACAGGTAGAAGTCCCTCATTGATTCGGTTTTCCTACCAGAGATGACCCCTAAAAATGTATGAAGACATTGAAGTCAAAGGTGGTATATGAAGATATTCACATTGAAGACTATGACAAGAGAAGACACCACATGAAGCCTATGGAGCTCGAAGACTTAGATCTTTCGTAGTTCTCTTTCTTCTGTGTTGAGTCATAGGAACCACCGTACTGTTAAGTGGGGTCCAAGAGAACCAGTCAGAATGACTGAAGTGATGCTTAAACAAAACCTATGTCTTCGAGTGAAGACTTTGAGAGCGAATCTTGTCCAGAGTCGGGCAAGTCAGCTTTGCTTGAAGCCCAAGTAAAGTTGCCGTGTGAGTTTGAAATCTGACCGTTGGAACACGTGTCAGTTCCTTAGTGACCCAGGGTCATTTCGGACAAATCAGGTCGGGTTGCCAAGTGGCTATAAATAGCTCACCCCCTACAACCATAAACGGTTGGCTGCTCAGATTCAGAGTACGGCTTTTGTCGTTTGAGAGCAACCCACCTCGAAGCCTTTGAGAGAGAATTCCTTGCGAGGATAAATCCCTAACCACCCAGAGCCAAAGAGAATTAGGCATCACTTAAGTCTTCTTGTCTGTGTGATCTGAAGACTTATTACACTTGAGGACTGTGCATCCTCCAGCCGGTTAGGTGTCGCGTTCTGAGCATCCAAGAGACATTGTGGATTGTCGGTGAACGAAGTCTGTGAAGGTTTGGGAGTCTACCTTGAAGACTTACCAGAGTGATTGGGCGAGGTCTGTGTGACCTTAGCTCAAGGGGAATACGGTGAGGACTGGGTGTCCTAAGCTGCGTGTTCAGGACTGGGTGTCCGGGACTGTGTGTCCTAAGGTTTAAGTACCTAGCCGCCCTAACCAGAAGTACAGTTGTCACAGCAACTGGAACTGGTCCAACAAATCATTGTCTTCAGCGAGTCACTGGTTTCATCTTCCCTTCCCTTTACTTACTGTTACTCCTTGTGAAGTCATTGTATGTTCGCACTACCTTTTGTCTTCACTGAGTGACTGCGTGTTCTGTGTGGCTTCACAATATCTTCCTACCTGATCCTTACTACATTACTGCTATTAGTCATTGTGCTTTCACTCTATTGAATACTTGACTATGGTTTGCCTAGTGTAGTCTACCTTCCGCTGCAGGGTAATAGGTTTATTTCTATCGTTTGTCTTCATAACTTCCACGTTTTGAAGACTTTCATAAAAATCGCCTATTCACCCCCCCTCTAGTCGATATAACGCACTTTCAATTGGTATCAGAGCAAGGTGCTCCCTTATTCTGTGTGATTCGGTTTAACCACCTGGAGTTTTAGCTATGTCGACTGCAGGGATAATTAAAGTCTCCGCTGCGTGCCCCGTCTTCGATGGAACTGAATATCCCTACTGGAAGAATAAGATGCGCATGCATCTTGAAGCCATTGACGTCGACCTATGGTATGTCGTCAAGAACGGCGTTCCCAAGGCTGGAGAAGGTGTCACTGCTGCTGATGTCAAGAAGTTCGTTCAACTAGACTCTACTGCCAAGAATATCATCTGTGGTCATCTGACCAAAGGACAGTATGGC
The DNA here is from genome assembly GCF_002162155.2 of Triticum dicoccoides. Classification (NCBI taxonomy): domain Eukaryota; kingdom Viridiplantae; phylum Streptophyta; class Magnoliopsida; order Poales; family Poaceae; genus Triticum; species Triticum dicoccoides. The sequence continues at coordinate 277,386,841 of NC_041392.1, read as the reverse complement.
CGTGTGAGTGCTTTGGAAACATCTAAGCTGGTCTGGGACCGGCTCTCCAAGGTCAATGAAGGCGTCTCAACCCAGAGAGATCAGAGAATCAGTATCCTTCACAACCTCTTCAACCGCTTCAAGCGAAATGACAATGAGAATGTCCAGCTCACATTTGACCGACTCACTGACATCACAAATGAGCTTCAAGCCCTCGGCGCTACTGAGATCACCAAACATGAAGTCGTCAAGACACTACTGAGATCACTTGATAGTTCGTTTGACACCCTAGCCCTGATGATTCAAGAACGTCCTGATTTCAAGACACTCGATCCGTCTGACATACTTGAGAGGCTCAACACACATGAGTTTCATCTTTCTGAGAAAAGAGATATCTACGGTCCAAACTATGGGCGAACTCGTGCCTTGAAGGCAAAAGCCGTCTCCTCATCTGAAGAAGAATCTGACAGCATTTCGGATGATCCTGAAGACATTGGAAGGGAACTTGCTATGCTTGTGAAGAAGTTCCAAAAATTCACCAAGAAGAAAGGTTTCAGAAAGTCTTCCCGATCAAGCTCAAGGAATGATGAAGCTTCTGCTCACGACTACAAGAAGAAAACATGTCACAAGTGCAAGAAACCTGGCCACTTCATCTCTGAGTGTCCACAGTGGGACAATGAGAACAAAAAGAAGAAGAAGAGCAAGGAATATGACTCTGACGACAAGAAGAAGAAGAAATACTCAAAGTCTTCTTCCAAGTCTTCCTCAAAGTCTTCATCACACAAGAAGAGCTTATCTGGCAAGGCACATGCATTTGTTGGTAAGGAAATGGATTCAGAGGAGGAGTCCGCTTCTGAGGAGGTGGAGGTGGAGTCTGAGGAGGAGTCCGATTCAGGCGTCGCAAGTCTGGCTACAGCATACGTTGCCAAGTCCATCTTCAACACTGAAGACAATGACTTCATCACCGACACCGATGCAAATGACAAGGACTACTCCGCTTCTACCTACTGCTTCATGGCACGCAGTGCCAAGGTAAACACACGCACTACTCACTATCAAACATCTAGTGACGATGACTCTGATTGTGGTTCAAAACCCAGCTACAAAACACTTGCTAAAATTGCAACTGAACAACAGAAAGCTATGAAACATATTCAAAAACTGCTAGACAGAAGCGATGATCTGTTAGGTGCTGAAATGACTCGATCTGAATCCTTAATTGAAGACATAAAAAATCTTCATGTTAAGTATGAGGAACTTGAAAGTCGTCATGAAACTCTCTCAACAACTCATGAAAAGCTTTCCTATGATTATCTTCAAAGGAAGCAAGATCTTGAGAAATTGAGAGCGGCTCATGAAGATCTTCAAAAGGAAAACGAGTCACTTCGCGCCAAACAGATCAGTTCCGCTCAGGAAGGATTTGAACCACCATGTCTTAAATGCATTGAACGTGATAATGCTACTTCTGTTGCTGAATGTTCTACTGCTACTACTGTTGCAATATCTTCAACTGTTGATGTGGTAACTAACCCCTCTGCTGAGGATACCACTGCTATTGCTGATGAGAATGCTAGGTTGAAGACATTGCTTGAAACAGGGATGTACAAAAGTCTTAAAGGGCATCAGACACTATGTGATGTCCTCAAAAAGCAGATTCTGAACCGAAACCCGAGGAAAGAGGGTGTTGGGTTCGTAAGGAAAATGAATGTTGATGGCTCTTACTGGAAACCTGAGCAGTACCCCAAAACCACGTGGGTTGCTACAAAGGAACCTTCAGCAGATCCATCCAATCTATCTGGCTTCACTTGTGCTAACCCCATTATCATTGATGAATCCCTTGATGCAAACTATAAACTGTTTAAGAATCAGAATGGTGAAGTGTTTGCCAGGTACATTGGTACTAACTGCAGGAATGGACCGCCTATGAAGAAGATCTGGGTTCCAAAAAGGTGTCTGGAGAATCTTCCTGTGAATGTCATCATGACACCTCACATGAAGAAGACAAACCTCAGACCAAAGGCTTCATACGGTCCAAAGGCCTCATACAGACAGAGGACTCACCTGAGTCGCACTAACGCAAATGTTTTGCAGGGAAACCATACTCAGGCATATGAATATGAGAGTGGTTCATCAAACCACCATGTTCATAAGACCAAGAACTATTCTGCTTATTCTTATGAGTACTATTGTCCGCCTGCAAGACTGTTTGCTAGGGCTCCAAAGCCAAAGTTCTCAGATGCTGCACTTAGACTTATTGCTTCTAAGCCACCCTTGAAGATGTGGGTGGCTAAGAAAGCTTAACTCTCTTTTGCAGGGAAAGGTCTCCAGCAGAAAACCAAAATCGTCTGACGCTATTGCTGGGGACCTTAAACATCTTGTAGGGCGCAAGATCAAATGCCCGAATGGTCTTACTATGTACTTCATTTCTGCATCGCTTGCTACTCTCCCTATTAGTCCTAATTTGGATCTAAGCTTTCATAACCCACTGGTTCATCAAATGTTTTTGCTTCACAATGCTCTTCGTGAAGCCTATCCCCCTAACTGCACTGTAGGGTACGACACCAGCGTCTTCAGAATGGATTATTGATAGTGGGTGTACAAATCACATGAGTGGCAAAAGAAGCCTTCTTATGGACTCAACCTTACGTCCATCCGACAAGAGCCACATCACATTTGCTGACACTGGTAAAAGTAAGGTATTGGGTCTAGGTAGAGTTGCAATCTCAAGGGATCAACACATGGATAAAGTCATGCTTGTTGAATCCCTTGGCTTCAACTTAATGTCTGTCTCAATGCTTTGAGATTTAAACATGATCGTAATATTTGGAAAATATCGTTGCCTTGTTCTAATGGAATCTGACAAGTCTCTAGTATTTGAAGGGTATCGAAAAGATGATTTGTACGTGGTAGATTTCTCAGCAGGACCACAGCTTGCCGTATGTCTTCTAGCAAAAGCTTCAGAATGCTGGCTCTGGCATCGGAGGCTTGGGCATGCTGGCATGAGGAACCTCCACACCCTGGCAAAGAAGAAGCATGTCATAGGCATCGAGGGCGTCAAGTTCAAGAAAGATCACTTATGCGGTGCCTGTGAGGCAGGAAAGATGACGAGGGCCAAACATCCCTCAAAGACAATCATGACCACTACTCGACCCTTCGAACTGCTTCACATGGATCTTTTCGGTCCCACTCATTACTCAACTCTTACTACTACTGCTTGTCTCTATGGCTTTGTCATTGTTGATGATTATTCTAGATATACTTGGGTGCACATAATCCTTTACAAGACTGAAGTGCAGGATGTCTTCAGACGCTTCGCCAATCGAGTAATGAACAACTATGGTGCCAAGATAAAGCATATCAGAAGTGACAATGGCACTGAATTCAAGAACGCTGGCCTTGATACATATCTTGATACCTTGGGCATCACACATGAATTCTCAGCCCCGTACACGCCACAGCAGAATGGGGTCATCGAACGCAAGAACAGAACACTCATTGAGATGGCCAGAACGATGCTAGATGAATACAAGACTCCAAGAAAATTCTGGCCTAAAGCCATTGATACTGCATGCCATACAATCAATCGTGTTTATCTTCACAAGCTTCTGAACAAGACATCTTATTAGCTCCTTACTGGCAAGAAGCCAAATGTCAGTTACTTCAGAGTATTTGGCGCCAGGTGCTGGATCAAGGACCCACATCACACCTCAAAGTTTGCACCAAAAGCACATGAGGGTTTTATGCTTGGATATGGAAAGGATTCGCACTCCTACAGAGTCTTCAATCTCTTTCATTACAAAGTGGTTGAAACAGTGGATGTGCGGTTCGATGAGACCAACGGTTCACAAAGAGAGCAACTGCCAAATGTGCTAGATGAAGTTCCATCCAGTGAATCAATCAAGCTAATGGGAACTGGAGAAATTATACCTTCTGAAGCTCATCCTGAAGAAGAACTTATCATCTCAGCACCTGATCAACATGAAGACAATGCTCAGCCTGAAGACATTCCTTCTAACAACGACAATGATTAGCAAGAGCAAAATCTTCGCCCTGTACATCCTCGCGTTGCCAATGAAGTGCAGATTGAAAGAATAATTGATATCATCAATGCACCCGGTCCACTCACTCGTTCAAGGGAAACTCAGCTAACAAATTTCTGTGGGCACTTCACATTCGTCTCAATAACAGAACCCAAGAAAGTTGAAGAAGCCTTCATGGAACCTGAATGGATTCAAGCTATGCAAGACGAGCTTCAACAGTTTGAGCTGAATAATGTATGGGAACTGGTCAAGCGTCCCGATCCTCGGAAGCACAACATAATAGGCACCAAATGGATATACCACAACAAGCAAGATGAGCATGGTCAAGTTGTCAGAAACAAAGCTCGTCTCGTTGCTCAAGGATATACTCAAGTGGAAGGCGTTGACTTCGATGAAACATTTGCTCATGTGGCTAGACTTGAAGCCATACGCATACTGCTGGCCTATGCAAATCATCACAACATACTTCTTTATCAAATGGACGTGAAGATCGCCTTCCTCAATGGCAAGATTGAAGAAGAAGTGTATGTTGCACAACCTCCTGGCTTTGAAGATCCAAAACATCCTGACATGGTATACAAGCTCAACAAGGCACTGTATGGCCTCAAACAAGCCCCTCGGGCCTGGTATGACATACTCAAATACTTCCTGAAGAGCAAAGGCTTCATACCTGGTTCTCTCGACCCCACTCTCTTCACAAAGACATATGATGGTGAACTGTTTGTGTGCCAAATATATGTGGATGATATTATCTTCGGCTGCACCAATCAGAAGTACAGTGAAGAGTTTGGATATATGATGCAAGAGCAATATCAAATGTCTATGATGGGAGAGCTGAAGTTCTTTCTCGGTCTTCAAATGCAACAGCAACGCAACGGCATCTTCATATCTCAAGAGAAGTATCTCAAAGATTGCCTGAAGAAGTTCGGTATGCAAGACTGCAAAGGCTTCACGACACCAATGCCAGCCAAGCATCATCTGGGTCCTGACGACAATGGTAAAGAGTTCGATCAAAAGGTATACTGCTCCATGATTGGTTCTTTACTTTATCTATGTGCATCTAGGCCAGATATTATGCTTAGTGTTTGCATGTGTGCTCGATTTCAAGCGGCACCAAAGGAGTCGCATCACTTAGCTGTGAAGCGAATTCTTCGATATTTGGCTCACACCCCAACTCTAGGATTATGGTATCCAAAGGGCTCAGAGTTTGATCTGGTTGGATTCTCGGATGCTGATTATGCTGGTGACAAAGTTGATCACAAGTCTACATCACGCACATGTCACTTTCTGGGACGATCACTTGTATGTTGGTCTTCAAAGAAGCAGAACTGTGTATCTCTCTCCACTGCTGAATCTGAATACATTGCTGCTGGATCTTGCTGCGCTCAGCTTCTGTGGATGAAGCAAACGCTCAAAGACTATGGCATTCATCTGAAGCAAGTGCCACTCTACTGCGACAACGAAAGCGCCATCAAGATTGCCAACAACCCAGTTCAGCACTCGAAGACAAAGCACATTGAAATTCATCATCACTTTCTCAGAGATCATGTTGTGAAGGAAGATATTGATATCATACACGTCAACATTGAAGAGCAATTGGCAGATATCTTCACCAAGCCCTTGGATGAGAAGAGATTTTGCAAGTTACGGTGTGAGCTAAATATCCTGGAATCCTCAAATGTCCTGTGATCAGGCACACATCCTAACCCTTATGCATATTGATGACTTAGATGTGCAACACACGAAGTAAAGTATATCTTCAATCAATGAAGACATACATTCTAAGTGTGAATACATTAATGTGGAATTTGACTTCGGAGCGCCACGATAATTGTGCGCCGTGTCTGGGTCTAATACTTCCTATACGGTGGGTAACGCCACCACCAAATGTTCTATTTTGAAGTGTTTCACTCATGGCGTTACCTTGCTATGTCTTCACATTTGGTTTGGCTTCAATCTCAACATGTCTTCATGATTATCTTCACTATGTTGATTATATATATATACATATACTAGTGTTCTGTCCTCTACAACATTCACTTATAGCTATGTCTTCTTGTTGAATCTTTTGAACTAAGTGAATGTGATCGGACCCTAACCTCTCTATGCTATCTATCTCAAACTCTATCTCCCCAAATCATATGCATTCTATTGAAACTGTCGAATGTCTTCTCTACGTCCTTGTCAGTAGAAGATACAAAGACAAACCTTAAGTCCACTTTCAATGCTCATTCCTCCACATGAAACCCGGAGAAGTAGGAACGACCACCCGACAATCCAGGCGTGCGTGGGACGTGGAACAAACCCCAAAATTCTGCATGATGGCCACGTGTTCCTCAGATGCGAATCGCCAGGGGAACCTGTGTAATAATGCAGTGCCGCCCCTGTACCTATAAATACACACTTCACGGCGGTCATTATCTCTTTTTCCACTCTCGCACGAACCCTAGCGCCACCGCTATCCCTCGACGACGCCGGCGACGAAGCGCTTCGCTGCCGCAACCTCTCCGACGCCGTCTTCACGCCGATCGCGGACATCGTCCTCTCCGCTGTCGCCATAGGTGTCCTCCGTCGCCAAGTTAGGGCACGGAAGATTGAACTGCTCGGCCTCATCTTCCACTCCGTCTAGCAGTTCTTAGTGTGGTAAATAAAACTTCCTTTTTACGGCACCGTTGATCCTATGGCTTTGTCACTTTCTACCACAAGTAGTTTCTATTCACACAAGTTAGATCTCTCTCATACCGCATCTCATAACATGCCTAGTATATTCACTTGTACTTCACAAAGTAGTTAGATTCCTCACTTGTACTGATCTCTGGATTCGTACAAATCTGGAACCAACTCCTTATCTATGAGTGAATGTCTTCGCACGATGAGGTCAATGTCTTCTAAACTGATTTATATTCAAAATCTTCTGAGAATGCATATGACCTCTTCCCCTTCCCTTGCACCTTAATGTTGTCACAGGTACATGTCCGTGGGAGAATCCCTTGGTTCTCATAGTCTGCATTCATTTGCAGAATTCTTACAGCATCATATAAATTCTCCCGAAGCAAGTTCCTGTTTGTCCAGCAAGCGAAAATCTTTGAAGCCTTTAAACATGTTGAAGCCTTTTAGTTTAAAGTTCATGGCTTCAGAGAAATCAGCAAGGAAGGGTGGCAGAAAGCGTCGTGGAGAAACATCTAGAGATCTGCCAGATGACCTCTCAGAACTGTACAAGACAGATCCTGAAGAGGATTACAATCAGCGCAAGACCCGAATCCAATGGATTCAAAGATATTGGGCAGAACAATGGTTCAAATACCGATTTGTAACCCAGGAATATGCTGAGAAAAATGCCATCAAGATACCGTGGGGAGACATCCTATACAAGAATCTTCAACCCAGGTCCAGAGATGAAGCCATTGAACAAGGCTTCTATCCCTGCATGGTCCGTGGGCCACAGCCTGTTGATGCACACCCATCGTCACTACTATGGTGTCGTGACGACATTCTGTTCAAGCGCAACTTCCAGTTTGCCCAGAACTCAGCGAAGCAAAACAAGAAGACATTGGGACTAGACTTCAACCCTGGTCCCTCAGCTCCAAGGGCTGATGGCACACGAGATGCAGAACCCAATGTCGCCGGTCCTTTCTACAACCTTGAAGGCATCATCACCCATATCTTGGTTCAAGGGACTGTAGTGAATGAGCCTGCAGCTGACACTGAATCAGATGAAGCGCCTGCAGCACCGAAGCCAAAGAAGTTGAAGAAGCCTAAAGCTTCAAAGCCTGCCCCTTCACCAAAAATCTCACGGGCGAAGCCACTGGCAACTGCACCTCCTGAAGACAGTGTGCAATCCGAAGATTTATCATGCATCTCCAAGCCCCAGAAGGTCAAGATGCCTCTGCCACACACCGGCCAAGAGCTAACAGCTGCTGCCATTCTGCGCAATGATGCCATTGATCTGTCAAGTGATGAAGATCTTGCAGATGACGCTCTTGAGCAACTCATCAAGAGCAAAGAAGAAGCAGAAATCTTCAATGATCTGCCTCTCTTTGATGTAACAATCATCCACAACTTCATTGATGAATGGTTTGAAACGCCAAACATCAGCTTCGACGATCTCCAACTACCCATTGGCCTCAGTGTCGCCTTCCATGGCGCCATTGCTTCAGAGTTAGCTATTGCCCAGCGCATTGTTGAACTGAAGCAGAAGATTGACTTTGAGAAATCTTAGTTCAAGAAGCATATGGCCAAGCTCAGTGTGTAAGACGTGAAGAATTTCAAGATTATGCTGCACGAGCTCAAGGAAGCCTTTCTAAAGAAACGTGCAGAAGCTCAGGGTTCTCGTGAGCGCATGAAGGTCCTGGCTGATAATTGTGTGCAAGCCTACAATGAGGCTGAGAAGCACAAGGGCCTTGGGCGTCCTGGCATCGACCCCAGGATGGCTGCCAAGAAGCAGAAGAAGCCCGCTATGGCTGAACCTGAAGCACCAAGGCAGGAGGCAGATCCCCTTGTCTTCCCAACTAGCATGACTGGCCCGAAGCCAAAGGTCAGGTCAACCGCTTCAGAACTGAAGAAGACCAGGACTGCTGAGGCTGAAGCAAGGAAGAGAAAACATCCTGAAGCCTCTGCTACTGCCCCCGCCAAGAAGAAAAGAATGACCAAGAAGGAATGGGCTGCTCTCACAGAGCCCTTGATTGTTGAACCCATTTCCATGGTTCACCCCGACGCCGATCCACAAGAACGTCAACTGACTGTCCATGAGCCTGCTTTGACAGAGGCTCATGAAGCTGAAGACTTTCCAGCAGCTGATCCCATCGGTGCTGAAGACATTGGTCATCATGACCATGTTGAAGATGATGCAGCCCTTCCTCAGCTAGAACACCAACAGGTATCATCGCCTGTGCTAACGCACAGCAAACTCATCAGCATTGGTCATCCACTGACGCCAATTGCACAGGATGCTTCATGGGCGGATCGCCCACAAGAGAATGAAGACCTTGAGGCCCAGCCAATAGCAACTCCACAGGCGTCACCCGCATTGCGCAGGCTTCGCAAAGGTCCAAGGCCTCAAGTCTCTGCTGAAGACAATCCGGCTGCATCAGCCACGGAAGAAGAAGTCCCACAAGTTGCCACTCCCCTGTCCCACCAAGAAGCAGTTCTCGAGGAGAACGTGATCGTGACCGATCCTCCTGCTCGTCAAGTGGAGGTTGAACATCTTGAGGCTGCCACCACCAACACCACTGAAGCCACTGATGCTGTCATGGCTGAAGCTAATGTGGAGCCCTCACCAACAAAAGCACCAGAAGTCAGCGAAGCCACTGATCCTGCCACTTCTGTTCCTGAGTCTGCTTCCGGTCCCCAGTTCGACTATCATGTTGAGCATAGGCCTCAGGTACAGAAGCCAATCCCAAGATTGCCAAGGTTCCCAGGTCTTGCATCAACACCTGGCTCCTTCAATATCAATGGCTTCAGAGCAGACAACACATTCTTCAACAGCTCCAGGAACCCCTACTCCAGGGAAAGAATATCATCTGATCGGTTCTGGAGTTATCCGCAGCGAAGCTATTACTCATGCGTTCTTTACAACCAAGGTCGCATCTTCCCACACAAGCGCCTTGACATTGAAGCAATAGCTGGTCTGCCCTGTCTGGAAGAAGCTTTGGATTGCTTCAAAGAGGTTGGACTATTGTCGTTCGTCACTGACCAAGAGCATTGGAATGAAGAGTTGCTGCTCCAATTCTATGCCACACTTCACATCCGCGGGTATAGCAGAGATCCGAAGAGTTGGGTCCTGGAGTGGATGACAGGAAATGTTCATCACGAAGCCAAAGCCTTTGACATCATTGAGCTCACTGGTTTGCCCACTCCTGGCGATCTCTACGAGCATGGCTGTCAGCTTCATAGTGAAGCTATTGAGAGCATCTTTTAGAAGACTGAACCTAATATGAGTCAGATGCTCAGTATGATGAAGCCATTGCCCCAAGATGCTGCTTATCCCACGGAGTTCTTCGTTGAAGACCTTGAGTATCTGCCAAGAACCATTTATCACATCATAAGGCGAACTCTCTGGCCAATCAAAGGACATGCTCCCCATGCCAAGCTGGAAGGTGCAATGAAGACTTTCGTCTTCTACATTCTTCATGGAAAATGCTTCAATACACAGGATTTCTTCATTCGCCAACTTGATGCATCTGGCTCTGATCTGTTTGGTTTGAAGTTCTACACCCCTTGGGTGATGCGGCTGATCAAACTTCACTCCGCTATCTCATATCAGCCCTCGGCCCGCAACCATCGGATCTTTTTGCCTGATGTGGATATGTCTATTGAAGTCATCTATCCTGAGCCTGCCAAGGAACCTCTCAGTCTTCAGAATGCAGAGCATCAAAGTTTCACTCAGAACGTTGAAGGCGTGGAAGCCGTAACTCGTGTGTATCCTTTGGCTGGCACTACACATGCACCGCATCCTGCTCTCACTGAAGCCACTGACAGTACAAATGCTCCACGACCCAAGAAGCGCACTCGTGTTCTCAACGACTAAGAGCTTCTTATGGCTCTTCATCAAAAACAGGATAGGCATCATGACTGGCTGAAGCGTCAGATGCAAAGCCTCTTGGTGGATGTTAATCGCATTCGCAATCTTGCCACCAAGAATGCTTTTGTTGCCCATGAAACCTCTCACCGCACATGGAAAGGGCTAATGCTGATGTGTTTTGAAGATGATCTTCAAGAGGATGGCTTCACTGAGCGATTCAAGTTTGACTCCACACCTCCTTGAAGGGAAGTGTTGCGACGAACTCCATCCCTTGAAGACTTTGAGTTCTCTTCCTCTGCTGCAACTGTGAATGCCAGAGTGATCGAGGATGAAGACGATGCTACTTCACCACCACCTCCTTCAGCATGCTTCGACTCTGCTTCAAGCTCTTCAGCACCGCCAAACACCACCAACGACCCTGCTGCTTCACCTACTCCTCATGGGAATGAGTAGATGCTCTATGTCTTTAAACCTTTTTGGTCCTTACTGACAAAAGGGGGAGAAGCATATGAGGTTGATAGTCTTCAAGCGGGTCCATATGGGCGGGTGCTTTATATTTTGCTTCGTGCTTACAACTCTCGTTTTGCTACATTTGGTTCTTTGAGTTGTAACACTTAAACTCGATGGTCGTCTGCTACTTATCTGCCACCTTGTGTTGCGATGATAAATTCCGCATGTGCGACGATAAATTCCGCACTTAGATCATTCTGCAGACGTCCATTTTCCATTATGCATGTCATTATCTTCATATACTTTCACATGCATAGTGGATTGTCATCATAAGTTGAAGTGGATCTCCACAAGTACAACCTGCCATGTGCATTTGCATTCCAAAAGCAAATTACTTATATGCACATCTTCAGGGGGAGCCCTTGCAACTTATGAAGACAATTCCTTATCCTTTACAATTTCACAGATTATATTCCCCGTTGAAAACTTCAACTAATTTGTCATCAATCACCAAAAAGGGGGAGATTGTAAGTGCATCTAGTGCCACCCCTAGTTGGTTTTGGAGTATTGACGACAAACCTAGTTGAGGGACTAATGTGTTTGTGAGAATTGCAGGATAACACAGGTAGAAGTCCCTCATTGATTCGGTTTTCCTACCAGAGATGACCCCTAAAAATGTATGAAGACATTGAAGTCAAAGGTGGTATATGAAGATATTCACATTGAAGACTATGACAAGAGAAGACACCACATGAAGCCTATGGAGCTCGAAGACTTAGATCTTTCGTAGTTCTCTTTCTTCTGTGTTGAGCCATAGGAACCACCGTACTGTTAAGTGGGGTCCAAGAGAACCAGTCAGAATGACTAAAGTGATGCTTAAACAAAAACTATGTCTTCGAGTGAAGACTTTGAGAGCGAATCTTGTCCAGAGTTGGGCAAGTCAGCTTTGCTTGAAGCCCAAGTAAAGTTGCCGTGTGAGTTTGAAATCTGACTGTTGGAACACGTGTCAGTTCCTTAGTGACCCAGGGTCATTTCAGACAAATCAGGTCGGGTTGCCAAGTGGCTATAAATAGATCACCCCCTACAACCATAAACGGTTGGCTGCTCAGATTCAGAGTACGACTTTTGTCGTTTGAGAGCAACCCACCTCGAAGCCTTTGAGAGAGAATTCCTTGCGAGGATAAAGCCCTAACCACCCAGAGCCAAAGAGAATTAGGCATCACTTAAGTCTTCTTGTCTGTGTGATCTAAAGACTTATTACACTTGAGGACTGTGCATCCTCCAGCCGGTTAGGAGTCACGTTCTGAGCATCCAAGAGACATTGTGGATTGCCGGTGAACGAAGTCTGTGAAGGTTTGGGACTCTACCTTGAAGACTTGCCAGAGTGATTGGGCGAGGTCTGTGTGACCTTAGCTCAAGGGGAATACGGTGAGGACTGGGTGTCCTGAGCTGCGTGTTCAGGACTGGGTGTCCGGGACTGTGTGTCCTAAGGTTTAAATACCTAGCCGCCCTAACCAGACGTACAGTTGTCACAGCAACTGGAACTGGTCCAACAAATCATTGTCTTCAGCGAGTCACTGGTTTCATCTTCCCTTCCCTTTACTTACTGTTACTCCTTGTGAAGTCATTGTATGTTCGCACTACCTTTTGTCTTCACTGAGTGACTGCGTGTTCTGTGTGGCTTCACAATATCTTCCTACCTGATCCTTACTACATTACTGCTATTAGTCATTGTGCTTTCACTCTATTGAATACTTGACTATGGATTGCCTAGTGTAGTCTACCTTCCGCTGCAGGGTAATAGGTTTATTTCTATCGTTTGTCTTCATAACTTCCACGTTTTGAAGACTTTCATAAAAATCGCCTATTCACCCCCCCCTCTAGTCGATATAACGCACTTTCACAATGCAACAAGTAGACCAAGCAAAATAAGGTACACAGAAACACACACACACACACACACACACACACACACAAAGAGATAAGTGGGGTCGTGCAACCAAGGATGAGCCAAAATGTGGAATCCACGAAAATGCTCTTGTTGCACAACACTAGAGAGACGCTAGCACGATTGCACAATAGGCGGATACGAAGACTTGTGCACAACCTACTAAGCAAAAATGCAACGACTTCTATCCCAAGTATGCTCTATGTATGGTGTTTCGATGATATGATCCAAGATGATCTAGTATGACAATCTTAATGTTGTATGATGCTATGGTTCTTGCTTAAAATCCCTTTACTTATCTTTCCCTTTTGCTTAAAAGCTTGTTTGGCTCATTGTTGTTTGAGCTCTTTTCTCATGAAATGCTTCACGAACCAAGATAGCAATTGTGTATGCGATGACAACTTTGTGGCACAAGAGATGATACCAAGATATGCACCAATGATATGTATGTATGTTATGGGAAGTATGATCACTAATGTGCACAAGTCACGTTGCCGGCAATACTCAATGCTAGTCTCGATGGGTAAGCGAGGCAAAAGAGTAAGGCTATGAAGGCTATCAATGTAGTGGCAAGAATGATGTATCACTAAACCAAGATGAGTTTACCGTTCTTGCTTATGGTATGGTGTCAGAATGATGTAGTGGTTGTTGTCGATGACGCGTCCATGGAGAAGATGAGCGGCGGTGATGTTGATGTCGAATCGTACCTAAATAGCCGAAACACAATAGGACACGGAACCACAACTCAAATTATCAAAGTAAAACGGGATAAAATTGTCCGAGTTGGTAGTGGTAAGCGATGGTGGTGTATGTGGTATATGGCGATGCTATGCGGAAGTGGTGGTGGTATGCGGAAGTGTGTGTGGGCACCGTAACAAAATTTGGCGAAATATGGACGGGAAACGGGCGGTGGATGGAAGTGATGCTGCGAGGGGACGGATGTTCGTGCTTGAAGGCCGGATGTCCGGGGGTGGCCGGATGTCCGGGCTGTCGGGCCGGATGTCCGGGCTCTGGATCCGTGGACGAATTCTGCGTGGAAGGTGGCAAATCGGGGCAAAATTCGAAGGAATTTGTGGATGGAAATTGGTGAAAAGATGATGGAAATCTAGATCTACTTGCAACACATGATATCCGCGGACCAAATCCAACAAAACTTCATCACACCAACAAATCAAAAAAAAATCTGGGGGCTATTTTTGTAGGGAATTTTCAAATTAGGGACAAAATCAACAAAAACATGGCTAGAAAACCCAACGGGGAGGCTCCGAAATCGTGATCAACATGGCTTTAGATACCAAGATGATGTAGGGTGGAACCCTAGATGGCCGATCTTTCACGAAAGGAGCGTATCTCGCGAACAACATGAGGGAAAACACGAGGGGAAAATACAAAGGGGCACAAAGAGAAACACTCAAACCAACAAGATTGATCACACATGTGCTAGATCCATGAACACAAAGAGAGATACACGATCCAAAGTCAATAAAGGACGATACAAAGGGTAACCGGTTCTTCTCCGTGAGGAGGTCTTGAATCCACAAGGGGATCTTCCCGTGAGGGGTCTTGAATCCAAGGTGGATCTTCTTCGTAGAGGGGCCGCGGTCTCTCTCGTGGAGTAGATATGATATGGATGAGCGATGCTCTATCTCTAATATGAGCTTACACAACGCTAACCCTAAAACGTAGGTAGGAGGAGACTATATATAGTCTAGGGGGTGAAAGGGTACATGGGCCTCGGCCCTTTACTGTGTGCAGACAGACGGGGCCGGACGTCCGGGCGTCGGGCCGGATGTCCGGGCTGACGAGGCTTTTCTTCTGTCCTCTGTTTGCAACTTGTCCGGATATCCGGGCTGGGGCCGGATTTCCGAGCCGGATGTCTGGGCTGGGGCCGGATGTCCGGGCTGGGGCCGGATGTCCGGGGCCTGTAGATGCTTGGCGGCTGGAATGTTGATGTAGTTGATGTCTCCAGCGGCCGGATGTCCGGGCTCGGGGCTGGATGTCCGGGTCTTGGAGCTGCCTTCTTCTCCTTTCGGCGTTCCTCTTCATCCGTGGACTTGGCGGCTTGTCCGTCTTCACGTGCATCTTCGGGAGGGTCCTCTTGGTACCTAATCATGCACAACATCTCGGATTTAGGTAGTAGCCATGTCTCGAGAGGATCATATGTAATATCACTAAGGAGAGAATTCACCTCGGTCTCAAGAGCTCTAGCTCGTGCTCGTGTCATGGGTCCTCTTGGCACTTGATGAGACGATGGTAGGTCCATGGGGATGACCATAGGATGCTCCGCATCACCATTGTATTGCGAATCAAGAGAGAGAGATGAAGCCATCTAGCTACTAACTACGGACCCGAAGGTCTGCAAAGAACTACTCACGCATCATCGGAGAGGCACCAATGGAAGTGGTAAACCCCTCTGTGATGGTGTCTAGATTGGATCTGGTGGTTCTGGACTCTGCGGTGGCTGGATGAATATTTCGTCGACTCCCCTAGGGTTCTGGAAATATTGGGGTATTTATAGAGCAAAGAGGCGTGCTACCTCTTGAGCATGCGTTGGTTTTTCCTTGGAGAGGAAAGGGTGATGCAACAAAGTAGCGTAAGTATTTCCCTCAGTTTTTGAGAACCAAGGTATCAATCCAGTAGGAGACTATACGCAAGTCTCCTAGTACCTGCACAAACAAATAAGAACCTTGCAACCAACGCGATAAAGAGGTTGTCAATCCCTTCACGGCCACTTGCAAAAGTGAGATCTGATAAAGATAATAAGATAAATATTTTTGGTATTTTTGTTGTATAGATTGGAAAATAAAGATTGCAAAATAAATAGTATACTAGAATTGTAGATCGGAAACTTATATGATGTAAAGTAGACCCCGGGACCATAGGTTTCACTAGTGGCTTCTCTCATGATAGCATATATTATGGTGGGTGAACAAATTACTGTCGAGCAATTGATAGAAAATCGCATAGTTATGATGATATCTAGGCATGATCATGAACATAGGCATCACGTCCGTGTAAAGTAGACCGAAACGATTATGCATCTACTACTATTACTCCACACATCAACCACTATCCAGCATGCATCTAGAGTATTAAGTTCATAAAAACAGAGTAACACATTAGGCAAGATGACATGATGTAGAGGGATAAACTCAAGCAATATGATATAAACCCCATCTTTTTATCCTCGATGGCAACAATACAATACGTGCCTTGCTGCCCCTGCTGTCACTGGGAAAGTACACTGCAATATTGAACCCAAAGCTAAGCACTTCTCACATTGCAAGAATGATCAATCTTGTAGGCCAAACCAAACTGATAATTCGAAGAGACTTGCAAAGATATCAAATCATGCATATAAGAATACAAAGAAAAATCAAATATTGTTCATAGATAAACTTGATCATAAACCCACAATTCATCGGATCTCGGAAAATACACTGCAAAAAGAATTACATCGAATAGATCTCCAAGAACATCGAGGAGAACTTTGTATTGAGATCCAAAGAGAGAGAAGAAGCCATCTATCTAATAACTATGGACCCGAAGGTCTGTGGTAAACTACTCACACATCATCGGAGAGGCTATGGTGTTGATGTAGAAGCCCTCCGTGATCGAATCCCCCTCCGGCAGATCGCCGGAAAAGGTCCCCAGATGGGATCTCACGGGTACAGAAGGTTGCGGTGGCAGAAAAGTGGTTTCGTGGCTCCCCTCAACGTTTTCAGGGTATAAGAGTATATATAGGCGAAGGAAGTAGGTCGGTGGAGCTACGAGGGGCCCACGAGGATGGGGGGCGCGCCGCCCTACCTCGTGGCCACCTTGTTGCTTACTTGACCTCCACTCCAAGTCTCCTGGATTGCATTTGTTCCAAAAAAGATCCCCATGAAGGTTTCATTCCGTTTGGATTCCGTTTGATATTCCTTTTCCACGAAACACTGAAATAGGCAAAAAACAACAACTGGCACTTGGCCTCCGGTTAATAGGTTAGTCTCAAAAATAATATAAAAGTGCGTATTAAAGCCCATTAAACATCCAACATAGATAATATAATAGCATGGAACCATAAAAAATTATAGATACATTGGAGACGTATCAGCATCCCCAAGCTTAATTCCTGCTCGTCCTCGAGTAGGTAAATGATAAAAACAGAATTTTTGATGACCTAACATAGTTTTCAATGTAATTTTCTTTATTGTGGCATGAATATTCAGATCCGAAAGATTCAAGACAAAAGTTTAATATTGACATAACAATAATAATAATTCAAGCATACTAATAAAGCAATCATGTCTTTTCAAAATAACATGACCAAAGAAAGTAATCCCTACAAAATCATATATTCTGGCTATGCTCTATCTTCATCACACAAAATATTTAAATCATGCACAACCCCGATAACAAGCCAAGCAATTGTTTCATACTTTTGATGTTCTCAAACTTTTTCAATCTTCACGCAATACATGAGTATGAGCCAT
Organism: Triticum dicoccoides; assembly: GCF_002162155.2. Taxonomy (NCBI): domain Eukaryota; kingdom Viridiplantae; phylum Streptophyta; class Magnoliopsida; order Poales; family Poaceae; genus Triticum; species Triticum dicoccoides. The sequence goes on along the minus strand of NC_041392.1, from coordinate 277,369,429 downwards.
GGACATATCACTATAGGTGGAATAGAATGGTGGTTGTGGAGAAGACAAAAAGGAGAAGATAGTATCACATCAACTAGGCGTATCAATGGGCTATGGAGATGCCCATCAATAGATACCAATGTGAGTGAGTAGGGATTTCCATGCAACGGATGCACTAGAGCTATAGGTGTATGAAAGCTCAACAAAAGAAACTAAGTGGGTGTGCATCCAACTCGCTTGCTCACGCATTTTGAGGAAGCCCATCATTGGAATATACAAGCCAAGTTCTATAATGAAAAATTCCCACTAGTATATGAAAGTGACAAAATAGGAGACTCTCTATCATGAAGATCATGGTGCTACTTTGAAGCACAAGTGTGGAAAAAGGATAGTAGCATTGCCCCTTCTCTCTTTTTCTCTCATTTTTTTATTTGGGCCTTTTTCTCTTTTTTATGGCCTCTTTTTTTCATCCGGAATCTCATCCCGACTTGTGGGGGAATCATAGTCTCCATCATCCTTTCCTCATATGGGACAATGCTCTAGTAATTAAGATCATCACACTTTTATTTACTTACAACTCAAGAATTACAACTGATACTTAGAACAAAATAGGACTCTATGTGAATGCCTCTGGCAGTGTGCCGGGATGTGCAATGAATCAAGAGTGACATGTATGAAATTGTGAACGGTGGCTTGGCCACAAATACGATGTCAACTACATGATCATGCAAAGCAATATGGCAATGATGAAGCGTGTCATAATAAATGGAATGATGGAAAGTTGCATGTCAATATATCTCGGAATGGCTATGGAAATGCCATAATAGGTAGGTATGGTGGCTGTTTTGAGGAAGGTATATGGTGGGTTTATGGTACCGGCGAAAGTTGTGCGGTACTAGAGAGGCTAGCAATGGTGGAAGAGTGAGAGTGCGTATAATCCATGGACTCAACATTAGTCATAAAGAACTCACATACTTATTGCAAAAATCTATTAGTTATCAAAACAAAGTACTACGCGCATGCTCCTAGGGGGTTAGATTGGTAGGGAAAGACCATCGCTCGTCCCCGACCGCCACTTATAAGAAAGACAATCAATAAATAAATCATGCTCCGACTTCATCACATAACAGTTCACCATACGTGCATGCCACGTGAATCACAAAATTTAACACAAGTATCTCTCAAATTCACAACTACTCAACTAGCATGACTCTAATATTACCATCTTCATATCTTAAAACAATCATCAAGTATCAAACTTCTCATAGTATTCAATGCACTCTATATGAAAGTTTTTATTATACCCATCTTGGATGCCTATCATATTAGGACTAATTTAATAACCAAAGCAAATTACCATGCTGTTCTAAAAGACTCTCAAAATAATATGAGTGAAGCATGAGAGATCAATAATTTCTATAAAATAAAACCACCACCGTGCTCTAAAAAGATATAAGTGAAGCACTAGAGCAAAATTATCTAGCTCAAAAGATATAAGTGAAGCACATAGAGTATTCTAATAAATTCCAATTCATGTGTGTCTCTCCAAAAGGGTGTGTACGGCAAGGATGATTGTGGTAAACTAAAAAGCAAAGACTCAAATCATACAAGACGCTCCAAGCAAAACACATATCATTTGGTGAATAAAAATATAGCCTCAAGTAATGTTACCGATAGACGAAGACGAAAGAGGGGATGCCTTCCGGGGCATCCCCAAGCTTAGGATTTTGGTTGTCCTTGAATTTTACCTTGGGGTGCCTTGGGCATCCCCAAGATTAGGCTCTTGCCACTCCTTATTCCAAAATCCATCAAATCTTTGCCCAAAAACTTGAAAACTTCACAACACAAAACTCAACAGAAAATCTCATGAGCTCCGTTAGTATAAGAAAACAAACCACCACTTTAAGGTACTGTAGTCAACTCATTCTTTATTTATATTGGTGTTAAAACTACTGTATTCCAACTTCTCTATGGTTCATACCCCCCGATACTAGCCATAGATTCATCAAAATAAGCGAACAACACACGAAAAACAGAATCTGTCAAAAACAGAACAGTCTGTAGCAATCTGTAGGTTTCGAATACTTCTAGAACTCCAAAAATTCTGAGAAATTATGAAATCCTAAATAATTTGTTTAGTGATCTACTGCAGTTGGAATCAATATTTTATCGCTCTCTGGTAAAAAATGAAAATTATTCTCGTGAGTGCATACTTTCTGTTTTTTTCAGCAAGATCAAATAACAATCACCCAAGAAGATCCTAAAGGCTTTACTTGGCACAAAAAGTAATTAAAACATAAAAAACACAATCATAACAGAGGATAGATGATTTATTTATTACTAAACAGGAACAAAAATAAAAGTGGGTTGCCTCCCAACAAGCGCTATCATTTAACGCCCCTAGCTAGGCATAAAAACAAGGATAGATCTAGGTAATGTCATCTTTGGTATGCAATTCTTCAATTGAACACTTATAACACTTAGGAGTTTCATTCTTTTTATTGATGATCAAACTCCTAGCCAAGAAATCAAGATAATCATTTGTAGCAAAAGGTTCCTTAATGATAGCGAAAAAATTGGGGTGAACACTTATTGATTTGAGATCCGCATTCTCCTTACTAGAAGATTCACCCTTATTCTTAGGAACATACATAAACTTAGCAACTTTGGTAGGAGGAGGGTTTGAAGTGCTTCTCATGGAAGAATAGGCAGACCCTAAGTTGGTAATAATATCCTCAAGTTTATCAATTCTAGTGGAATCTTGATCTATCTTTTCATTAACTAAGGGTTCTTTTTCTCTCAAATTTTTCAGAGTAACTCCTACCTTAGATCATTATTGAGTAATTTGGTTGTGGATCTTTTTATCCAAATTCTCGATCAACTCTACAGTGGCAACTTTATTTTCAATAATTTCAAGCCTTTGCATTACATGTTCCAAAGATAAAATATTTCCATTAACCAAGAGAGGTGGTGGGCCAAACAAATCTATCATAGCATTATAAGAATCAAAAGTATGGCTACCCAAGAAATTCCCTCCGGTAATGGTATCAAGAATATATCTGTTCCAAGAAGTGATGCCTACATAAAAATTGTGAAGAAGAACGGAAGTAGATTGCTTCCTAGTGGATCTATTCTGAGCATTGCAAATTCTATACCAAGCATCTTTTAGATTTTCTCCCTCCGTTTGTTTAAAATTAAGAACTTCATTATCGGGAGTACTAACAATGATAGAAGGACTGGCTGTAACACACGGTAGCTAAACAACAGTAACCACACACTAATGGTGCCATGTCATTGCAATCAATTTTCTACACCTCAGTTTGATCCAAACCAAATTCAATTTCAAATTTAAAATAAAGTAAAATTGTTATTTCTTCAGACTGTAAAACAAAAATGTTCGTTGGGTTACAAAAGTTCACTAACCAATTATCTGGTAGAAACCAGTATTTATGAAATCTTAAATTGCTCATAGCCTATTTTAAAACAGTGCCCAAAACAACTATTTAATCCATTTGCATTTACGCAAAATTTCACATGAATTCAAATGCTCATCAAACCTTCTTATGGCAGTACTAAATTTTGTAAAGTAATTATGTGGCACAACTCCATATTTTACAAAAGACATCTTGTGGCCAAACATTTTTGCAAAACAGAAAAGGAATAAAGTAATAGAAGAAAAGGAAGGGGGGATGTGCATATGCACTTGGGCCAACGCTTACTGTTCCAGGCCCGACCCATCTTCCTCTCCTCCTTCCCCCTCTGTTCACTTTGCCTCCGTGGACGCAGGGTGCACGTCCACGGCGCCGATGGCCACGGGGGCAGCCATCCGAAGCTCCCTAGCGACCTACAAGGATACCCCTGCTCCGCTGAAACCCTAGACCATCCCCACTCTCCCTCTCGCCCGCTCTTTGTCTCGATTTCGTCGGCGCCCGAAACCTCCAATGCCATGGCCGACCCCGTCCCTGCGGCCACATTCGTCCCCACAGGCTTGGGGCTAGTCCAGGAGCTCCGCAGTGTTCTTCTACGTCATCAACGATCACCCATTCGAGCTCGGCGCCCCTGCATCTCTCGCGCCGTCGCCTTCGTCCACCTTCGGCCGCCATCGACCACCGCTTCGATCCGCGTCGTCCGAGCCTCCTCGAGCCATCTGACCTCGTCGTTGCCCTCACTGTGAGATCGCGATCCTGCTCGACCTCCTCCCATTCCACCCCGTGCATCCTAGCCACCTCCCCTACTTGAGACCGGCGCTACCGTCCGCCATGGCCGACGGGCACGTCGCTGTCGTGCCACTTAGCCTCGTCTTAGGGTGCGTGCGTGCTCCAGGAGCTGTGTAGATGTTTTCTACCCCCTCGGTTCGTCGAATCCGAGCCTGCGGGCTCGGTTCCGTCGAGCGCCGCCGCTACCGCCGCTCGGACGTCGCCGTAGCCGGCGTTCCGGCCATCCCCCACTCGCGTTGTTGCTCCTCTCCGATGCGGCGTGTTCCCTGCGTCCCGTAGGGCCTAACCGCAGCTCAAGCCGCTGCTTATATGCCGATTCCGGCCGTTGCCGCCGCCCCTGTAGCTCCCCGTGCGCATGACTTGGCCGCGCTCGCCCCCACCCCACGTCTGGACGCGCCTGCCGCTGCCTGCTGTAGCACCCGCACGCCCCGGACGCGCCCAGCGGTCGCGCGAGCCCCACCACACTTCCCCTGCCGTTGGCCCCTGCGGACGCCCGCGACCCCTACACCAGCTCACCCGCCACGCATCAGCTGCCGGTCGTGTCCGCGCGCGATGTCGCACGACCGTGCTCGCCGCACCTCCCGTAGCCGCCTCTACGCCCACGCCGTCGTCGCTCGCTGCACGCTGCTACGCTGCTCCGCCGCCGCTGTGCTCGGCCACGCCGACGCCCGTCACCGCGCCGTGCTTGCCCATTCCTCACCGGCCGCGCCACACCCAGCGCCCAACCCGCGCGTGCGTGTGCGCCCGCGTCTATGCTGCTGGCGCTGCTAGCTTTAGCCGTCGGCGCCCCTGTGTGCGCGTGTGTGCTGCTGCTGTCTACCTTCTGCTGCCGCTCCTACTGACTGCTAGCTACAGTAACATTTAGTTACTGTAGCTGCAGCTAGCTTCGGCAAATTCACATTGAGTAGCCTCTTTGACAGCCAATAAACATCCACAAAACAAGTTCTTATTTGGATAAAAATAATTTGGGGAGAGAGTTCACTTGAAAATTTTCATTTTACCCCACTGGACCAAATCCATTTGATGCGCGAATTAAATCCTATAAAAATCACAAAGTTCTATGTTCTGTTAACAGAAAAACCGAAAACATCTTTATTTTCATAGCTACTTTAGAGCTGTTTATGATCAAGCAAGTGAACTCTAATATGGATGCAAATGCTACTATCATTTAGAACGCAGAAAAATGCTCAAAATTGATATAAGGCACTAACCCATAGAATGTATAGAACAATAGCTATGGCCTTCGGAAAACCGCGAAGTGATGTTTAAAAACTGACGAATTCTCAGACTTAGCAAAATTTTAGGGATTTTTCCGGGTATTGTTAAATCTTTGAAAAATCTTAGAAATTAAACCGTATCTCGGATGAAAAAGTTTTATACATGAAAGTTGCTCAAAACGACAAGACGAATCCGAATACATGGTCCATTCGTCCGCCACACGTCCCTAGCTTAGCAAATGTCAAAACTTTCCCCTCCGGTTCATTTGTCTGACACACATTCGAAACCGGGAAAACTTTCCCGGATGTTATTCATCTTCACCGGTATCATGTAGCACTGTGTTAGAACACTTCTAGCGCCGCTTATTGTCTTGTTATGCATATGTTTGCGTGTATTTACTATTTCTTCCACCTCTTCCCTCCGGTAGACCCCGAGACCGCTACTGATGCCACTGTGATCGACTACGTCGATGACGACCCTTCTCCCCTTTCAGTGGAGCTTCCAGGCAAGCCCCCCCCCTGATCACCAGATATCGCCCATTCTTCACTCTACTACTTGCATTAGAGTAGTGTAGCATGTTACTGCTTCCCGTTAATCCTATCCTGATGCATAGCCTGTCTTTGCTACTACTGTTGTTACCTTTACCTGCAATCATAAATGCATAGTATATTATGCTAGTATTCCATCAGTGGCCCTACATTCTTGTCCGTCTACCATGCTATACTATCGGGCCGTGATCACTCGGGAGGTGATCATGAGTATATACTTATATAATAATATATGATACCTGTGGTGACTAAAGTCGGGTCGGCTCGTAGAGTACCCGCGAGTGATTCACGGATTGGGACCGAAAGGACGTTTGTCCCGACGACCCTCTGAGTGGATCTTTGTGGCGGAGCGATAGGGCAGCTTGAGACCACTTAGGAGAGAGGTGGGCCTGGCCCTCGTCGGCGTCCGTGATTACTTCAAAATAACACGCTTAACGAGATCTTGGTATTTGATCCGAGTTTGGCCACTGGCCTATCCGCACTAACCAACTATGCGGGAACAGTTATGGGCACTCGACGTCATGGTATCAGCCAAAGCCTTCATGTCGTCAGCGACTGAGCGGCGCGTCGGATTGGACTGGAACGCCTGCTCTTGTATTAGGGAGGCTAGGTCTGCTTCCGGCCGCGTTCGCAACATGCAGGTGAGCAACGGGTGATGGGCCCAGACCCCCGTGCGCATAGGATTTAGACTGGCGTGCTGACCTCTCTGTTGTGCCTAGGTGGGGCTGCGACGTGTTGATCTTCCGAGGCCGGGCATGACCCAGGAAAGTGTGTCCAGCCAGAGGGATCGAGCGTGTTGGGTTATGTGGTGCACCCCTGTAGGGAAGTTTATCTATTCGAACAGTCGTGTCCCTCGGTAAAAGGACGACCCGGAGTTGTACCTTGACCTTATGACAACTAGAACCGGATACTTAATAAAACACACCCTTTCAAGTGCGAGATACAACCCGATGACCGTTCTCTCACAGGGCGACGAGGAGAGGATTGCCGGGTAGGATTATGCTATGCGGCACCATCTACTCTCTTCTACTGCTTCAAGACAGAGGCTACCAGAAGCATAGTCCTCGATAGGACTAGGTATCCCCCTCTTATTCTGGCATTCTGTAGTTCAGTCCACAGATACTACCCATTTCATTGAAACCAATGCATATGTAGTGTAGATCCTTGCTTGCAAGTACTCCGGATGAGTACTCACGGTTGCTTTGCTACTTCTTTTTCCCCCTTTCCCGGTTATTGCAATCATATGATGGAGTCCAGGAGCTAGAGGATCCCGAGGATGATTCTACATGGAGTTCGACTTCGAGGAGTAGTTAGGAGGTCCCAGGCAGGAGGCCTCGCCTTTTTGATCGTTGCTACTTTTGTGCTAGCCTTCTTAAGGCAAACTTGTTTAATTTATGTTTGTACTCAGCCATTGTTGCTTCCGCTGACTTGTTTGTTTTTGAGGTGATGTATTCGAGCCCTCGAGGCCCCTGGCTTGTAATATAAAGCTTGTATTATTTTGATTTGTGTCTAGAGTTGTGTTGTGATATCTTCCCGTGAGTCCCTGATCTTGATCGTACACATTTACGTGTATGATTACTGTACGGTCAAATCGGGGGCGTCACAAGTTGGTATCAGAGCCGACTGCCTGTAGGATCCCGCTTTCCAACTCCTTGGTCGAAGTTGAGTCTAGTCTTTGAAATCTGTTTTACTAACATGACTGTGTGGCTTACGGGCCCACGTCTCCATTGTGTGGTATTAGGATCTTTTACTCCCTGTCGGTGTCAAAACCGGCGGATCTCGGGTAGAGGGTCCCGAACTGTGTGTCTAGGCCGGATGGTAACAGGAGGCATGAGACACAATGTTTTACCCAGGTTCGGGCCCTCTTGATGGAGGTAAAACCCTATGTCCTGCTTGATTGATATTGATGATATGGGTAGTACAAGAGTAGATCTACCACGAGATCGGAGAGGCTAAACCCTAGAAGCTAGCCTATGGTATGATTGTATGTTATGGTTGTTGTCCTACGGACTAAAACCCTTCGGTTTATATAGACACCGGAGAGGGTTAGGGTTACACAAGGTCGGTTACAAAGGAGGAGATATCCATATCCGTATTGTCTAGCTTGCCTTCCACGCCAAGTAGAGTCCCATCCGGACACGAGACGAAGTCTTCAATCTTGTATCTTCATAGTCTAACAGTCCGGCCAAAGGTTATAGTTCGGCTGTCCGGAGACCCCCTAATCCAGGACTCCCTCAGTAGCCCCTGAACCAGGCTTCAATGACGATGAGTCTGGCATGCAGTATTGTCTTCAACATTGCAAGGCGGGTTCCTTCTCCGAATACATCACATAAAAATTTGAATATGAGGATAGTGTCTGACCCTGCAAAATAAGTTCCACATACCGCCGTAGAGAGAACAATATTTTCGCAAATCCAATTTGCTGACTTGTTTTGGCAGCATGATGTTATGTCATGGCCCGGTGATTATTCGAACCGTTTTTCTTCAACCAGCCCCACACATAACGTGAGGCGGTTTCTTGACACGTCTTGTCAAAGCAGAGATCGTGTTCCCCCAATTACGGGATTCTCATTAATGCGGTCGTGGGTAACCCAACCGTGTCTAGGACTCCTAGATTATAGGCAAGTCCTAACCGACTACGGAGAGGACGCTTGATATTCACCCTCTTTATAAAGGGACAAGGTTTTCGCTTTTTCCCTCTCGTGCTCAATCAAACCCTTCCCCTGCCTCGAGTTCCAACACCCAAAGCCCAGGTTAGGTGCTCCGGATCTTCAATCATGTCCGGATCCAGCCTTCAAGGCCGTTGGATGCCCTCCTCCGTGACGGAAGAGGACATCAAGAAGTTGAGGGAGGCCAGATACCTGACCGCCGAGGTTTCGCATCGGCTACCCGCTCGAGGGCAGATCGTCCCTACTCCCGAACCCAACGAGAACGTCGTGTTCGTCTCCCACTTCCTCCGAGGCCTAGGCCTCACTCTGGATCCCTTCGTCAGGGGTTTGATGTTCTATTACGGGCTAGATTTCCACGATCTAGCTCCGGACTCCTTTCTCCACATCTCGACATTTATTGTCGTGTGTGAGGCCATCCTCCGCATTACCCCTCACTTTGGCCTGTGGCTCAAGACCTTTGAAGTGAAGCCGAAGATGATCGAGGGGCAACATGCAGCGTGCGGAGGTGTATCAATAGGCAAGATGGCAGGAGCTCCATGGCCGAAAGGTTCCTTTCCAGAGGTGTCCGAATTATGGCAACGGGAGTGGTTTTACGTCACGGCTCCCAGAAGTGCCAAGTGGGCGGCTGCCCCCACTTTCCGCTCGGGCCCCCCACCACAACTAATATCATGGATTAGCAGAGGTCTGAGCTGGGGTCCAGCCAAGGAAGTGCCTATACTGCAAAGCCGCATTCGAGATCTCTTCGAGGGAGATTTTAATTCGGTCGTGGTAATACAAGTTATGCTGGTTCGTCAATTCCAGCCTTGCAAACGCCGGCCCCTTCTCTTGTGGGAGTTCAACCCAGAAGGACCGCGTGCCATTCAAAGTTTCCTCGGCCTGACGCACGAGGAGATGTACAAGTCATTCTTCGGAACTCAAATAGAGTGTCCGGATACTACCGAGGACGTGGGCCTGAGCAGTAACCACGCCGCCGAACAAGTAAGAAATCCTCTAGCCGAACACACTGTCTTTTATTCATTATGAAGTTATTCCTGAGAGTTCGCTCTTTGACCAGGACTGGCTAACAAAGGCGAAGATGATTCGATGTTTGGCCCCCCTCCCTGAGGGTTTGGAAAATCCGGTATTGGAAAAGATGCTCGAGCTCGCACCTTGCCCGGAGCCCTCGAAGGAAGATATGGGGGCGATAATACGGGCAGATGCGGGCCCCCATCGCTGCCAGTTCCAACCGAGGGAATGAGCGTCTCCATGAAGGAGGATAACCGGGGGAGGAAAAGGACTGCTTCCGAGGACCCGGAAGCCGAGGCCTCCAAACGGGAGAAGAAGTCTCCCACAGAGGGTCCTGCCTTGGGGGGTGCTTTTGCCGCACAAAGTCCGCGGGGGGATCAGCCCTCCAACAAGTCGTAAGTGATCCAAAAATACTTTAATAGTGAAGGTATACTATCTTTTTTCTGAGAAAATAACCACCGCATATATCTTGCAGTTCGGGCCTTAGCCCCTCTCAGCTGAGCTCGTCTTCGGGGGATCTTCTTCCAGAGATGATGGAGAGCGAAACGCCTCCCCCAGACTCCTCCACTCAAGAAGAAGGCGACCCTGAAGTGTCGTCACGGAGGGCCTCTCCGGATCCGGTGAGGCCAAAAGATAATCCCATAGACCCCCGAAGTCCCCAGCGTCCGGCTCCCGAAGAGAGCAAACAAAAGAGTCCGGCACCGTCTGGTATGCGGTCAGACGTTCTAAGGAAGCTGGTGGGGCGAGCGGCCATCTCAGAAGAACACCATACGCTGATGGGTACAGTGATGGAGAGAATTTCGTCCGCCAAAAGCGGATTACATGAAGCCTTTATGAGTCTACTGACAGGCTTTGGGGTACGTGAGATAATATGTGATAGTACCGCACATGTTAGGTGTGCCCTGTGTAGATAGTATCCCCTGAGACTCTGGTTGTCACCGAGAACGGCGGCGAACGGAGGATCATAGTCCCAGGCAATAACCAGACTGCCCTTATGTGCAGGTGGTGGAAGCTCCGGTGGCTAGCCGGACTAGTGAGTTTGCCGAATTAAAACGGCAACTGGATGCGACAGACGCCAACATCGGGCTTGTTAACAAGAGGCTTGACGAGGCACAGGGTAAGTGTTATTATCTGGTGAACGCCACATAGTAAGAGCAGCATGATGCCAGTATCTTTAATATGTTGTGACTGCAGATGGAGCTGCCACCGTGGAAACCTTGCGGGCAGAACTTGCCCGAGCCAAGGAACAAGCGAGGATTAGTAATGCGGCTGCTTTGAAGGCGGCTAAAGAGTTGAAAGCCAAGAAGGCCGCACATTGCGAGAGCCAAGAGAAGATGGCCAAGATGGCCGTAGAATTAAAAGACACTGCCGACCATTGCCGGCTCCTTGAAAAAGAAAACCGAGCGAAGGCAACGGACCTTGAGAAGGCCACGATGGCGGACAAAGACACCCGCTCTGCTATGAGAGCGAAGAAGGAGGAGCTGCAGGAAGCCGGGGATATTGCGGCTGGGAAGCCCTTCATGCTACGGAGGAAGTTCGGAGATCCACGGTATGCCCCTGTGGATCGGCTGTGGAGTTCGGCAGATGCGTATATGGACTTGGCGGCGAGCGTTGCCGATGCGGCCAAATACTTCCAAGGTCAAACACATCGTGAAGTGGACAAGCTGTTCTGGCTGCAATTCAATGTTCCAGAGCGTCCGCTTCCATTGACTGATCAGCTAGCCAAATGGGCCGAACTAAATAGGTTGTCCGGACTCGCCCTGAGGTCTGTCGTGGATCAGCTATGGCCGGAAAAGCCAAAGCCGAACAACTATTTCAGTTTAGTGCAGCGGTTCCTTGGTGCGGTGCCGCGCATTAATGCGATGAAGAGCTCGGCGTGCATAGAAGGCTCGCGGATGGCCCTTGCCCGTGTTAAAGCATACTAGGCGGAGATGGACGCTACCACTGTTGCGGCGCAGGGTTCGTCCATAGGCCGAGTGGCTGCCGAGCACTATTTCGAGGAGGTCCTCGAGGGTGCTCATTTGATAGAGGCCCAGTGCTCGAAGAATATTATGTTTGAGTGACATGTATTCTCATTGTAAACACAATGTTTTTATGAAATTTTATAAGGCTGTGTTTATACTTTTGCCCGAAAGTAATATGATGCCTCCTGTGCGGCCGTTTATGTATACATGTGTATAACCTGAAAGATTGCAGTCGTCGGCTTCAGCCCCCACGCATATAATGCGGAGGTGTTCGCAAAAAACGCATGTTCACACTTAACCCAACGTCTTGGTCCTATTAAGGAGGTGATAGCGCAGCGAACGAGGCAACCGGACTATAATGCTTTAACACTTTCACTTAGCCATAGGAGTTTGACAGTGGGGCTACTAGATAGCCCCTGGTGGCTCCGCCCTCTCCCGATCTCGGGGTGCGTAAATGCCTGGCCGGAAAACGGCCCTTCGTTAAGACGGAGGAATTCTAACATTCCGATAGGTCATCGAGTGGTTGACCAGTCTCACACTATATCATGACAGTCAGTTTTCGGCTTTCTCTACTGAGGTGCTCGTCCGGATGAACCAGGGCACAATCGCAGTAGTTCTCCTGGTGCTGCCTTAGCCGATAAAGCGGAACGTAAGGCACCAAAACACAGGAGCCGGGAAAACCCAACATTTGACCAAAGACAATGATTCGGAGCTGATGCATATAAGGCCAAACTCGCGACGCCGAACACTCCCTAAGGTATTTGGTCTTTATGGTATAAATCGAGCCTAAATAGTGCCCTTTGTAAGAAGCCCCTTGTGTCCAAGTACGTGCATTATTCTGACGTGGCCACTTGCCAAGACGTCAGCATCCTTCTCAATTGTGCTGAGAATTCAGTGGATGTGTATCAACAAGAGACAGTAAAAAAGGTTTACGCAGGGTCTTAATCTAAAAAGAATCCTTGGAGCGGGTCCCTGCTGCACGTCTGCGCCTGTGTCTCCGTTGTGCCGTATCCTGGACGGGTGTAGCACGATGGTCATCTGTAAAAAAGAGGAACTTAGGTGAAAAAGTTGTCGTGCAAAAAGGTGGTTTGTTAAAGAGACCATGTATAACTAGAAATGAGTAGAAATTGCCACTTGTCTGCGCGTGTTGAGCCCCTTGTATTTGTAATAGGGGTGTGGCCATCAATCCAGTATAAATTACATATAGCAGCGCCGGACTCGTCTAACCGCGTCCGTGGTCTTGACGACCTAGCAAATACTTTAGTTGGCGAGGCCGTTTTTATTGTGCGACTGCCAAGGCAGTCGCATTCTCTTCGACGCGCAAGGATCGCTTAATACTTCCGTTCACTGTAATGATGCCGCGTGGACTGGGCATCTTGAGCGTCAGGGAAGCGTAATGTGGTATTGCATTAAAGCGAGCAAAAGCTTCGCGTCCAAGTAGTGCTTGATAACCGCATTGGAACAGAGCAATGTGGAAGGTTAAATGTTCGCTACGGGAGTTATCGGGGAAGCCGAATATAACCTTTAGTAGCAGGGAGCCCGTGTAGTGAGCCCCTGGGCCTGGCATTACTCCTTTAAACGTAGTGTTGCTATGGCAAATTTTCGTTGGGTCTATCCCCATTTCGCGGATTGTATCCTGGTATATCAGGTTTAGACTGCTGCCACCGTCCATCAAGACTCGTGTGAAGTGGTATCCGTCAATTATTGGGTCTAATACTAGGGCAGCCCATCCTGCACGCCGGATACTTTCTGAGTAATCACGATGGTCGAAAGTTATCGGTTGAGACGACCAGTGGCAGGACTCCGCGGTGATAGGCCCTTGGGCATATTTTTCTGGGAGTGCCGTTTTGTTTCTCCCCTTGATCACGTGTAACGTGTTTACTGTTTTGACTTCTGGTGGAAATTTCTTTTGTTCCCCAGTGTCTTGCTTGAGAGGCTCATCCTCGTCTTCGCTTGGTGTATCCTCCCCCTTGTGTACGGCGTTGAGCTTGCCGGATTGCTTGAAGACCCAACATTCTCTGTGGGTATGATTAGCGGGTTTACCAGGGGTGCTATGGATTTGACATATTTGGTCCAGAATTTTGTTTAGGCTGGACAGTTCGTTTCTGATGGCTTTAGAGGGCGGCTTTTGCTGACCTGGCCGAGAGCTTTTGAATCCGGCGTTTACTGTCGTGCTCTTCGTGCTGTCTTCTTTATTCCGGCTTTTGTTATTGTTGTTGCGCCGTGATTTCCCGTTTCCATCTCTAACTTAGGATGTACTGGGGTCGCTGGTGCTGCATCTGGCTAGCCAGCTATCCTCACCCGCGCAAAAGCGGGTCATGAGGCTTGTTAATGCTGCCATTGTTCTCGGCTTTTCTTGGCCGAGGTGTCTTGCAAGCCATTCATCACGGACGCTATGCTTAAAAGCTGCGAAGGCTTTGGTGTCCGGACATCCAACAATTTGGTTCTTTTTAGTAAGAAACCTGTTCCAAAGCTTTCGGGCTGACTCTCCGGGCTGTTGAGTTATATGACTCAAATCATCCGCGTCCGGAGGTCGGACATAAGTCCCATGAAAATTTGCCCGAAAGGCGTTTTCGAGCTCTTCCCAGCTTCCAATGGAGCTTTTGGGGAGGCTTTTAAGCCAGTGCCGAGCTGGCCCTTTAAGCTTGAGGGGTAAGTACTTGATGGCGTGGATATCGTCTCCTCGAGCCATATGGATATGAAGGATATAGTCCTCAATCCAGACCCTAGGGTCTGTTGTTCCGTCGTATGACTCTATGTTTACGGGTTTGAATCCCTCTGGGAATTCATGGTCTAACACCTCATCGGTGAAACATAGGGGGTGTGCGGCACCCCTATAGCTGGGTGTACCGCGTTGTTCTGATGCTTGTTGTGTTGCATCATATGCTGGGGCGCGCTTGCGTGGTCCATAGATGGATCTGGTTACGCCGTCCTTTTGGTGCGAGCCCTCATGTGGATTGCTTTTTGGCTTGTGAGTGGAGTTGTTTGCCGCTCCATGTTGGCCATGAGGTCGTCTATCCGGCCAGGTGGACGTTTTGATTTTTGGTTGTGGGGGATCTAGGGCCTCCTCATCGAATTCGGGTAGCAACTTCCGCTTCGGGTAGCTCTTGGTGGGGCGATTGCCACCATACTTCGCTGCTGTGTTGAGTACTTTACTCCATCTGATTTGGAGTGTGTCCTGCGTAGCCTTAAGCCTTTGCTTCTGCTTTTTCAGACTCCTCGCGGTGGCAACAAGCCTTTGACGGGCATTCTGCTGCTCCAGGTGCCTGTCCGGCGTTATGTCATCCGGACTTTTATCTTTGACAGAATTGGTTTGTTCGGTTTGATTTTCTGTATTGCCGTGGTCCGGCAGTAGTTCGCCCTGCTCCAACGTTGGGTCTGTATGATCGTTATTTCTGCCAAGGCGGGATTTGGGGCGGCGCTCACGCTGCCGCTTTGACTGCTTCTCGAGGGGACAAGCCTTCGTTGTGTCCTTCCATTCCTCGTCGTCGTCTTCTTTTGGTGTGTCCACCATGTATACGTCATATGATGAGGTGGACGTCGAGCGCCCTGTGGGCGGTGGTTCCTCTTCGCCTCCCGCATCGTCGTCCATACCGTCGATGTCTTCAGAGTCGAAGTCGAGCATGTCGGTTGAATCATCGACAATGGCTACGAAGTGGGTGGTGGATGGGCGTCGAATTTCTCTGTCGTCCGCATCCCAATCCTGTTGGCCATAGTTCGGCTAGGGCTCTCCTGACAAAGAGAGAGACCTTAGTGAATTCAGAATGTCGCCAAAGGGCGAGTGCTGAAAGATATCCGCGGCGGTGAATGTTGGGGAACGTTGCAGAAAACAAAAATTTTCCTACGGTTTCACCAAGATCTATCTAGGAGTTCATCTAGCAACGAGTGATCGGATTGCATCTACATACCTTTGTAGATCACGCGCGGAAGCGTTCAAAGAACAGGGATGAGGAAGGCGTACTCGACGTGATCCAAATCACCGGAGATCCTAGCGCCGAACGGACGGCACCTCCGCGTTCAACACACGTACGGTCAGCGTAACGTCTCCTTCTTCTTGATCCAGCAAGGGGAAGGAGAGGTTGAGGATGATGGCACCAGCAGCAGCACGACGGCGTGGTGGTGATGGAGCTGCAGTACTCCGGCAGGGCTTCGCCAAGCACTATGGAGGAGGAGGATGTGTTGGAGAGGGAGAGGGAGGCACCAAAGGCGTGGTGTGAGAGGCCCTCCTTCCCCCACTATATATAGGGAGCCTAGGGGGGCGCCGGCCCTAGGAGATGCAATCTCCTAGGGGGCAGCGGCCAAGGGAGGAATCCCTCCTCCCCAAGGCACCTAGGAGGTGCCTTCCCCCTTTAGGACTCTTCCTTTCCTTATCTCTTGGCGCATGGGCCTCTTGGGGCTGGTGCCCTTGGCCCATATAGGCCAAGGCGCACACCCCTACAGCCCATGTGCCCCCCCGGGGCAGGTGGCCCCACCCGGTGGACCCCCGGGACCCTTCCGATGGTCCCGGTACAATACCGGTGACCCCGAAACTTGTCCCGACGGCCGAAATAGCACTTCCTATATATAATTCTTTACCTCCGGACCATTTCGGAATTCCTCGTGACGTCCGGGATCTCATCCGGGACTCCGAACAACATTCGGGTTACTGCATATACATATCCCTACAACCCTAGCGTCACCGAACCTTAAGTGTGTAGACCCTACGGGTTCGGGAGACATGTAGACATGACCGAGATTGCTCTCCGGTCAATAACCAACAACAGGATCTGGATACCCATGTTGGCTCCCACATGCTCCTCGATGATCTCATCGGATGAACCACGATGTCGAGGATTCAAGCAACCCCGTATACAATTCCCTTTGTCAATCGGTATGCTACTTGCCCGAGATTCGATCGTCGGTATCCCAATACCTTGTTCAATCTCGTTACCGGCAAGTCACTTTACTCGTACCGTAATGCATGATCCCGTGACCAGACACTTGGTCACTTTGAGCTCATAATGATGATGTATTACCGAGTGGGCCCAGTGATACCTCTCCATCATACGGAGTGACAAATCCAAGTCTTGATCCGTGTCAACCCAACAGACACTTTCGGAGATACCCATAGTATACCTTTATAGTCACCCAGTTACGTTGTGACGTTTGGTACACCCAAAGCACTCCTACGGTATCCGGGAGTTACACGATCTCATGGTCTAAGGAAAGGATACTTGACATTGGAAAAACTCTAGCAAACGAACTATACGATCTTATGTTATGTTTAGGATTGGGTCTTGTCCATCACATCATTCTCCTAATGATGTGATCTCGTTATCAATGACATCCAATGTCCATAGTCAAGAAACCATGACTATCTGTTGATCAACGAGCTAGTCAACTAGAGGCTTACTAGGGACATGTTGGTGTCTATTATTCACACATGTATTACGATTTCCGGATAACACAATTATAGCATGAATAAAGACAATTATCATGAACAAGGAAATATAATAATAATGCTTTTATTATTGCCTCTAGAGCATATTTCCAATAGTCTCCCACTTGCACTAGAGTCAATAATCTAGTTACATTGTGATGAATCGAACACCCATGGAATTCTGGTGTTGATCATGTTTTGCTCTAGGGAGAGGTTTAGTCAATGGATCTGCTACATTCAGGTCCGTATGTACTTTACAAATATCTATGTCTCCATCTTGAACATTTTCACGAATGGAGTTGAAGCGACGCTTGATGTGCCTTGTCTTCTTGTGAAACCTGGGCTCCTTGGCAAGAGCAATAGCTCCAGTGTTGTCACAGAAGAGCTTGATCGGCCCCGACGCATTGGGTATGACTCCTAGGTCAGTGATGAACCCCTTCACCCAAATTGCTTCATGCGCTGCCTCCGAGGCTGCCATGTACTCCGCTTCACATGTAGATCCTGCCACGACGCTCTGCTTGCAACTGCACCAGCTTACTGCCCCACCATTCAAATATACACGTATCCGGTTTGTGACTTAGAGTCATCCAGATCTGTGTCGAAGCTAGCGTCGACGTAACCTTTTACGACGAGCTCTTCGTCACCTCCATAAACGAGAAACATTTCCTTAGTCCTTTTCAGGTACTTCAGGATATTCTTGACCGTTGTCCAGTGTTCCTTGCCGGGATTACTTTGGTACCTACCTACCAAACTTATGGCAAGGTTTACATCAGGTCTGGTACACAGCATGGCATACATAATAGAACCTATGGCTGAGGCATAGGGGATGACACTCATCTCTTCTATATCTTCTGCCGTGGTCGGACATTGAGCTGAGCTCAATTTCACACCTTGCAACACAGGTAAGAACCCCTTCTTAGACTGATCCATATTGAACTTCTTCAATATCTTATCAAGGTATGTGCTTTGTGAAAGACCTATGAGGCGTCTTGATCTGTCTCTATAGATCTTGATGCCTAATATATAAGCAGCTTCTCCAAGGTCCTTCATTGAAAAACTCTTATTCAAGTAGGCCTTAATGCTATCCAAGAGTTCTATATCATTTCCCATCAAAAGTATGTCATCTACATATAATATGAGAAATGCTACAGAGCTCCCACTCACTTTCTTGTAAACACAGGCTTCTCCATAAGTCTGCGTAAACCCAAACGCTTTGATCATCTCATCAAAGCGAATGTTCCAACTCCGAGATGCTTGCACCAGCCCATAAATCGAGCGTTGGAGCTTGCACACCTTGTCAGCATTCTTAGGATCGACAAAACCTTCCGGTTGCATCATATATAATTCTTCCTTAAGGAAACCATTAAGGAATGCCGTTTTGACGTCCATTTGCCATATCTCATAGAATGCGGCAATTGCTAACATGATTCGGACGGACTTTAGCTTCGCTACCGGTGAGAAAGTCTCATCGTAGTCAACCCCTTGAACTTGTCGATAACCCTTAGCGACAAGCCGAGCTTTATAGATGGTCACATTACCATCTGCGTCTGTCTTCTTCTTAAAGATCCATTTATTTTCTATGGCTCGCCGCTCTACGGGCAAGTCAGTCAAAGTCCATACTTCGTTTTCATACATGGATCCTATCTCGGATTTCATGGCTTCCAGCCATTTGTCGGAATCCGGGCCCGCCATCGCTTCCTCATAGTTCGAAGGTTCACCGTTGTCTAACAACATGATTTCCAAGACAGGGTTGCCGTACCACTCTGGTGTGGAACGTGTCCTTGTGGACCTTCGAATTTCAGTAGGAGCTTGATCAGAAGTATCTTGATCATCATCATTAACTTCCTCTCTAGTTGGTGCAGGCACCTCAGGAACATTTTCTTGAGCTGCGCCATTTTTCGGTTCAAGAGGTAATTGTTGGGGAACGTAGCAGAAATTCAAAATTTTCCTACGCGTCACCAAGATCTATCTATGGAGAGACCAGCAACGAGTAGAAGGAGAGTGCATCTACATACCCTTGTAGATCGCTAAGCGGAAGCGTTCAAGTGAACAGGGTTGATGGAGTCGTACTCGTCGTGATTCAAATCACCGATGATCAAGTGCCGAATGCACGGCACCTCCGCGTTCAACACACGTACAGCCCGGTGACGTCTCCCACGCCTTGATCCAGCAAGGAGAGAGGGAGAGGTTGAGGAAGACTCCATCCAACAGCAGCACAACGGCGTGGTGGTGATGGAGGAGCGTGGCAATCCAGCAGGGCTTCGCCAAGCACCACGGGAGAGGAGGAGGAGGGAGAGGGGCAGGGCTGCACCAACGAGAGATCAAATCGCGTGTTATGGGCAGCCCCTAGGCCTCATATATATAGGGGAAGGGGAGGGCTGCGCCCCCTTTAGGGTTTCCCACCCCAAGGGGCGGCGGCCAGCCTCCAGATGGCATCTGGTGCGGCGGCCAAGAGGGGGGGGGAGGAGTCCATCCTCCCCAAGGCACCTCGGAGGTGCCTTCCCCCTCAAGGACTCTTCCCTCTAGGGTTCCCTAGGCGCATGGGCCTCTTGGGGCTGGTGCCCTTGGCCCATGTAGGCCAAGGCGCACCCCCTACAGCCCATGTGGCCCCCCGGGGCAGGTGGCCCCACCCGGTGGGCCCCCGGGACCCTTCCGGTGGTCCCGGTACAATACCGATGACCCCGAAACTTGTCCCGATGGCCGAAACAGGACTTCCTATATATAAATCTTTACCTCCGGACCATTCCGGAACTCCTCGTGACGTCCGGGATCTCATCCGGGACTCCGAACAACATTCGGTAACCACATACAAGCTTCCTTTATAACCCTAGCGTCATCGAACCTTAAGTGTGTAGACCCTACGGGTTCGGGAGACATGTAGACATGACCGAGACGTTCTCCGGTCAATAACCAATAGCGGGATCTGGATACCCATGATGGCTCCCACATGTTCCACGATGATCTCATCAGATGAACCACGATGTCAAGGACTTAATCAATCCCGTATTCAATTCCCTTTGTCTATCGGTATGTTACTTGCCCGAGATTCGATCGTCGGTATCCAATACCTTGTTCAATCTCGTTACCGGCAAGTCACTTTACTCGTTCCGTAACACATCATCCCGTGATCAACTCCTTGGTCACATTGCGCATATGATGATGTCCTACCGAGTGGGCCCAGAGATACCTCTCCGTTTACACGGAGTGACAAATCCCAGTCTCGATCCGCATAAAACAATAGATACTTTCGGAGATACCTGTAGTGCACCTTTATAGTCACCCAGTTACGTTGTGACGTTTGATACACCCAAAGCACTCCTACGGTATCCAGGAGTTACACGATCTCATGGTCAAAGGAAGAGATACTTGACATTGGCAAAGCTCTAGCAAATGAACTACACGATCTTTTGTGCTAGTCTTAGGATTGGGTCTTGTTCATCACATCATTCTCCTAATGATGTGATCCCGTTATCAACGACATCCAATGTCCATAGCCAGGAAACCATGACTATCTGTTGATCACAACGAGCTAGTCAACTAGAGGCTCACTAGGGATATATTGTGGTCTATGTATTCACACGTGTATTACGATTTCCGGATAATACAGTTATAGCATGAATAAAAGACAATTATCATGAACAAGGAAATATAATAATAATACTTTTATTATTGCCTCTAGGGCATATTTCCAACAGTCTCCCACTTGCACTAGAGTCAATAATCTAGTTCACATCGCCATGTGATTAACACTCACAGGTCACATCACCATGTGACTAATACCCAAGAGTTTACTAGAGTCAGTAGTCTAGTTCACATCACTATGTGATTAACACTCAATGAGTTTTATGTTTGATCATGTTGCTTGTGAGAGAGGTTTTAGTCAACGGGTCCGATCCTTTCAGATCCGTGTGTGTTTTACAAATCTCTATGTCATCTCCTAGATGTAGCTACCACGCTCTATTTGGAGCTAATCCAAATAACTGTTCTACTTGGAGCTATTCTAAATTGTTGCTCCATTATACGTATCCGGTATCTCTACTCAGAGCTATCCGGATAGGTGTTAAGCTTGCATCGACGTAACCCTTTACGACGAACTCTTTTACCACCTCCATAATCGAGAAAATTCCTTAGTCCACTAGTTACTAAGGATAACTTTGACCATTGTCTGTGATCCATTCTTGGATCACTCTTGTACCCCTTGACTAACTCATGGCAATGCACACTTCAGGTGCGGTACACAGCATAGCATACTGTAGAGCCTATGTCTTAAGCATAGGAGACGACCTTCGTCCTTTCTCTCTATTCTGCCATGGTCGAGCTTTAAGTCTTAACTTCGTACCTTACAACTCAGGCAAGAACTTCTTCTTTGACTGATCCATCTTGAACACCTTCAAGATCATGTCAAGGTATATGCTCATTTTGAAAGTATTATTAAGCATTTTGATCTATCCTTATAGATCTCGATGCTCAATGTTCAAGTAGCTTAATCCAGGTTTTCTATTGAAAAACACCTTTCAAATAACCCTATATGCTTTCTAGAAATTCTACATCATTTCTGATCATCAATATGTCAACAACATATACTCATCAGAAATTTTATAGTGCTCCCACTCACTTCTTTGGAAATACAAGTTTCTCATAAACTTTGTACAAACCCAAAATCTTTGATCATCATCAAAGCATACATTCCAACTCCGAGATGCTTACTCCAGTCCTTAGAAGGATCGCTGGAGCTAGCATACCTTTTAGCATCTTTCGGGATTGACAAAACCTTCCGGTTGTATCACATACAACCTTTCCTCAATAAAATCGTCGAGGAAACAATGTTTTGACATCCTATCTGCAAGATTTCATAAATAATGCAGTAATCGCTAATATAATTCCAACAGACTCTTAGCATCGCTACGAGTGAGAAAATCTCATCGTAGTCAACTCCTTGAACTTGTCGGAAAACATCTTAACGACAAGTCGAGCTTTCTTAATGGTGACATTTACCATCATTGTCCGTCTTCCTTTTGAAATCCATCTGTACTCATTAGCCTTACGACCATCGAGCCGTTCTGCCAAAGTCTACACTTTGTTTTCATACATGGATCCTCTCTCGGATTTTATGGCCTCAAGCCATTTATCAGAATCCGGGCCCACCATCGCTTCTCCATAGCTCGTAGGTTCATTGTTGTCTAGCAACATGACCTTCAAGACAGCATTACCGTACCACTCTAAAGTAGTACGCATCCTTGTCACCCTACGAGGTACGGTAGTGACTTGATCCGAATCTTCATGATCACTATCATAAGCTTCCACTTCAATTAGTGTAGGTGCCACAGGAACAACTCTTTGTGCCCTGCTATACACTAGTTGAAGTGACGGTTCAATAACCTCATCAAGTCTCCACCATCCTCCCACTCAATTCTTTCGAGAGAAACTTTTCCTCGAGAAAGGACCTGATTCTCGAAACAATCCCTTGTTGCTTTCGGATCTGAGACAGGAGGTATACCCAACTGTTTTGGGTGTCCTTATGAAGATGCATTTTATCCGTTTTGGGTTCGAGCTTAATCCTGAAACTTTTTCACATAAGCGTCGCAGCCCCAAACCTTTAAGGAACGACAACTTAGGTTTCTCTAAACCATAATTCATACGGTGTCATCTCAACGGAATTACGTGGTGCCCTATTTAAAGTGAATGTGGTTGTCTCTAATGCCTAACCCATGAACGATAGTGGTAATTCGATAAGAGACATCATGGTACGCACCATATCCAATAGGGTGCAACTATGATGTTCGGACACACCATCACATTATGGTGTTCCAGGCGGTATTAATTGCGAAACAATTTCCACAATGTCTTAATTGTGTGCCAAAACTCGTAACACAGATATTCATCTCCATGATCATATCATAGACATTATATCCTCTTGTCACAATGATCTTCTACTTCACTCTGAAATTACTTGAACCATTCAATAATTCAGACTTGTGTTTCATCAAGTAAATATTCTCAACATCTACTCGAATCATCTGTGAAGTAAGAACATAATGATATTCACTGCATGCCTCAGCACTCATTGGACTACACACATCAAAATGTGTTACTTCCAACAAGTTGCTATCTTGTTCCATCTTACTGAAACCGAGGCTTTTCAGTCATCTTGCCCATGTGGTATGATTTGCATATCTCAAGTGATTCAAAATCAAGTGAGTTCAAACGGTCCATTTGCATGGAGTTTCTTCATGCATATATACCAATAGACATGGTTCGCATGTCTCAAACTTTTCAAAAACGAGTGAGTCCAAAGATCCATCAACATGGAGCTTCTTCATGCGTTTTATACCAATATGACTTACATGGCAGTGCCACAAGCAAATGGTACTATCATTACTATCTTATATCTTTTGGCATGAAAATGTGTATCACTACGATCGAGATTCAATAAACCATTCAGGTTTAATACTAATCTTGATGGTAGAGGGAGCGTGCGATGTTTGATCACATCAAACTTGGAAACACTTCCAACATATATCGCCAGCTCACCTTTAGCTAGTCTTCGTTTATTCCATAGCTTTTATTTCGAGTTACTAACACTTAGCAACCGAACCGGTATCTAATACCCTGGTGCTACTAGGAGTACTAGTAAAGTACACATTAACATAATGTATATCCAATATACTTCTATCGACCTTGCCAGCCTTCTCATCTACCAAGTATCTAGGGTAATCTTGCTCCAGTGGTTGTTCCCCTTATTACAGAAGCACTTAGTCTCGGGTTTGGGTTCAACCTCGGGTTTCTTCATTGGTGCAGCAGCTGATTTGCCGTTTCATGAAGTATCCCTTCTTTCCCTTGCCCTTCTTGAAACTAGTGGTTTCATCAACCATCAACAATTGATGCTCCTTCTTGATTTCTACTTTCGCGATGTCAAACAACGCGAATACCTCAAGGATCATCATCTCTATCCTTGATATGTTATAGTTCATCACGAAGCTCTAGCAGCTTGGTGGCAATGACTTTGGGGAAACATCACTATCTCATCTGGAAGATCAACTCCCACTCGATTCAAGTGATTGTTGCACTCAGACAATCTGAGCACAAGCTCAACGATTGAGCTTTTCTCCCTTAGTTTGCAGGCTAAGAGAATCGTCGGAGGTCTTATACCTCTTGACGTGAGCACGAGCCTGAAATCCCAATTTCAGCCCTCGAAACATCTCATATGTTCCGCGATGTTTCGAAAACGTCTTTGGTGCCTCTACTTAAACCATTTAACTGAACTATCACGTAGTTATCAAAACGTGTATGTTCGATGTTCGAAACATCCACAAACGATGTTTGGGGTTCAGCACACTGAGCAGTGCATTAAGGACATAAGCTTTCTATTGTTCGCATAATTGCTACTTTCAACTTTCAAACTATATTTTCTCTAGGAACATATCTAAACAGTAGAACTATAGCGCGAGCTACGACATAATTTGCAAAAGGTCTTTTGACTATGTTCAGGATAATTAAGTTCATCTTATGAACTCCCACTCAGATAGACATCCCTCTAGTCATCTAAGTGATTACATGATCCGAGTCAACTAGGCCGTGTCCGATCATCACGTGAGACGGACTAGTCATCATCGGTGAACATCTTCATGTTGATCATATCTACCATACGACTCATGCTCGACCTTTCGGTCTCCGTGTTCCGAGGCCATGTCTGCACATGCTAGGCTCGTCAAGTTAACCCTAAGTGTTTTCGCTGTGTAAAACTGTCTTACACCCGTTGTATGTGAACGTAAGAATCCATCACACCCGATCATCACGTGGTGCTTAGAAGCGACGAACTGTAGCAACGGTGCACAGTTAGGGGAGAACACTTCTTGAAATTTTGTAAGGGATCATCTTATTTACTACCGTCGTTCTAAGCAAACAAGATGCATAAACATGATAAACATCACATGCAATCAAATAGAGTAGTGACATGATATGGCCAATATCATATAGCTCCTTTGATCTTCATCTTCGGGGCTCCATGATCATCTTGTCACCGGCATGACACCATGATCTCCATCATCATGATCTCCATCATCGTGTCTTCATGAAGTTGTCACGCCAACGACTACTTCTACTTCTATGACTAACGCGTTTAGCAATAAAGTAAAGTAGTTTACATGGCGTTCTTCAATGACACGCAGGTCATACAAAAAATAAAGACAACTCCTATGGCTCCTGCCGGTTGTCATACTCATCGACATGCAAGTCGTGAATCCTATTACAAGAACATGATCAATCTCATACATCACATATATTCATTCATCACATCCTTTGGCCATATCACATCACATAGCATACCCTGCAAAAACAAGTTAGACGTCCTCTAATAGTTGTTGCATGTTTTACGTGGCTGCTATGGGTTTCTAGCAAGAACGTTTCTTACCTACGCAAGACCACAACGTGATATGCCAATTGCTATTTACCCTTCATAAGGACCCTTTTCATCGAATCTGTTCCGACTAAAGTGGGAGAGACTGGCACCCGCTAGCCACCTTATGCACCAAGTGCATGTCAATCGGTGGAACCTGTCTCACGTAAGAGTACGTGTAAGGTCGTTCGGGCCGCTTCATCCCACAATACCGTCGAAACAAGATTGGACTAGTAACGGTAAGCATATTGAACAACATCAACGCCCACAACTACTTTGTGTTCTACTCGTGCAAAGAATCTACGCAATAGACCTAGCTCATGATGCCACTGTTGGGGAACGTAGCAGAAATTCAAAATTTTCCTACGCGTCACCAAGATCTATCTATGGAGAGACCAGCAACGAGTAGAAGGAGAGTGCATCTACATACCCTTGTAGATCACTAAGCGGAAGCGTTCAAGTGAACGGGGTTGATGGAGTCGTACTCGTCGTGATTCAAATCACCGATGATCAAGTGCCGAACGCACGGCACCTCCGCGTTCAACACACGTACAGCCCGGTGACGTCTCCCACGCCTTGATCCAGCAAGGAGAGAGGGAGAGGTTGAGGAAGACTCCATCCAACAGCAGCACAACGGCGTGGTGGTGATGGAGGAGCGTGGCAATCCAGCAGGGCTTCGCCAAGCACCACGGGAGAGGAGGAGGAGGGAGAGGGGCAGGGCTGCACCAACGAGAGATCAAATCGCGTGTTATGGGTAGCCCCTAGGCCTCATATATATAGGGGAAGGGGAGGGCTGCGCCCCCTTTAGGGTTTCCCACCACAAGGGGCGGCGGCCAGCCTCCAGATGGCATCTGGTGCGGCGGCCAAGAGGGGGGGGGGAGGAGTCCATCCTCCCCAAGGCACCTCGGAGGTGCCTTCCCCCTCAAGGACTCTTCCCTCTAGGGTTCCCTAGGCGCATGGGCCTCTTGGGGCTGGTGCCCTTGGCCCATGTAGGCCAAGGCGCACCCCCTACAGCCCATGTGGCCCCCCGGGGCAGGTGGCCCCACCCGGTGGGCCCCCGGGACCCTTCCGGTGGTCCTGGTACAATACCGATGACCCCGAAACTTGTCCCGATGGCCGAAACAGGACTTCCTATATATAAATCTTTACCTCCGGACCATTCCGGAACTCCTCGTGACGTCCGGGATCTCATCCGGGACTCCGAACAACATTCGGTAACCACATACAAGCTTCCTTTATAACCCTAGCGTCATCGAACCTTAAGTGTGTAGACCCTACGGGTTCGGGAGACATGTAGACATGACCGAGACGTTCTCCGGTCAATAACCAACAGCGGGATCTGGATACCCATGATGGCTCCCACATGTTCCACGATGATCTCATCAGATGAACCACGATGTCAAGGACTTAATCAATCCCGTATTCAATTCCCTTTGTCTATCGGTATGTTACTTGCCCGAGATTCGATCATCGGTATCCAATACCTTGTTCAATCTCGTTACCGGCAAGTCACTTTACTCGTTCCGTAACACATCATCCCGTGATCAACTCCTTGGTCACATTGCGCATATGATGATGTCCTACCGAGTGGGCCCAGAGATACCTCTCCGTTTACACGGAGTGACAAATCCCAGTCTCGATCCGCATAAAACAATAGATACTTTCGGAGATACCTGTAGTGCACCTTTATAGTCACCCAGTTACGTTGTGACGTTTGATACACCCAAAGCACTCCTACGGTATCCAGGAGTTACACGATCTCATGGTCAAAGGAAGAGATACTTGACATTGGCAAAGCTCTAGCAAATGAACTACACGATCTTTTGTGCTAGTCTTAGGATTGGGTCTTGTCCATCACATCATTCTCCTAATGATGTGATCCCGTTATCAACGACATCCAATGTCCATAGCCAGGAAACCATGACTATCTGTTGATCACAACGAGCTAGTCAACTAGAGGCTCACTAGGGATATATTGTGGTCTATGTATCCACACGTGTATTACGATTTCCGGATAATACAGTTATAGCATGAATAAAAGACAATTATCATGAACAAGGAAATATAATAATAATACTTTTATTATTGCCTCTAGGGCATATTTCCAACAGTAATACTTCATCAAGTTCTACTTTCCTCCCACTTACTTCTTTCGAGAGAAACTCTTTCTCTAGAAAGGATCCATTCTTGGCAACAAAGATCTTGCCTTCGGATCTGAGGTAGAAGGTATACCCTATAGTTTCTTTAGGGTATCCTATGAAGACGCATTTTTCCGACTTGGGTTCGAGCTTTTCAGGTTGAAGCATCGCATCCCCAAACTTTTAGAAACGACAGCTTAGGTTTCTTCCCAAACCATAATTCATACTGTGTCGTCTCAACGGATTTCGACAGAGCCCTATTTAAAGTGAATGCGGCAGTCTCTAAAGCATACCCCCAAAAAGATAGCGGTAAATCGGCAAGAGACATCATAGATCGCACCATATCTAGTAGAGTGCGATTACGACGTTCGGACACACCATTACGCTGAGGTGTTCCAGGCGGCGTGAGTTGTGAAACTATTCCACATTTTCTTAAGTGTGTGCCAAATTCGTGACTCAAGTATTCTCCTCCACGATCTGATCGTAAAAACTTGATTTTTCTGTCACGTTGATTCTCAACCTCACTCTGAAATTCTTTGAACTTTTCAAAGGTTTCAGACTTGTGTTTCATTAAGTAGACATACCCATATCTACTCAAGTCATCAGTGAGGGTGAGAACATAACGATAGCCACCGCGAGCCTCAACACTCATTGGACCGCACACATCAGTATGTATGATTTCCAATAAGTTGGTTGCTCGCTCCATTGTTCCTGAGAATGGAGTCTTGGTCATTTTACCCATGAGGCATGGTTCGCACGTGTCAAATGATTCATAATCAAGAGACTCTAAAAGTCCATCAGCATGGAGCTTCTTCATGCGTTTGACACCTATGTGACCAAGGCGGCAGTGCCACAAGTATGTGGGACTATCATTATCAATCTTAAATCTTTTGGTACTCACACTATGAACATGTGTAGCATTACGCTCGAGATTCATTAAGAATAAACCATTCACCATCGGAGCATGACCATAAAACATATCTCTCATATAAATAGAACAACCATTATTCTCGGATTTAAATGAGTAGCCATCTCAAATTAAACGAGATCCTGATACAATGTTCATGCTCAAACTTGGCACTAAATAACAATTATTGAGGTTCAAAACTAATCCCATAGGTAAATGTAGAGGTAGTGTGCCGACGGCGATCACATCGACCTTGGAACCATTCCCGACGCGCACGTCACCTCGTCCTTCGCCAGTCTCCGCTTATTCCGCAGCTCCTGCTTTGAGTTACAAATGTGAGCAACTGCACCGGTATCAAATACCCAGGAGCTACTACGAGTACTGGTAAGGTACACATCAATTACATGTATATCACATATACCTTTTGTTTTGCCGGCCTTCTTGTCTGCTAAGTATTTGGGGCAGTTCCGCTTCCAGTGACCACTTCCCTTGCAATAAAGGCACTCAGTCTCGAGCTTGGGTCCATTCTTTGGCTTCTTCCCGGTAGCTTGCTTACCGGGCGCGGCAACTCCCTTGCCGTCCTTCTTGAAGTTCTTCTTACCCTTGCCTTTCTTGAACTTAGTGGTTTTATTCACCATCAACACTTGATGGTCCTTTTTGACTTCTACCTCTGCTGATTTCAGCATCGCAAATAATTCGGGAATGGTCTTTTCCATCCCCTGCATATTGAAGTTCATCACAAAGCTCTTGTAGCTCGGTGGAAGCGACTGAAGGATTCTGTCAATGACCGCGTCATCCGGGAGATTAACTCCCAGCTGAGTCAAGCGGTTATGTAACCCAGACATTGTGAGTATGTGCTCACTGACAGAACTATTTTCCTCCATCTTACAGCTGAAGAATTTGACGGAGACTTCATATCTCTCGACCCGGGCATGAGCTTGAAAAACCATTTTCAGCTCTTCGAACATCTCATATGCTCCATGTCTCTCAAAACGCTTTTGGAGCCCCGGCTCTAAGCTGTAAAGCATGCCGCACTGAACGAGGGAGTAGTCATCAGCACGTGTCTGCCAAGCGTTCATAACATCTTGGTTCTGTGGGACGGGTGCGTCACCTAGCGGTGCTTGTAGGACATAATCTTTCTTGGCAGCTATGAGGATGATCCTCAGGTTCCAGACCCAGTCCGTATAGTTGCAGCCATCGTCTTTCAGCTTGGTTTTCTCTAGGAACGCATTGAAGTTGAGGACTACGTTGGCCATTTGATCTACAAGACATATTGTAAAGATTTTAGACTAAGTTCATGATAATTAAGTTCATCTAATCAAATTATTCAATGAACTCCCACTCAGATAGACATCCCTCCAGTCATCTAAGTATAACATGATCCGAGTTAACTAGGCCGTGTCCAATCATTACGTGAGACGAACTAGTCAATGTCGGTGAACATCTTCATGTTGATCGTATCTTCTATACGACTCATGCTCGACCTTTCGGTCTTCTGTGTTCCGAGGCCATGTCTGTACATGCTAGGCTCATCAAGTCAACCTAAGTGTTTGCATGTGTAAATCTGTCTTACACCCGTTGTATGTGAACGTTGGAATCTATCACACCCGATCATCACGTGGTGCTTCGAAACAATGAACTGTCGCAAAGGTGCACAGTTAGGGGAAACACTTTCTTGAAATTATTATGAGGGATCATCTTATTTACTACCGTCGTTCTAAGCAAACAAGATGTACAAAACATGATAAACATCACATGCAATCAAATAATAATAGTGACCTGATATGGCCAATATCACATAGATCCTTTGATCTCCATCTTGGGGCTCCATGTTCATCTTGTCACTGGCATGACGCCATGATCTCCATCATCGTGTCTCCATGAAGTTGCTCGCCAACTATTACTTCTACTACTACGGCTAACACATTTAGCAATAAAGTAAAGTAATTTACATGGCGTTTCTCAATGACACGCAGGTCATACAAAAAATAAAGACAACTCCTATGGCTCCTGCCGGTTGTCATACTCATCGACATGCAAGTCGTGATTCCTATTACAATAGCATGAACATCTCATACATCACATATATATCATTCATCATTCATCACAACTTTGGCCATATCACATCACAAAGCACTTGCTGCAAAAACAAGTTAGACGTCCTCTAATTGTTGTTGCAAGTTTTACGTGGCTGAAATAGGGTTCTAGCAAGAACGTTTTCTTACCTACGTTAAAGCCACAATGTGATCTGTCAACTTCTATTTACCCTTCATAAGGACCCTTTTCATCGAATCCGCTCCAACTAAAGTGGGAGAGACAGACACCCGCCAGCCACCTTATGCAACTAGTGCATGTTAGTCGGTGGAACCGGTCTCACGTAAGCGTACGTGTAAGGTTGGTCCGGGCCGCTTCATCCCACAATACCGCTGAAGCAAGATAAGACTAGTAGCGGCAAGAAAGTTGACAACATCAACGCCCACAACAAATTGTGTTCTACTCGTGCAAGAGAACTACGCATAGACCTAGCTCATGATGCCACTGTTGGGGAACGTTGCAGAAAACAAAAATTTTCCTACGGTTTCACCAAGATCCATCTAGGAGTTCATCTAGCAATGAGTGATCGGATTGCATCTACATACCTTTGTAGATCACGCGCGGAAGCGTTCAAAGAACGGGGATGAGGAAGGCGTACTCGACGTGATCCAAATCACCGGAGATCCTAGCGCCGAACGGACGGCACCTCCGCGTTCAACACACGTACGGTCAGCGTAACGTCTCCTTCTTCTTGATCCAGCAAGGGGAAGGAGAGGTTGAGGATGATGGCACCAGCAGCAGCACGACGGCGTGGTGGTGATGGAGCTGCAGTACTCCGGCAGGGCTTCGCCAAGCACTATGGAGGAGGAGGATGTGTTGGAGAGGGAGAGGGAGGCACCAAAGGCGTGGTGTGAGAGGCCCTCCTTCCCCCACTATATATAGGGAGCCTAGGGGGGGGCGCCGGCCCTAGGAGATGCAGTCTCCTAGGGGGGCGGCGGCCAAGGGAGGAATCCCTCCTCCCCAAGGCACCTAGGAGGTGCCTTCCCCCTTTAGGACTCTTCCTTTCCTTATCTCTTGGCGCATGGGCCTCTTGGGGCTGGTGCCCTTGGCCCATATAGGCCAAGGCGCACACCCCTACAGCCCATGTGGCCCCACCCGGTGGACCCCCGGGACCCTTCCAGTGGTCCCGGTACAATACCGGTGACCCCGAAACTTGTCCCGACGGCCGAAATAGCACTTCCTATATATAATTCTTTACCTCCGGACCATTCCGGAACTCCTCGTGACGTCCGGGATCTCTTCTGGGACTCCAAACAACATTCGGGTTACTGCATATACATATCCCTACAACCCTAGCATCACCGAACCTTAAGTGTGTAGACCCTACGGGTTCGGGAGACATGTAGACATGACCGAGATCGCTCTCCGGTCAATAACCAACAGCGGGATCTGGATACCCATGTTGGCTCCCACATGCTCCTCGATGATCTCATCGGATGAACCACGATGTCGAGGATTCAAGCAACCCCGTATACAATTCCCTTTGTCAATCGGTATGCTACTTGCCCGAGATTCGATCGTCGGTATCCCAATACCTTGTTCAATCTCGTTACCGGCAAGTCACTTTACTCGTACCGTAATGCATGATCCCGTGACCAGACACTTGGTCACTTTGAGCTCATAATGATGATGTATTACCGAGTGGGCCCAGTGATACCTCTCCGTCATATAGAGTGACAAATCCCAGTCTTGATCCGTGTCAACCCAACAGACACTTTTGGAGATACCCGTAGTATACCTTTATAGTCACCCAGTTACGTTGTGACGTTTGGTACACCCAAAGCACTCCTACGATATCCAGGAGTTACACGATCTCATGGTCTAAGGAAAGGATACTTGACATTGGAAAAACTCTAGCAAACGAACTATACGATCTTATGCTATGTTTAGGATTGGGTCTTGTCCATCACATCATTCTCCGAATGATGTGATCTCGTTATCAATGACATCCAATGTCCATAGTCAGGAAACCATGACTATCTGTTGATCAACGAGCTAGTCAACTAGAGGCTTACTAGGGACATGTTGGTGTCTATTATTCACACATGTATTACGATTTCCGGATAACACAATTATAGCATGAATAAAGACAATTATCATGAACAAGGAAATATAATAATAATGCTTTTATTATTGCCTCTAGAGAGTATTTCCAACAGTGAATTCCATGATCAGCGCCCAATCGGATTCGTTTGGTAGGGGCGCGGACGGTTCAGAGTACAGAAAAGAGTCCGGCACCTTGGAGTCACGGGCTTCGCAGAGGATTAGGCTGATGTTCAGCTCAATCGCCGTTGAGACTGCAGCCCCTGAGGCGGTGTCTAGCCACCCGTCCTCGATTGGCGCAATTGGCTCCGAGCTAAGGGTCAGAGCTGATGCGGGCGCGGCCTCTGGGGTACTGTTCGGCGGCAGAGCTAGGTCATACCAGTTGTGACAGTGCGGCACGCCCGGCTGTGGCTCGAATCCGTCAAAGATCAAGTCTCCGCAGATGTCGGCCATGTAGTTCAAAGTTCCAAATCTGACCTAACAGCCAGGAGTGTAGCTTTCAATCTGCTCCGGATGGCCAAGCGAATTAGCCCGCAGTGCAAAGCCGCCGAATATGAAGATCTGTCCGGGGAGAAAAGTCTCGCCCTGGACCGCATCTCTATCGATGATATTAGGAGCCATCAAGCCTAACGACGACGACACAGAGGAACTCTCAATGAAAGCACCAATGTCGGTGTCAAAACCGGCGGATCTCGGGTAGGGGGTCCCGAACTGTGCGTCTAGGCCGGATGGTAATAGGAGGCAGGGGACACAATGTTTTACCCAGGTTCGGGCCCTCTTGATGGAGGTAAAACCCTACGTCCTGCTTGATTGTTATTGATGATATGGGTAGTACAAGAGTAGATCTACCACGAGACCAGAGAGGCTAAACCCTAGAAGCTAGCCTATGGTATGATTGTATGTTATGGTTGTTGTCCTACGAACTAAAACCCTTCGATTTATATAGACACCGGAGAGGGTTAGGGTTACACAAGGTCGGTTACAAAGGAGGAGATATCCATATCCGTATTGCCTAGCTTGCCTTCCACGCCAAGTAGAATCCCATCCGGACACAAGACGAAGTCTTCAATCTTGTATCTTCATATTCTAACAGTCCGGCCAAAGGTTATAGTCCGGCTGTCTGGAGACCCCCTATTCCAGGACTCCCTCAATCCCCGTCAATACTCTAGGACTCTGATCTCTCTCCTATTCGGGTTAAATGATTTGCTAACTCTAACTCTAGGTTCCCTTAATTACTTTCTCCCGGAGAGCCCCTCGGTCCGAACAATCGCTTGCGTCACTAGAAGATTCCGAAGACACTGTACGATGTTCTCTCGAGTCTATGTGCCATCGCTTTTACAATTCCCTACCACCGATGTATCCTTATGGACAACTACCTACATTTGTCGTTCATACATTCATCCCTAGTTGATCTTGTTATTACAAGATACACCGAAATTCTCTCTATTGTTCCGAGAATACTTTGTGCCTACTGCCTTGCAGTTCTTTGCCACCTAAATACCCCTACGGATAATTTCTCGCACTTATCGAGTATCCGCTCATCCCCAAATGATTCATGTATTTCACAAAAGTCTTCGAAATACCATTCGGTCTTCCGAAAATCCTGAGCAGCCAATTGCTCCTGAAATTCTTGCTTGCCTGCGTTATGGTTAATGCCATAAATCTCGTAATCTTATTGGCATCCCTTGTCATTTTCATTTTGAGTCTGTTGATTCAATATGTTGCGAATGTTCGCAATCCTCAATCAGATCCTAGAATTCATCCCGGCTCAGACATCATTTTAAACATGAGCTGGATCTCGACCAATCAAATTGTCGTCGATTGTACCCCTAAGCTTACTGATACGTCTCCATCGTATCTACTTTTCCAAGCACTTTTGCCCTTGTTTTGGAGTCTAACTTGCATGATTTGAATGGAACTAACCTGGATTGACGCTGTTTTCAGCAGAATTGCCACGGTGTTATTTATGTGCAGAAAAAAAAGTTCCCGGAATGACCAGAAACTCCACGGAGATTATTTTTGGAAATAATAAAAAATACTGGCAAAGAATCAAGGCCAGGGGGCCCACACCCTAGCCACAAGGGTGGGGGCACGCCTGCCCCCCTGGGCGCGCCCCCTGCCTCATGGGCCCCTTGGAGCTCCACCGACCTCAACTCCAACTCCATATATTCGTGTTCGGGGAGAAAAAAATAAAGGAGAAGGATTGATCGCGTTTTATGATACGGAGCCGCCGCCAAGCCCTAAGCTCTCTCGGGAGGGCTGATCTGGAGTCCGTTCGGGGCTCCGGAGAGGGGAATCCGTCGCCATCGTCATCATCAACCTTCCTCCATCACCAATTTCATGATGCTCACTGCCGTGCGTGAGTAATTCCATCGTAGGCTTGCTGGACGGTGATGGGTTGGATGAGATTTATCATGTAATTAGTTTTGTTAGGGTATGATCCCTAGTATCCACTATGTTCTGAGATTGATGTTGCTATGACTTTGCTATGCTTAATGCTTGTCACTAGGGCCCGAGTGCCATGATTTCAGATCTGAACCTATTAAGTTTTCATGAATATATGTGAGTTCTTGATCCTATCTTGCAAGTCTGTAGTCACCTACTATGTGTTATGATCCGGTAACCCCGAAGTGACAATAATCGGGACCACTCCCGGTGATGACCGTAGTTTGAGGAGTTCATGTACTCACTATGTGTTAATGCTTTGGTCCGGTACTCTATTAAAAGGAGGCCTTAATATCCCTTAGTTTCCACTAGGACCCCGCTGCCACGGGAGGGTAGGACAAAATATGTCATGCAAGTTCTTTTCCATAAGCACGTATTACTATATTCGGAATACATGCCTACATTACATTGATGAATTGGAGCTAGTTCTGTGTCACCCTAGGTTATGACTGTTACATGATGAACCACATCCGGCATAATTCTCCATCACCGATCCAATGCCTACGAGCTTTCCATATATTGTTCTTCGCTTATTTACTTTTCCATTGCTATTGTTATCATCACTACAAAACACCAAAAATATTACTTTTGCTACCGTTACCACTACTATCATATTACTTTGCTACTAAATACTTTGTTGCAGATATTAAGTTATCCAGGTGTGGTTGAATTGACAACTCAGCTGCTAATACTTGAGAATATTCTTTGGCTCCCCTTGTGTCGAATCAATAAATTAGGGTTGAATACTCTACCCTCAAAAACTGTTGCGATCCCCTATACTTGTGGGTTATCAAGACTATTTTCTGGCACCGTTGCCGGGGAGCATAGATCTATTCTTTGAGTCACTTGGGATTTATATTTGCTAGTCACTATGAAGAACTTGAAAGACGCGAAAACAAAAATTTATCCCTCAACTACGAGGGGAGGTAAGGAACTGCCTTCTAGCTCAGCACTTGATTCACCTTCTGTTATGAGTAAGCTTGCGACACCTGAACCCGCTTCTGCTATTAATTCTGATATGTCGCATATTATTGATGATGCCACTTCTGCTATGCATGATAGTTATGATGAAACTACTTCTATGCTAGATACTACTGTGCCACTTGGTGAATTTCTTAATGAACAACTTGCTAGGGCTAGAGAGAATGAAATTATTGAAACTTATAATATTGATGAAAGTGATGATGAAGGCTCTCCTAATAAATATGAATTGCCTGTTGTGCCTGAGGGCTATGTTATGGATGATAGAAGTGATCTTAAGAAATTATTAGCTAATCTTAAACAAAAAACTCTGAATGCTACAATGAAATATGATCTTGCTTACGCTACTTCACCTATCTTTGTTACTGATAAGGATTATGAATTCTCTATTGATCCTGATATAATTACTTTGGCTGAATCTGATCCTTTTTATGGTTATGAATCTGAGACTGTTGTGGCACATCTTACTAAATTATATGATATAGCCACCCTGTTCACCAATGATGAGAGAACACGCTACTTTTATATCCTTAAAATATTTTCGTTCTCATTAAAGGGTGATGCTAAGATATGGTTTAATTCTCTTGATCCTGGTTGTGTGCGTAGTCCCTAGGATATGATTTATTACTTCTCTGCTAAATATTTCCCTGCTCATAAGAAACAAGCTGCCTTAAGGGATATATATAATTTTGTGCAAATTGAAGAAGAGAGTCTCCCACAAGCTTAGGGGAGGCTTCTCCAATTACTTAATGCTTTGCCTGATCTCCCTCTTAAGAAAAATGAAATACTTGATATCTTTTATAATGGACTAACCGATGCTTCTAGAGATTACCTGGATAGTTGTGTTGGTTCTGTTTTCAAGGAAGGAACACCGGATGAAGCTGAAATTCTATTGAATAATATGTTGACAAATGAAAATAATTGGACACTTCTTGAGCCAACTCCTGAGCCTATTCCTAAACCAACTCCGAAGAAAAGAGGTGTTCTATTTCTCAGTCCTGAAGATATGCAAGAGGCAAAGAAATCTATGAAAGAAAAGGGTATTAAAGCTGAAGATGTTAATAATTTACCTCCTATTGAAGAAATACATGGTTTAATTTACCGCCTATTGAAGAAATATATGGTTTTAATCCATAACCTATTGAAGAAACACATGGTCTTGATAACCCGACACAGGTAGTAAAGGTAAATTCTCTCTATAGATATGATAAAGCTGAAATCCCTCCTACTAAGTTTGCTAGCCAATGTTTGGATGAGTTTGATAACTTTATGGTTAAGCAAGAAGACTTCAATGCTTATTTTGGTAGACAATTGAAACAAAATCCTTATATGATTGAACACTTGGGTGATTATATGTCTAGAGTTAAAGGTGAACTTAAACTCATTAGTAAACATGCTTCTATGGTTACCACTCAAGTAGAACAAGTACTTAAAGCTCGAAATGATTTTCTCAATGAATTGAATAGTAAGAATAATGACTATGATGTTAGAGTGGCTACTAGAACTGGTAAAATGACTCCGGAACCTTTGTATCTTGAAGGCCACCCTAAGAGAATTGAGCAAGATTCTCAGAGAAATAATATATATGCACCTAGTCCTTCTAAAAGGAAGAAAAAGAAAAATGATAGGACTTTGCATGCTTCTAGTGAACCTGTTATTGACACACCTGAGAATCCCAATGATATTTCTATTTCTGATGCTGAAACACAATCTGGTAATGAACATGATGTTGGGGAACGTAGTAATTTCAAAAAAATTCCTACACACATGCAAGATCATGGTGATGCATAGCAACGAGAGGGAAGAGTGTTGTCCACGTACCCTCGTAGACCGAAAGCGGAAGCGTTAGCACAACGCGGTTGATGTAGTCGTACGTCTTCACGATCCGACCAATCAAGTACCGAACGTACGACACCTCCGAGTTCAGCACACGTTCAGACCAATGACGTCCCTCGAACTCCGATCCAGCCGAGTGTTGAGCGTGAGTTTCATCAGCACGACGGCGTGGTGACGATGTTGAAGTTCTAGCCACGCAGGGCTTCGCCTAAGCACCGCTACAGTATTATCGAGGTGGACTATGGTGGAGGGGGCACCGCACACGGCTAAGAGATAAATGATCAATTGTTGTGTCTGTAGGGTGCCCCTACCCCTGTATATAAAGGAGCAAGGGGGTGTGGCCGGCCATAGGAGGAGGCACGCAGGAGGAGTCCTACTCCTACCGGGAGTAGGACTCCCCTCCTTTTTCCTAGTTGGATTAGGACCTGGGGGAAAGGAGTGGAGGAGAAGGAAGGAAGGGGGGCGCCCCCCTCTCCTTGTCCTATTCGGACTAGGGGGAGGGGCGTGCGGCCAGCCCTTGCCTCCTCTCCTCTCTTCCACCTAGGCCCACTAAGGCCCATTTGATTCCCGGGGGGTTCCGGTAACCTCCCGGTACTCCGGTAAAATCACTATTTCACCCGGAACACTTCCGATATCCAAACATAGGCTTCCAATATATCAATCTTCATGTCTCGACCATTTCGAGACGCCTCGTCATATCCGTGATCACATCCGGGACTCCGAACAACCTTCGGTACATCAGAACATATAAACTCATAATATAACTGTCATCGTAACGTTAAGCGTGCGGACCCTACGGGTTCGAGAACTATGTAGACATGACCGAGACACGTCTCCGGTCAATAACCAATAGCGGAACCTAGATACTCATATTGGCTCCTACATATTCTATGAAGATCTTTATCGGTCAGACCGCATAACAACATACGTTGTTCCCTTTGTCATCGGTATGTTACTTTCCCGAGATTCGATCGTCGGTATCTCAATACCTAGTTCAATCTCGTTACCGGCAAGTCTCTTTACTTATTCCATAATACATCATCCCGCAACTAACTCATTAGTTGCAATGCTTGCAAGGCTTAAGTGATGTGCTTTACCGAGAGGGCCCAGAGATACCTCTCCAACAATCGGAGTGACAAATCCTAATCTCGAAATACGCCAACCCAACAAGTACCTTAAAAGACACCTGTAGAGCACCTTTATAATCACCCAGTTATGTTGTGACGTTTGGTAGCACACAAAGTGTTCCTCCGGTAAACGGGAGTTGCATAATCTCATAGTCATAGGAACATGTATAAGTCATGAAGAAAGCAATAGCAACATACTAAATGACCGTGTGCTAAGCTAACGGAATGGGTCATGTCAATCACATCATTCTCCTAATGATGTGATCCCATTAATCAAATGACAACTCATGTTTATGGTTAGGAAACTTAACCATCTTTGATCAACGAGCTAGTCAAGTAGAGGCATACTAGTGACATTCTGTTTGTCTATGTATTCACACATGTATTATGTTTCCGGTTAGTACAATTTTAGCATGAATAATAAACATTTATCATGATATAAGGAAATAAATAATAACTTTATTATTGCCTCTAGGGCATATTTGCTTCAGTCTCCCACTTGCACTAGAGTCAATAATCTAGATTACACAGTAATGATTCTAACACCCATGGAGCCTTGGTGTTGATCATGTTTTGCTCGTGGAAGAGGCTTAGTCAACGGATCTGCAACATTCAGATCCGTATGTATCTTGCAAATTTCTATGTCTCCCACCTAGACTAGATCCCGGATGGAATTGAAGCGTCTCTTGATGTGCTTGGTTCTCTTGTGAAATGTGGATTCCTTCGCTAAGGCAATTGCTCCAGTATTGTCACAAAAGATTTTCATTGGACCCGATGCACTAGGTATGACACCTAGATCGGATATGAACTCCTTCATCCAGACTCCTTCATTTGCTGCTTCCGAAGCAGCTATGTACTCCGCTTCACATGTAGATCCCACCACGACGCTTTGTTTAGAACTGCCCCAACTGACAGCTCCACCGTTCAATGTAAACTCGTATCCGGTTTGCGATTTAGAATCGTCCGGATTAGTGTCAAAGCTTGCATCAACGTAACCATTTACGATGAGTTCTTTGTCATCTCCATAAACGAGAAAAATATCCTTAGTCCTTTTTAGGTACTTCAGAATGTTCTTGACCGCTGTCCAGTGATCCACTCCTAGATTACTTTGGTACCTCCCCGCTAGACTTATAGCAAGGCACACATCAGGTCTGGTACACAACATTGCATACATGATAGAGCCTATGGCTGAAGCATAGGGAACATCTTTCATTTTCTCCCTATCTTCTGCAGTGGCCGGGCATTGAGTCTTACTCAACTTCAGACCATGTAACACAGGCAAGAACCCTTTCTTTTCTTGATCCATTTTGAACTTCTTCAAAACTTTGTCAAGGTATGCGCTTTGTGAAAGTCCAATTAAGCGTCTTGATCTATCTCTATAGATCTTTCTGCCCAATATATAAGCAGCTTCACTGAGGTCTTTCATTCAAAAACTCTTATTCAAGTATCCCTTTATGCTATCCAGAAATTCTATATCATTTCCAATCAGCAATATGTCATCCACATATAATATCAGAAATGCTATAGAGCTCCCACTCACTTTCTTGTAAATACAGGCTTCTCCAAAAGTCTTTATAAAATCAAATGCTTTGATCACACTATCAAAGCGTTTATTCCAACTCCGAGAGGCTTGCACCAGTCCATAAATGGATCGCTGGAGCTTGCACACTTTGTTAGCTCCCTTTGGATCGACAAAACCTTCTGCAACTCTTCTTGCAGACATCCATTCAAGAATGCAGTTTTGACATCCATCTGCCATATTTCATAATCATAAAACGCGGCAATTGCTAACATGATTTGAAGAGACTTAAGCATCGCTACGGGTGAGAAGGTCTCATCATAGTCAATCCCTTGAACTTGTCGAAAACCTTTCGCAACAAGTCGAGCTTTGTAGACAGTAACATTACCGTCAACGTCAGTCTTCTTCTTGAAGATCCATTTATTCTCAATAGCTTGCCGATCAATGGGCAAGTCAACCAAAGTCCACAGTTTGTTCTCATACATGGATCCCATCTCAGATTTCATGGCTTCAAGCCATTTTGCGGAATCTGGGCTCACCATCGCTTCTTCATAGTTCGTAGGTTCATCATGATCTAGTACCATGACTTCCAGAATAGGATTACCGTACCACTCTGGTGCGGATCTTACTCTGGTTGATCTACGAAGATCAGTAGCAACTTGATCTGACGTTTCATGATCATCATCATTAACTTCCTCACTAGTTGGTGTAGGTGTCACAGAAACTGATTTCTGTGATGTATTACTTTCCAATAAGGGGGCAGGTACAGTTACCTCATCAAGTTATACTTTCCTCCCACTCACTTCTTTCGAGAGAAACTCCATCTCTAGAAAGGATCCATTCTTGGCAACGAATGTCTTGCCTTCGGATCTGTGATAGAAGGTGTACCCGACAGTCTCCTTTGGGTATCCTATGAAGACACATTCCTCCGATTTGGGTTCGAGCTTATCAGGTTGAAGCTTTTTCACATAAGCATCGCAGCCCCAAACTTTCAGAAACGACAACTTTGGTTTCTTGCCAAACCATAGTTCATAAGGCGTCGTCTCGACGGATTTCGATGGTGCCCTATTTAACGTGAATGTGGCCGTCTCTAAAGCATAACCCCAAAACGATAGCGGTAAATCTATAAGAGACATCATAGATCGCATCATATCTAGTAAAGTACAATTACGACGTTCGGACACACCATTACGCTGTGGTGTTCCGGGTGGCGTGAGTTGCGAAACTATTCCGCATTGTTTCAAATGTGGACCAAACTCGTAACTAAAATATTCTCCTCCACGATCAGATTGTAGAAACTTTATTTTCTTGTTACGAAGATTTTCAACTTCACTCTGAAATTCTTTGAAC
The DNA here is from genome assembly GCF_002162155.2 of Triticum dicoccoides. Lineage (NCBI taxonomy): Eukaryota > Viridiplantae > Streptophyta > Magnoliopsida > Poales > Poaceae > Triticum > Triticum dicoccoides. The sequence goes on along the minus strand of NC_041392.1, from coordinate 277,327,575 downwards.
TTTTCAAATTTTTCAGACTTATGCTTCATTAAGTAGATATACCCATATCTGCTTAAATCATCTGTGAAGGTGAGAAAATAACGATATCTGCCACGAGCCTCAACATTCATCGGACCACATACATCTGTATGTATGATTTCCAACAAATATGTTGCTCTCTCCATAGTTCCGGAGAACGGCATTTTAGTCATCTTGCCCATGAGGCACGGTTCGCAAGTACCAAGTGATTCATAATCAAGTGGTTCCAAAAGTCCATCAGTATGGAGTTTCTTCATGCTCTTTATACCGATATGACCTAAACGGTAGTGCCACAAACAAGTTGCACTATCATTATCAAGTCTACATCTTTTGGCTTCAACATTATGAATATGTGTATCACTACTATCGAGATTCATCAAAAAGACCAGTCTTTAAGGGTGCATGACCATAAAAGATATTACTCATATAAATAGAACAACCATTATTCTCTGATTTAAATGAATAACCGTCTCGCATCAAACAAGATCCAGATATAATGTTCATGCTCAACACTAGCACCAAATAACAATTATTTAGGTCTAATACTAATCCCGAAGGTAGATGTAGAGGTAGCGTGCCGACCGCGATCACATCGACTTTGGAACCGTTTCCCACGCGCATCGTCACCTCGTCCTTTGCCAGTGTTCGCTTATTCCATAGTCCCTGTTTCGAGTTACATATATTAGCAATAGAACCAGTATCAAATACCCAGGTGCTACTGCGAGCTCTAGTAAGGTACACATCAATAACATGTATATCACATATACCTTTGTTCACCTTGCCATCCTTCTTATCCGCCAAATACTTGGGGCAGTTCCGCTTCCAATGACCAGTCTGCTTGCAGTAGAAGCACTCAGTTTCAGGCTTAGGTCCAGACTTGGGTTTCTTCTCCTGAGTAGCAACTTGCTTGCTATTCTTCTTGAAGTTCCCCTTCTTCTTCCCTTTACCCTTTTTCTTGAAACTAGTGGTCTTATTGACCATCAACACTTTATGCTCCTTCTTGATTTCTACCTCCGCAGCCTTTAGCATTGCGAAGATCTCGGGAATTGTCTTATTCATCCCTTGCATATTATAGTTCATCACGAAGCTCTTGTAGCTTGGTGGCAGTGATTGAAGAACTCTGTCAATGACACTATCAACCGGTAGATTAACTCCCAGCTGAGTCAAGTGATTATGGTACCCAGACATTCTGAGTATATGTTCACTGACAGAACTATTCTCCTCCATCTTGCAGCTGTAGAACTTATTGGAGACTTCATATCTCTCAATCCGGGAATTTCCTTGGAATATTAACTTCAACTCCTGGAACATCTCATATGCTCCATGATGTTCAAAACATCGTTGAAGTCCCGGTTCTAAGCCGTAAAGCATGGCACATTGAACTATCGAGTAGTCATCAGCTTTGCTCTGCCAGACGTTCTTAGCGTCGTCAGTTGCATCAGCAGCAGGCCTGGCACTCAGTGGTGCTTCCAGGACATAATTCTTCTGTGCAACAATGAGGATAATCCTCAAGTTACTGACCCAGTTTGTGTAATTGCTACCATCATCTTTCAACTTTGCTTTCTCAAGGAACGCATTAAAATTCAACGGAACAACAACACGGGCCATCTATCTACAATCAAACATGGACAAGAAAGATACTATCAGGTACTTAGTTCATGATAAATTTAAGTTCAATTAATCATATTACTTAAGAACTCCCACTTAGAAAGACATCCCTCTAATCCTCTAAGTGATCACGTGATCCAAATCAACTAAACCATAACCGATCATCACGTGAAATGGAGTAGCTTTCAATGGTGAACATCACTATGTTGATCATATCTACTATCTGATTCACGCTCGACCTTTCAGTCTCAGTGTTCTGAGGCCATATCTGCATATGCCAGGCTCGTCAACTTTAACCTGAGTATTCTGCGTGTGCAAAACTGGCTTGCACCTGTTGTAGATGGATGTAGAGCTTATCACACCGATCATCACGTGGTGTCTGGGCACGACGAACTTGGGCAACGGTGCATACTCAGGGAGAACACTTTTATCTTGAAATTTAGTGAGAGATCATCTTATAATGCTACCGTCAATCAAAGCAAGATAAGATGCATAAAAGATAAACATCACATGCAATCAATATAAGTGATATGATATGGCCATCATCATCTTGTGCTTGTGATCTCCATCTCCGAAGCACCGTCATGATCACCATCGTCACCGGCGCGGCACCTTGATCTCCATCGTAGCATCGTTGTCGTCTCGCCAATCTTATGATTCCACGACTATCGCTACCGCTTAGTGATAAAGTAAAGCATTACAGGGCGATTGCATTGCATACAATAAAGCGACAACCATATGGCTCCTGCCAGTTGCCGATAACTCGGTTACAAAACATGATCATCTCATACAATAAAATTTAGCATCATGTCTTGACCATATCACATCACAACATGCCCTGCAAAAACAAGTTAGATGTCCTCTACTTTGTTGTTGCAAGTTTTACGTGGCTGCTACGGGCTTAGCAAGAACCGTTCTTACCTACGCATCAAAACCACAACGATAGTTTGTCAAGTTGGTGCTGTTTTAACCTTCGCAAGGACCGGGCGTAGCCACACTCGGTTCAACTAAAGTTGGAGAAACTGACACCCGCCAGCCACCTATGTGCAAAGCACGTCGGTAGAACTAGTCTCGCGTAAGCGTACGCGTAATGTCGGTCCAGGCCGCTTCATCCAACAATACCGCCGAACCAAAGTATGACTTATATCACCCACAACTCACTTGTGTTCTACTCGTGCATATAACATCAATGCATAAAACCTGGCTCGGATACCACTGTTGGGGAACGTAGTAATTTCAAAAAAAATCCTATGCACACGCAAGATCATGGTGATCCATAGCAATGAGAGGGAAGAGTGTTGTCCACGTACCCTCGTAGATCGAAAGCGGAAGCGTTAGCACAACGTGGTTGATGTAGTCGTACGTCTTCACGATCCGACCGATCAAGTACCGAACGTACGGCACCTCCGAGTTCAGCACACGTTCAGCCCGATGACGTCCCCCGAACTCCGATCCAGCTGAGTGTTGAGGGTGAGTTTCATCAGCACGACGGTGGGGTGACGATGTTGATGTTCTACCGAGGCAGGGCTTCGCCTAAGCACCGCTACAGTATTATCGAGGTGGACTATGGTGGAGAGGGGCACCGCACACGGCTAAGAGATCAATGATCAATTGTTGTGTCTCTAGGGTGCCGCCTACCCCTGTATATAAAGGAGCAAGGGGGTGCGGCCGGCTATAGGAGGAGGCGCGCAGGAGGAGTCCTACTCCTACCGGGAGTAGGACTCCCCTCCTTTTTCCTAGTTGGATTAGGACTTGGGGGAAAGGAGTGGAGGAGAAGGAAGGAAGGGGGGCACCACCCCCTCTCCTTGTCTTATTCATACTAGGGGGGAGGGGAGCGCGGCCAGCCCTTGCCTCCTCTCCTATCTTCCGCCTAGGCCCACTAAGGCCCATTTGATTCCCGGGGGGTTCCGGTAACCTCCCAGTACTCCGGTAAAATCACTATTTCACCCGGAACACTTCCGATATCCAAACATAGGCTTCCAATATATCAATCTTCATGTCTCGACCATTTCGAGACTCCTCGTGATGTCCGTGATCACATCCGGGACTCCGAACAACCTTCGGTACATCAAAACATATAAACTCATAATATACCTGTCATCGTAACGTTAAGCGTGCGGACCCTATGGGTTCGAGAACTATGTAGACATGACCGAGACACATCTCCGGTCAATAACCAATAGTGGAACCGGGATGCTCATATTGGCTCCTACATATTCTACAGAGATCTTTATCGGTCAGACCACATAACAACATATGTTGTTCCCTTTGTCATCGGTATGTTACTTGCCCGAGATTCGATCGTCGGTATCTCAATACCTAGTTCAAGCTCGTTACCGACAAGTCTCTTTACTTGTTCCGTAATACATCATCCTGCAACTAGTTCAAGCTCGGTATGTTGCTTGCAAGGCTTAAGTGACGTGCTTTACCGAGAGGGCCCAGAGATACCTCTCTGACAATTGGAGTGACAAATCCTAATCTCGAAATACGCCAACCCAACAAGTACCTTCGGAGACACCTGTAGAGCACCTTTATAATCACCCAGTTACGTTGTGACGTTTGGTAGCACACAAAGTGTTCCTCCAGTAAATGGGAGTTGCATAATCTCATAGTCATAGGAACATGTATATGTCATGAAGAAAGCAATAGCAACATACTAAACGATCGTGTGCTAAGCTAACGGAATGGGTCATGTCAATCACATCATTATCCTAATGATGTGATCCCGTTAATCAAATGACAAATCATGTTTATGGTTAGGAAACTTAACCATCTTTGATCAACGAGCTAGTCAAGTATAGGCATACTAGTGACATTCTGTTTGTCTATGTATTCACACATGTATTATGTTTTCGGTTAATACAATTTTAGCATGAATAATAAACATTTATCATGATATAAGGAAATAAATAATAACTTTATTATTGCCTCTAGGGCATATTTCCTTCACATGAACCTAGTAATAATGTTAATGATGATGTTCATATTGATGCTCAACCTAGTAATGATGATGAAGTAGAGATTGAACCTGTTGTTGATCTTGATAACCCACAATCAAAGAATCAACAATATGATAAAAGAGACTTTGTTGCTAGGAAACACGGTAAGGAAAGAGAGACTTGGGTTCAAAAACCCATGCCTTTTCCTCCTAAGCCATCCAAGAAAAAGGATGATGAGGATTTTGAGCGCTTTGCTGAAATGATTAGACCTATCTTTTTGCGTATGCATTTGACTGATATGCTTAAAATGAATCCTTATGCTAAGTACATGAAAGATATTGTTACTAATAAAAGAAAGATACCGGAAGCTGAAATTTCCACCATGCTTGCTAATTATACTTTTAAGGGTGGAATACCTAAGAAGCTAGGAGATCCAGGAGTATCAACTATACCATGCTCCATTAAAAGAAACTATGTTAAAATTGCTTTATGTGATCTTGGAGCTGATGTTAGAGTTATGCCTCTCTTTTTATATCATAGACTTGATTTGAATAAGTTGACAGCTACTGAAATATCTTTGCAAATGGCTGATAAATCAACTGCTATACTTGTCGGTATTTGTGAGGATGTGCCTGTTGTAGTTGCAAATGTTACTATTTTAACAGACTTTATTATTCTTGACATTCTCGACGATGATAGTATGTCTATTATTCTTGGAAGACCCTTTTTGAATACTGCAGGGGATGTTATTGATTGCAACAAAGGTAATGTCACTTTTCATGTTAATGGTAATGAGCATACGGTACACTTTCCGAGGAAACAACCTCAAGTTCATAGTATAAACTCTATTGGAAAATTTCCATCGATTATTTTTTGAGGTTTTGAATTTCCTCTTCCTACTGTCAAGAAGAAATATGATATTCTTGTTGTTGGGGATGTGCATATCCCCGTTGAGGTAACCTAGTGTTATTCGAAAATTCTCCGGTTCCATGTTACTCGGAATGAGTTTGTTAACAAGACTTGATCAACCTTGTTAGTGGATTCCTTTTGATGAGCATGAGATGGATGAAGTTAGAAATCACAACCTTCTGTACCCTCCTTTTACTTTCTGTTATTTAGTTGAAATAAAACAAAAATAGTAATTTCTGTCTGTTTTCTGAATTATCCATGCAATATAAAAATACCCCGAAAATAAAAGTTCTCCAAATGCCCTGAAATTTAAATATGATTTTTTATAGAATATTTGAGAATATCTGACACTGAGAACACAACAGGGGGAGCAAGCACCTGGCCACGAGGGTCCACGACGCGCCCACCCCCTAGGCGCGCCACCTGCCTCGTGGGCCCACGGTGGCTCCCCTCCACTTATTCCTGCACCCACACACTTCTTCCTCCAAAAAAAATCACCATCAGCTCAAGCACGAGTTCTAGCTCATTTTTCTGTGATTTTCGATCTCCTTGCTTAAAGCACCTCTCACAAAACTGCTTTGGGGGATTGTTCCTTGGTATGTGACTCCTCCATTGGTCCAATTAGTTTTTGTTCTAGTGCTTTATTCATTGCAAATTTGTGCTGCCTAGGTGACCATGTTCTTGAGCTTGCATGTCAAATTTATATGGTTCCAAGTAGTTCTAATGCATGATATATGCTCTAGGCACTTGTAGGAGTAGTTGCTATCAATTTTGTTGAGTTTGGTTTACTTTTATTCGAAGTTACTAAAAATTTCAGAATTTTTCAGAAAATAATGAAGAGATTTTTGAGAGGCTCACCGAGCCGAAGCTCGAAGGAAAAGCAAAATGAAGAAGCAGAGAGGCCCAAATATAATTTGCCTCGCACCATGGAGGTTCGGCCGTGTGAATGGCCTTCCGATGATTTCTTGAGAGCCGCCGGGATTTATGATGATTTTTATGGATTGGCTAAGAATACGGGCCTCACCAACTTCCTCCGCGACCAACGCGAATAGCAAGTACCTTGTTCCGTTGGAGGCCATTCACGCCTACCTGAACCCTACATCAGCTGCAGAGCCAGAGCCGGAACCACAGTTTGATCCTCCATGACAGTCTGATTACCAATGGGATCCAGAGGTGATTGCCAGCCAGTGGCAATCCGAGTATTCATCTCAGTACGACCCCAACTACAACTTTGGATATCTGCCAGGCCATCCGTGGCAATAGACCAACTTAGGCCAAAAGCCTAAGCTTGGGGGAGTACATATTTCCCACCGACATTACATTTATGTTCACACACTGATTGCTAGATGTCGGTGCTCATACTTTTTCATTGTAATATCCATGCTAGTTTATTTCCTTTTTATGCTTTCTTCTTGTGTGTTTAATAAACCTTAAGAAAAACCAAAAAAATATTTGTAGCTTTTAGCTAGTTTTAATTTCTATGCTTGTAGTAGTAATTAAAAAGAAAACCCAAAAAGATTTCAAGTTCTTCTTTTGCTTGTTGGGAGCTTTCCGTGTAAATAGTTTTATTTCTTTTCTTTTCTTTGGGGGTCGATAGGAGAAGACCATAATTAAATTGTTGAAGTGACTCCTATATGCATTATTGTTGATTTAACCAAGAGTCCATATTGCCTTGTCTTCTCTTGTTTATTGAATGCTTGCAGATTCCAGCTTAGTCCAATGCACGTGCACTGTTGTTATTATTCACATCATTCAGGTCGTGCAAGTGAAAGGCAATTATGATGATATATGATGGACTCTTTGAGATGAGAAAAGCTGGTATGAACTCGACCTCTCTTGTTTTTGTAAATATGATTAGTTCATCGTTCCCGATTCAACCTATTATTGAATAAACATGTTTGCAATGACAATTAGAGATTATAGTTGCTTATGACATGCTTAATTAGCTAGGAGCTTATAATGGTTTACCTTGCGTGCCAACATGCTATTAAAATGGTTGTGATGTGGTATGATAGGGTGGTATCCTCTTTTGAACGATTCGAGTGGCTTGACTTGGCACATGTTCACGCATGTAGTTCAAACAAAATCAACATAGCCTCTATGATATTTATGTTTATAGTGCATTATATCCTACTCATGCCTGCATTCGGTGTTGATTAATTTTAATGCATGTTCATGACTGTTGTCCCTCTCTAGTTGGTCACTTCCCAGTCTTTTTCTAGCCTTCACCTGTACTAAGCGGGAATACTGCTTGTGCATCCAATACCATAAACCCCAAAGTTATTCCATATGAGTCCACCATACCTACCTATATACGCTATCTACCTGCCGTTCCAAGTAAATTTGTATGTGCCAAACTCTAAACCTTCAAATAAACATTCTGTTTTGTATGCTCGAATAGCTCATGTATCAACTAGGGTTGTCTGTATCTTCCATGTTAGGCGGGTTATTCTCAAGAGGAGTGGACTCCGCTCCTCACTCACGAGAAAATGGCTGGTCACCGGGATGCCGAGTCCCATGCTTTATGCAAATCAAATCAAAATAATTGCAAACAAAACTCCCCCTGGGACTGTTGTTAGTTGGATGCACTCGTTGTTTCGAGCAAGCCATGGATTGATGCTTGTTGGTGGAGGGGGAATATAAACTTTACCATTCTGTTTGGGAACCGCCTATAATGTGTGTAGCATGGAAGATATCGCCATCTCTTGGTTGTTATGTTGACAATGAAAGTATACCGCTCAAAATACTATTCACCTCTATTTCAAAATCGAGCTCTGGCACCTCTACAAATCCCCGCTTCCCTCTGCGAAGGGCCTATCTATTTACTTTTATGTTGAGCCATCATCCTCTTATTAAAAAGCACAAGTTGGAGAGCACCGTTGTCATTTGCATACATTACTATTAGTTTACATGGAGTATGGCTTGACTGGATCTCTTTTACCATGAATTACAATGTCTAGTCAGTCCTTCATCTTTAAAGGTGCTCTGCATTTATGTTTTGTGGTCTTAGAAAGGGCTAGCGAGATACCATCTTGTTATATCATATCATGATTGTTTTGAGAAAGTGTTATCACCCGAGATTTATTATTATTGATCGCTAGTTGATTATGCTATTGATATGAGTAAACATGAGACCTAAGAGTTATTTTGTATATGGTTAGTTCATAATCTTTGCTGAAAACTTGAATGCTAGCTTTACATATTTACAACAACAAGAGCAAACAGAGTTTGTAAAAGTTTTTCTTTATAACTTTTAGTTTGTCAACTAAATTGCTTGAGGATAAGAAAAGGTTTAAGCTTGGGGGAGTTGATACGTCTCCGTCGTATCTACTTTTCCAAACACTTTTGCCCTTGTTTTGGACTCTAACTTGCATGATTTGAATGGAACTAACCCGGACTGACGCTGTTTTCAGCAGAATTGCCATGGTGTTATTTATGTGCAGAAACAAAAGTTCCCGGAATGACCTAAAACTCCACGGAGATTATTTTTGGAAATAATAAAAAATAGTGGCAAAGAATCAAGGCCAGGGGGCCCACACCCTAGCCACGAGGGTGGGGGCGTGCCTGCCCCCCTGGGCGCGCCCCCTGCCTCGTAGGCCCCTTGGAGCTCCACCGACCTCAACTCCAACTCCATATATTCGTGTTCGGGGAGAAAAAATAAAGGAGAAGTATTCATCACGTTTTACGATACAAAGCCGCCGCCAAGCCCTAAACTCTCTCGGGAGGGCTGATCTGGAGTCCGTTTGGGGCTCCGGAGAGGGGAATCCGTCGCCATCATCATCAACCTTCCTCCATCACCAATTTCATGATGCTCACCGCCGTGTGTGAGTAATTCCATCGTAGGCTTGCTGGACGGTGATGGGTTGGATGAGATTTATCATGTAATCGAGTTAGTTTTGTTAGGGTTTGATCCCTAGTATCCACTATGTTCTGAGATTGATGTTGCTATGACTTTGCTATGCTTAATGCTTGTCAGTAGGGCCCGAGTGCCATGATTTCAGATATGAACCTATTATGTTTTCATGAATATATGTGAGTTCTTGATCCTATCTTGCAAGTCTATAGTCACCTACTATGTGTTATGATCTGGCAACCCCGAAGTGACAATAATCGGGACCACTCCCGGTGATGACCGTAGTTTGAGGAGTTCATGTATTCACTATGTGTTAATGCTTTGGTCCAGTACTCTATTAAAAGGAGGCCTTAATATCCCTTAGTTTCCACTAGGACCCCACTGCCATGGGAGGGTAGGACAAAAGATGTCATGCAAGTTCTTTTCCATAAGCATGTATGACTATATTCGGAATACATGCCTACATTACATTGATGAATTGGAGCTAGTTCTGTGTCACCCTAGGTTATGACTATTACATGATGAACCGCATCCGGCATAATTCTCCATCACCGATCCAATGCCTACGAGCTTTCCATATATTTTTCTTCGCTTATTTACTTTTTCGTTGCTATTGTTATCATCACTACAAAACACCAAAAATATTACTTTTGCTACCGTTACCTTTTGCTACCATTACCACTACTATCATATTACTTTACTACTAAATACTTTGCTGCAGATATTAAGTTATCCAGGTGTGGTTGAATTGACAACTCAGCTGCTAATACTTAAGAATATTCTTTGGCTCCCCTTGTGTCGAATCAATAAATTTGGGTTGAATACTCTACCCTCGAAAACTGGTGTGATCCCCTATACTTGTGGGTTATCACTTACTCAACTTATCCATCCTTAATCAGAGCGTTTGGTTCTGATTCCTTGATTTGGAAATCATAATTCCTTCACATTGAGCTTTGAATTAGTCAGTTATTTCTATAATATGATCTCCTTACATTCTTTATCCTTCTAGTTGAGTACCGATGCTCACATCAGATCCCTTGTGGGCCGCCAGATCCTTTGTTGGATTTCATCCAACAACGTCCTTCATATTCAATAACCTTGTGAGTTTTCCTCTGATACATAATGCCTTTTGGTAAATCGTGTCTCATGCCTTTGGAGACTTGTATCCTCTGCTTGTCAACCGTGCTCTACTTTCGAGCTTGCGCTAACTACTCCTACAACTTGTGGTATATGTTCCTAAGATGCCCCGATGGGTTGAACCTATGCCTTCCCTAATTTGTGTGACCCTGAAAGTTATGCGGGTTATACCCTGCTGACGCTTCGTCAAATAACTTTTCAACACTACAACTTCAAAAACGGGAGGTAAATGTAAGGTTATGCATTGAAGAAGTGGGAGTCGACCTTGAACTTTGTGTTCATGCCCATGGACACAATGTAGATCCTATCATAGAAGCTTCTTGTAATAATAACTATTTCCTTGATATGATATCATCTGGTATTTGTGTATCGATCCTTTGCAATCATGGTTCCAACCACATTTTCTCCTTGATTCCATTTCTCAAACAAGTTAAAGCACTTGTCTTCTGTTGATCAATACATCTCTGCAACCTCTATTTTGATCTTCCTTCGAGTATTGCCCTCCGGTATCTCAAGAATATCAAAGAACTGTGTTGCTTCCTATGAGTGTTCATCTAGTATTGCTTCTCACCGTTTTTCAGATTTTCCCCGAGTTCTGAGTTATTAGTCACTCGAGGACACTGATAAGTGAATTTATTCCGCACTCTGAATCAATAACTCTAAGTAATTCTCATTGCTTACGAGTTTAATAATCCTTCAAACATTGCTAGCTTGATCGGCTATATCATTAATGTGCTAAATTTTAACTGTGCTACCTGGTCCTTCTTCCCGGAGCACAATTTTCGACGATGAGCTAACCCTACGTCAATCTTCCTCGTCATATTATTTCGCCTTGAACAACAAGCTTGATTTCGAGTATGTGTACTATCCTTGGTTCCAATAACCTTTCTTGTGACCTATATGATCTAAGAAGTAATATTTTTCTGCTTATGTGTAACATCCCAAATTTTCAATTTGGAATGTTTTACAATTATTAGCTAAGAATCTATGCATTTTGTTTGAATTGAGTGGCATTTGGAAATTTTCAGAGGCTTTTGAGTTTTGGTTTAATTTGGATTCAACTTGGCATTTGAAAATCTACCTCAATATCCTTGACAAATACTTGAGAAAAAGTATGAGAGGAGCTAACATGACACTCCAAAAATGTCAGAAGAAAATATTGCCAAAAGGTTTGAATTCAAATTTGAATTTTATTTGGAGTTTCCAAAAAATGTTTTTATTTTTTGTTTCTGTTTTGCCTCTGGAAAAATGTTCACGTTGTAGGATTTATTTTTCTGATTTTAGTAATATATATATGTCCTATATAAAAATATTATAGTTTTCGCTTATATTAATTTCTCTCTCTGCCTTAATTCAAAAAAAAAAGAGGAAAGACCCAGGCGCGAGCCAGGCCAACCGGCCCAGCCAACACCCGAGCCGGCCCAGCCAACAGCAGGCCAGCGCACCCGCGCCCGAACCCCTCTCCCCTCGGTCGCCCGCTCACCCCCTTCCCTCTCTGTCCCACTGACCCGCGGGGCCCGCCCTCATCCCCAACCCCTTGCTCACAAAACCGAACCAGAGCACGCCCGAGCGCCGCCGCGGTTCCGATCTTCCCGCGATCGCGCTCCGAAGCTGCCCCCTCCTCCAAGTTGATGTCCTATAAATACCTACGCCCTTCCTCCCTCGAACCCCCTAAAACCCTAACCTCGAAACCCACCACCGCCCACGCCCTCGCCGAACGCATCTCGCCGCCGTCGCCTCGGTTCGCCGCCACTCCCGACGCCGGTGATCCCTCTCTGCCCCTCTAAGCACCTTTACCCGAACCCCCTCTTCGTTACGCACATCTTTGACATCCTCTCATCGCCCAGGAAGGACCGAAGCCGCCGCCCCGAGCATCACCGCCCGCCGCCGGAGTTGCAGAGCACCAGGAGCCCCACCGAGCTCGTCCCACTCGCCTCTGTCGTTCCCGAGCTCCACTGACTCCATCCCCGAGCTCCCCTCGAGCTGCCGCACCCGCCCGACGACTCCGCCGCCGCCCCGGACCACCGGAGCACCCCCGCCACCAACGCCCGAGCTCACCTCGCCGTCGACCGCCGCTGTAAGCCACCGGACTCCCCACCACCGTCCGATTTCCAATCTAGGGACTAGATTAGATCACGCGAAGAGTTTGGTTTTTCTTTAGTAGACCGGTTTAGTTTCGGTTAGATCGGTTTATTTTAAGTTGTGGTTTAGTTGGACCGGCCCGATCAGTTTATTTCTGTTAGCCCGTGGATGGAGTGGTCTATTAATCGCTTAGGCGCTGTTTAGTTTTCGAGCGCTCACTATTTCGGCCCGTTAGCGCCTAGGTGTTTTATTTTTAATTTTCGTTTCTGTTTTTAACAGAATAGTTTCAGTTTTGTAAAATCTATAACTTTTAAGTTATTTAATATTTTTAGTTGATTCTTTTTGCTCTAGTTTGAAAATTTCCTATAGTTGATGTAGAAAATTAGATTCGGCCATGTTTAGGTTTTTAAAAATTGATTTATATTAGTTTTAGTCAGATTAGTTTTTCTGCTATAAATTGAGTTAGGATTATTTTATTTTAGTGATTCTTTTTGTCACTGCTTTGTTTTGACCTTGTCTAGCAGTAGGAATTTATTTGGCCATTTATAGTCTTTATTAAAAATAGTTTTTATGCGAAAACAAGCTTTTCTAGTTTTTTTAGCTTGCTGTGGTTTTCGGCTGTTCTAGTTTTTTTAATTTTTATTTTACCTATGTTATAATTTATTTTAGGTTAGTTTCTATAGTTACAGAGGGTGAACTTTTATTTGCAGAAAAAAATGTTTATTTTTTTTCTTTTTTTTCTTGCTAGTTGTTGGCTTGGAGTTCTTTGAGTTTTCTTTGGTTTTTGTTTTGATTGTTTTGTGTGATTTATGTTAGCATGTTGTTACCTTAAGTGATGGTATGGTTGTATGCTTATATGATTATTGTTTGCTTCGATAGAATTTCCGGAGTGCGAAGCTTGCTATCTCGAGTCACTAGCGTTTGAAGACCGTCAGCCAGGCAAGTCATTTGATCATGTTTTTGCAATACCTATGATTTTGTTGCATTAGAATTGTTCCTCCCCACCATGCATGCAGTAGGAGAATTTTAAGTTATGTTCTTGAGTAGTATCATGAGGTAGGATGAACCCAATTCCCCTTGTTACCATTGCCCGGGATGGTGTAGTTTATTTTGCTATGCTCGTAGACGGGGTTGGTTGAGTGATTCATAAGGGAGATGTGAGAGTCAAGATGATGACTAACCCATGACTTCAAGCTCAAGATGGACTTCAAATTCACTACTGGGTGGAGGACGGTTGATGGGCACCCTGGAGAAACCAGCGGATGGCCGGGATGCATGGAGAAGCGCCATGACATCTTGCGGAAAGCTTCACCCAGCCACGAAGAGACGGATGGATACCCCTTGACCGGAAGCTTACCTGTGCAGCCGCAAGCCATTATGGGCTCTGGCTGGGTTGACCCTAGGCGTGACTCTGGACGGACGGTGCCAGCAGATGTAGAAGAATGGTAGGACATGGATGGGCACCGGCAGTGCCCAGAGAAACTCTACAGAAGACCTTGTTTCGTTCATCCCATATTCAAACACCAGGCAGTGCGAGGACATAAAGGAGGGAACGATTCTTGCGGGTAAAGTGCACAAGACTCTGCAGAGTAACAACCTAATCGATTAGCCGTGTCCCCGGTTACGGACAAATGAGCCTCTGGAAATTGGAGTATTTCGGAAATCTCAACACCGAATTTAATAAATTAATTGAGGGGTTATTTAATAATTGGGTATGAGACATTGGTTGGCGGAACCATCTCAATAACAACCAACATTTTGTAGTAATTGCAAGCAAGTCCTTTGTTATAGGGAAAAATTGGTTTTTTCGCAAAAACATAAAACTTAGAGCCCCACAGCCAAATTGCATATAGTGTTAGCATTATTATTGTTGTTCTCTCTATGACTTGCCAGCATATTCAAAATGCTGACCTACACGGCTGCAACGTCTTATGTTGCAGAGGAGTTTTCCGACCAGGAGTGAGGCTACAATCCACACTTGGCGATTGCCCTATGATCGTGTAATAAATTCAGGTGTGATTGAACTTTGAATCTTTTCATCAATGTATTGTGTTTGCCAGCATGATCTTGGGATGGTACAGCTACACAAAGACTTGACCGATTTTGGGTCGGGTCGCTACAGAGATGGTATTCAGAGCACATGCTGACCGTAGGACGTAACCCCTAGGATCGGAAAGCCATAGGAAGAAACTATTTTATTTTATGTCCTTATCATTCCGTAATACTCCCCTGTTCATTTCTGACTTCTATCCGATTTCAACATTCTAGATGGCCGTCAAGTTCATCCCAGTTCTACTCTCGGAGTTTTGCCAGCCAGATGAGACAATGCTTTTCGGCAGGAGGCTGGTCCAGATCACCAAGGAATTGAATATTGCTCTGCCATCTATCACCGGGACCCCTATCATGGCATTTGCAGAAGACCGTCGTTATAGAATTAAGGTGCACATACCAGGGAGAACGTTTGGAAGCCTCTCAGCGCCCATTGACTTCAAGTTCACTGCTCCCACTTGGATACTCGGGAGAGACATAGCAGTTCATAGTGCACTTGGACGCATCTAGGAGGAATACAGGACCGAGCTTGTTGGATCAGACCACACCATGATTTCTCGCAGGATTGCAGATGGAGAGATTATGCGCACCATAGATGACGACTCCGTCCGCTCATATGTCCAAGACTTGGAGGCTCACATCAGGGCTCTAGAGATTCAGATGCGCAGGAGCTTGAAGACGGTCCAAAAGTTGCATCTTCGTGAAATTGAACTAGAGGATGCAACACGTGAAGCCCACTATGAGCATGAGGATGAAGTCAAGGATTTTATGGAAAGACTCGAGGACCGGAAGAAATATATTGCCACACTGGAGGAGAAGATGGATCTGGGAGAAGACCTTTTCCCAAGTGGAGATGATGGACCTCTCGTGAGCAATGACCACGATTATGAAGAGAGCTCCACCGAAGGAAGCCGCAAGAGGAGATGCCGCACCGGAGGACGACACACCAGAGGACGCAGGGATAATTGATGAAGACATTTAGTCGACCGCCATGTTATTTTTATTTTCATTGATCAGTTAGGCCGTTATTTTCGATTAGTCGTGAGATCTTGTAATCCGAGTTTGAACCTTGCTTGAGATGAATGAATAAATGATTGGTGTGATTGTGTTTGTGCATTCATTTGGGTAGTGCTATTTTCTAATTAGACCCTTGTTCTATTCTAATTTCTCATCCACTCCATAACACTAGATGCCTCCGAGACGTGACCCCGGTTTCACTTTCCCGCCGGAGCTCACCCTGCTGATTCAACAGCAGAATGCCTTAATGCAAATGCTCATCCAAAACCAAGGCAACAACAACAACCATCCACCGCCACCACCCCCTGTCGATAACCTGACCCAGTTCCTAAGGCTGAATCCGCCAGTGTTCTCTAGTAGCACTGAGCCGATTGTAGCTGATGATTGGCTCCGCAAGATCGGAAGGGATCTAACAACTGCTGGATGCACAGATGCTGAGAAGGTGCATTTTGCCGCACATCAACTGAATGGACCTGCAGCCTCTTGGTGGGAAAACTACACCGCCACTTATCCGGTCGCCACCATGACATGGGATCAGTTCCAACGGGCTTTCCGCACCGCGCATGTCTCAGCTGGAGCCATGAGTCTGAAAAAGCATGAGTTCCACAACTTACGCCAGGGGAACCGTACTGTGGGGCAGTATGTGGATGAGTTCAACAAGTTATCTCGATATGCCCCAGATGACGTGGCCACAGATGCTGCAAAACAGGAGAAGTTTCTTGAGGGACTCAATGATGAGCTGGGAATGCAGCTAATGGTGGCTATCTTCAACAACTACCAGGAGCTGGTAGACAAGGGCACTATACTTGAAGGCAAGCAGCAGTAGATTGAAAGCCGCAAGCGGAAATATAGCCAGGGAAAGTACAACTCCAGAGCTCAGCAGAAGCCCCGCTATGCCCCATACTCGAGAGGACATAACCATCACACCCATGGAGGACACAATCATGGAGGACATAACCATGGAGGGAATGGGAACAATCGCAACCACGACAACAACCCCAAGTCAGGCAATGGAGGCAACGGCAACCAACACCGTCCTGCTCCGACTCAGAAGGATCTGAGTCATATCACCTGTTTCAAGTGCCAGAAGACAGGACACTACGCCACCGATTGTCCAGAGGCCAAGCAGAGGAATGGGAATGGCAACGGCAATGGAAGCTCAGCAAAGAAGCCCAACCCTTTTCCTCGTGCTCAGGTGAATCACATTGACGTGGAGGACGTCTATGATCAGCCAGAAACTATGGTTGGTAAGTTTTTATTAAATTCACGTCCAATATTGGTACTCTTTGATACTGGTGCAACGCATTCATTCATATCAAGGGTAGTTGTGGAAAAATACGGGTTGCCACGAGGACCCTTAGAACCCCGATCCAAGTCACTTCTCCAGGAGGAGAGATGATGGCAGGCTTAGGCTGTCATTCAACCCTCAGCACCGGAAATCATGATTTTCCCATAGACCTCATAGTCTTAGAATCCCAGGGATTGGACGTGATCCTAGGCATGGACTGGTTGACGAAGTTTGAAGGGAACATCGACTGTGCCCGCAAGACGATTTTGCTCACCACCCCAGAGCAGAAGAGGATCAAGTATGTATCCAGACGCACACCGATAAAGAAGCGGGTGAATTCCCTCACGGGAGTGGTTCAGGAGGAAGTGCCTGTAGTACAAGATTTTCTGGATGTATTTCCGGAAGAATTACCAGGAATGCCACCGGATAGAGAAATAGAATTTTTGATCGAGTTATTACCTGGCACAGCCCCAATATCCAAGAGACCTTATCGGATGCCCCCGAATGATTTGGAAGAGATAAAGTAGGAGATCAAGGAATTATTGGAGAAAGGATATATTCGCCCAAGTTCATCACCTTGGGGAGCCCCAGTTCTTCTGGTAGAGAAGAAGGATGGAACCCTGAGAATGGTTGTAGATTATCGTTCATTAAACGACGTGACCATGAAGAATAAGTACCCTCTACCAATGATTAATGATTTATTTGATCAGCTAGTCGGAGCCAAAGTATTTTCTAAGATCGATCTTCGATTAGGGTATCATCAGCTGAAGATTCGTGAACAGGATATACCCAAAACAGCCTTCACCACCAGGTATGGTTTATATGAGTATACCGTCATGTCATTCGGATTGACTAATGCCCCTGCGTATTTCATGAGCATGATGAACAAGGTATTTATGGAATACCTGGACAAGTTTGTCGTGGTGTTCATCGATGACATATTGGTTTTCTCCAAGAGTGAGGAAGAGCACAAGGAACATCTGCGTCTAGTCCTGGAGAAACTCCGAGAACATCAGTTATATGCCAAGTTCAGCAAATGTGAATTTTAGTTGAAGGAAGTCGGATTCCTCGGACATGTTATTTCAGGAGAAGGAATAGCAGTCGACCCCACCAAGGTTGAATCGGTCACCAACTGGCAATCCCCCACCTCAGTCAAGGAGATCCGCAGTTTTCTCGGACTCGCATGATATTATCGGAGATTTATTGAGAATTTCTCCAAGATTGCTAAACCCATGACCGAGTTGTTGAAGAAGGAAACAAAGTACATTTGGACCGAGGATTGTGAAGCTAGTTTTCAGGAGTTGAAGAAACGTCTGGTTACAGCCCCAGTACTCATTTTGCCGGACATACACAAGGACTACCAGGTGTATTGTGACGCTTCTCGTAAAGGGCTCGGAGGAGTGCTCACGCAGGAAGGAAAAGTTGTAGCTTATACCTCCAGACAGCTGCGACCTCATGAGATGAATTATGCCATGCACGATTTGGAGTTAGCAGCCGTAGTGCACGCACTCAAGACGTGGAGACATTTCCTTGTCGGAAATAGTTGTGATGTTTACATGGATCATAAGATCTTGAAGTACATTTTCACGCAGAAGGAGTTGAACCTCAGACAAAGAAGATGCCTTGAATTGATCAAGGACTATGATATGAGATTGCATTATCACCCAGGGAAAGCAAATGTTGTAGCAGATGCCTTGAGCCGTAAAAGCCATGTGAACACCCTCATAGCTGGAGGATTACCTCAGAATTTAGCCAACGATCTCAGAGATCTCCGATTGGAAATAGTACCAAGAGGATTTGTCGCCACCTTGGATATTCAGTCCACTCTGACCGAAAAGATCCGTGAAGCGCAGAAGACGGACAAGGAAATTACAGAGATAAAGGAAAAGATGAGTAACAGAAAGGCTAAAGGTTTTCATGAGGATGAACACGGAACTTTATGGTTCGAGGATCGTATCTATGTGCCTAATGACCCAGAGGTCCGGAAATTAATTCTTCAGGAGGCCCATGATTCACCGTACTCGATTCACCCAGGCAACACCAAGATGTATCTGGACTTGAAGGAAAGTTTCTGGTGGACAGGTATGAAGAAGGACATTGCCGAGTACGTAGCAGTATGCGATGTTTGTCAGCGAGTAAAGGTTGAGCATCAGAAGCCGGCAGGGTTACTTCAACCACTGCCGATTCCCGAGTGGAAATGGGAAAAACTTGGAATGGATTTTATCACAGGATTACCCAGGACCCGTTCAGGTTATGATTCTATCTGGGTAGTGGTTGATCGCTTGACCAAGGTAGCTCATTTCATTCCCGTGAAGACCACATATACTAGTCCTAAGTTAGCCAAAATATACATGACCAGGATCATATCTCTACATGGAGTTCCGAGGAGTATTGTGTCAGATAGAGGAACACAATTTACCTCAAAGTTTTGGAATCAGTTGCATGAAACCTTGGGTACGAGGCTAGAGTTTAGTACAGCTTTTCATCCGCAGACAGATGGACAGACCGAAAGAGTCAACCAGATTCTGGAGGACATGTTGAGAGCCTGTGCGCTAGACTACGGGTCTAGCTGGGATGACAATTTTCCATACGCAGAGTTCTCGTACAACAACAGCTATCAGACCAGTCTGAAGATGGCCCCTTCCGAAGCTCTATACGGAAGGAGGTGTAGAACACCATTGCTGTGGGATGGTGTTGGAGACCGAAAGCTTTTTGGTCCCGATCTTATCAAAGACTCCGAAGAGAAGGTCAAGCTGATTCGAGATAGACTCAAGATAGCCCAGTCGAGACAGAAGAGTTATGCCGACAGTAAACGCAAGGACGTAACGTATGAAGTTGGAGACCGAGCCTATCTCTGTGTGTCCCCACTTCGTGGAATCAAGAGATTTGGTGTTAAAGGAAAATTAGCACCCAGGCTCATTGGCCCCTACAAAATCCTCGAACGCAGAGGAGAAGTTGCATACAAGCTGGAATTGCCGGAAGGATTGTCAGGAGTTCATGATGTCTTCCATGTTTCCTAGCTGAAGAAATGCCATGCTGAGATGGCCGATATTCCTTTGAGAGACACAATGCCCCTAGAGGCCATACAGCTCGACAGTGATCTGACTTATGAGGAGAAACCCGTTAGGATTCTCGAGACTGCAAACAGAGTTACCCGCAGCAAGATCATCATGTTTTGCAAGGTTCTGTGGAATCATCACTCTGAGGAGGAAGCCACCTGGGAGCGAGAAGAAGATCTCCGCCGAGACCACCCGCACCTATTTGCTAGCCAACCCGAATCTCGAGGGCGAGATTCATCTTAAGGTGGGTAGGTTTGTAACATCCCAAATTTTCAATTTGGAATGTTTTACAATTATTAGCTAAGCATCTATACATTTTGTTTGAATTGAGTGGCATTTGGAAATTTTCAGAGGCTTTTGAGTTTTGGTTTAATTTGGATTCAACTTGGCATTTGAAAATCTACCTCAATATCCCTGACAAATACTTGAGAAAAAGTATGAGAGGAGCTAACATGACACTCCAAAAATGTCAGAAGAAAATATTGCCAAAAGGTTTGAATTCAAATTTGAATTTTATTCAGAGTTTCCAAAAAATGTTTTTATTTTTTTTTTGTTTCTGTTTTGCCTGTGGAAAAATGTTCACGTTGTAGGATTTATTTTTTTTGATTTTAGTAATATATATATGTCCTATATAAAAATATTATAGTTTTCGCTTATATTAGTTTCTCTCTCTGCCTTAATTCAAAAAAAGAGGAAAGACCCAGGCGCGAGCCAGGCCAACCGGCCCAGCCAACACCTGAGCCGGCCCAGCCAACAGCAGGCCAGCGCACCCGCGCCCGAACCCCTCTCCCCTCGGTCGCCCGCTCGCCCCCTTCCCTCTCTGTCCCACTAACCCGCGGGGCCCGCCCTCATCCCCAACCCCTCACTCACGAAACCGAACCAGAGCACGCCCGAGCGCCGCCGCGGTTCCGATCTTCCCGCGATCGCGCTCCGAAGCTGCCCCCTCCTCTAAGTTGATGTCCTATAAATACCTACGCCCTTCCTCCCTCGAACCCCCTAAAACCCTAACCTCGAAAACCACCACCGCCCACGCCCTCGCCGAACGCATCTCGCCGCCGTCGCCTCGGTTCGTCGCCACTCCCGACGCCGGTGAGCCCTCTCTGCCCCTCTAAGCACCTTTACCCGAACCCCCTCTTCGTTACGCACATCTTTGACATCCTCTCATCGCCCAGGAACGACCGAAGCCGCCGCCCCGAGCATCACCGCCCGCCGCCGGAGTTGCAGAGCACCAGGAGCCCCACCGAGCTCGTCCCACTCGCCTCTGTCGTTCCCGAGCTCCACTGACTCCATCCCCGAGCTCCCCTCGAGCTGCCGCACCCGCCCGACGACTCCGCCGCCGCCCCAGACCACCGGAGCACCCCCGCCACCAACGCCCCAGCCTACCTCGCCGTCGACCGCCGCTGTAAGCCACCGGACTCCCCACCACCGTCCGATTTCCAATCTAGGGACTAGATTAGATCACGCGAAGAGTTTGGTTTTTCTTTAGTAGACCGGTTTAGTTTCGGTTAGATCGGTTTATTTTAAGTTGTGGTTTAGTTGGACCGGCCCGATCAGTTTATTTCTGTTAGCCCGTGGACGGAGTGGTCTATTAATCGCTTAGGCGCTGTTTAGTTTTCGAGCGCTCACTATTTCGGCCCGTTAGCGCCTAGGTGTTTTATTTTTAATTTTCGTTTCTGTTTTTAACAGAATAGTTTTAGTTTTGTAAAATCTATATCTTTTAAGTTATTTAATATTTTTAGTTGATTCTTTTTGCTCTAGTTTGAAAATTTCCTATAGTGATGTAGAAAATTAGATTCGGCCATGTTTAGGTTTTTAAAAATTGTTTTATATTAGTTTTAGTCAGATTAGTTTTTCTGCTATAAATTGAGTTAGGATTATTTTATTTTAGTGATTCTTTTTGTCACTGCTTTGTTTTGACCTTGTCTAGCAGTAGGAATTTATTTGGACATTTATAGTCTTTATTAAAAATAGTTTTTATGCGAAAACAAGCTTTTCTAGATTTTTTAGCTTGCTGTGGTTTTCGGCTGTTCTAGTTTTTTTAATTTTTATTCTACCTATGTTATAATTTATTTTAGTTTAGTTTCTGTAGTTACAGAGGGTGAACTTTTATTTGCAGAAAAAATGTTTACTTTTTTTATTTTTTTTCTTGCTAGTTGTTGGCTTGGAGCTCTTTGAGTTTTCTTTGTTTTTTGTTTTGATTGTTTTGTGTGATTTATGTTAGCATGTTGTTACGTTAAGTGATGGTATGGTTGTATGCTTATATGATTATTGTTTGCTTTGATAGAATTTCCGGAGTGCGAAGCTTGCTATCTCGAGTCACTAGCGTTTGAAGACCGTCAGCCAGGCAAGTCATTTGATCATGTTTTTGCAATACCTATGATTTTGTTGCATTAGAATTGTTCCTCCCCACCATGCATGTACTAGGAGAATTTTAAGTTATGTTCTTGAGTAGTATCATGAGGTAAGATGAACCCAATTCCCCTTGTTACCATTGCCCGGGATGATGTAGTTTATTTTGCTATGCTCGTAGACGGGGTTGGTTGAGTGATTCATAAGGGAGATGTGAGAGTCAAGATGATGACTACCCCATGACTTCAAGCTCAAGATGGACTTCAAATTCACTACTGGGTGGAGGACGGTTGACAGGCACCCTGGAGAAACCAGCGGATGGCCGGGATGCATGGAGAAGCACCATGATATCTTGCGGAAAGCTTCACCCAGCCACGAAGAGACAGATGGATACCCCTTGACCGGAAGCTTACCTGTGCAGCCGCAAGCAATTATGGTCTCTGGCTGGGTTGACCCTAGGCATGACTCTGGACGGACGGTGCCAGCAGATGTAGAAGAATGGTAGGACATGGATGGGCACCGACAGTGCCCAGAGAAACTCTACAGAAGACCCTGTTTCGTTCATCCCGTCTTCAAACACCAGGTAGTGCGAGGACATAAAGGAGGGAACGATTCTTGCGGGTAAAGTGCACAAGACTCTGCGGAGTAACAACCTAATTGATTAGCCGTGTCCCCGGTTACGGACAAATGAGCCTCTGGAAATTGGAGTATTTCAGAAATCTCAACACCGAATTTAATAAATTAATTGAGGGGTTATTTAATAATTGGGTATGAGACATTGGTTGGCGGAACCATCTCAATAACAACCAACATTTTGTAGTAATTGCAAGCAAGTCCTTTGTTATAGGGAAAAATTGGCTTTTTCGCAAAAACATAAAACTTAGAGCCCCATAGCCAAATTGCATATAGTGTTAGCATTATTATGGTTGTTCTCTCTATGACTTGCCAGCATATTCAAAATGCCGACCTACACGGCTACAACGTCTTATGTTGCAGAGGAGTTTTCCGACTAGGAGTGAGGCTACGATCCACGCTTGGCGATTGCCCTATGGAGTCGGATGGACTTGCTACTCGTCTACGCTTCCGCAGCTTTATTTAGTTTATTTCTCATGAGTTGGCCTTCGGCTGAATTTATTCTACTGTAATAAAGACTCGATATGAGAATCGTGTAATAAATTCAGGTGTGATTGAACTTTGAATCTTTTCATCAATGTACTGTGTGTGCCAGCATGATCCTGGGATGGTACAGCTACACAGAGACTTGACCGATTTTGGGTCGGGTCACTACATTATGTAAACACCTTGGTGTACAACCGTGTCAGTAAACAAATGATCTAACACATGATCACACAAGAGGCAGGCGAAAGAAGTCGAACGGAAAAAGGGCGAATGGAAAAGAGGCGAATAAAACGACAATGGTGAAGTGGGGGAGAGGAAAACGAGAGGCAAATGGAAAATAATTTAATGCGAGGGATAAGAGTTTGTGAAGGGTACTTGGTATGTCTTGGCTTGAGTGTAGATCTCCCCGGCAATGGCGCCAGAAATTGGCAAGTTGACGGGAGATCAAATCGTGACTTGACTTGGCGTAAACCTCCCCGGCAACGGCGCCAGAAATCCTTCTTGCTACCTCTTGAGCATGCGTTGATTTTCCCTTTAAGAGGAAAGGGTGATGCAGCAAAGTAGCGTAACTATTTCGCTCAGTTTTTGAGAACCAAGGTATCAATCCAGTAGGAGACTACACGCAAGTCACCTAGTACCTACACAAACAAATAAGAACCTTGCAACCAACGCGATAAAGGGGTTGTCAATCCCTTCACGGCCACTTGCAAAAGTGAGATATGATAAAGATAATAAGATAATTATTTTTGGTATTTTTGTTGTATAGATTGGAAAATAAAGAATGCAAAATAAATAGTAAACTAGAATTGTAGATGAGAAACTTATATGATGTAAAGTAGACCCTGGGGCCATAGGTTTCACTAGTGGCTTCTCTCATGATACCATATATTATGGTGGGTGAACAAATTACTGCCGAGCAATTGATAGAAAATCGCATAGTTATGATGATATCTAGGCATGATCATGAACATAAGCATCACGTCCGTGTCAAGTAGACCGAAACGATTCTGCATCTACTACTATTACGCCACACATCGACTGCTATCCAGCATGCATCTAGAGTATTAAGTTTACAAGAACATAGTAACGCATTAGGCAAGATGACATGATGTAGAGGGATAAACTCAAGCAATATGATATAAACCCCATCTTTTTATCCTCGATGGTAACAATACAATATGTGCCTTGCTGCCCCTGCTGTCACTGGGAAAGGACACCGCAAGATTGAACCCAAAGCTAAGCACTTCTCCCATTGCAAAAAAGATCAATCTAGTAGGCCAAACCAAACTGATAATTCGAAGAGACTTGCAAAGATATCAAATCATGCATATAAGAATTAAGTGAATAATCAAATATTGTTCATAGATAAACTTGATCATAAACCCACAATTCATCGGATCTCGGCAAACACACCGCAAAAAGAATTACATGAATAGATCTCCAAGAACATCAAGGAGAACTTTATATTGAGATCTAAAGATAGAGAAAAAGCCATCTAGCTAATAACTATGGACCTGAAGGTCTGTGGTAAACTACTCACACATCATCGGAGAGGCTATAGTGTTGATGTAGAAGCCCTCCATGATCGAACCCCCCTCCGGCAGATCGCCGGAAAAGGTCCCCAGATGGGATCTCACGGGTACAGAAGGTTGCAGCAGCGGAAAAGTGGTTTCATGGCTCCCCTCGATGTTTTCAGGGTATAAGCATATATATAGGCGAAGGAAGTAGGTCGGTGGAGCTACGAGGGGTCCACGAGGGTGGGGGCGCGCCTGCCCCCTGGGCACACCGCCCTACCTTGTGGCCGCCTCATTGCTTCCTTGACCTCCACTACAAGTCTCCTGGATTGCGTTTGTTCCAAAAAAGATCCTCGTGAAGGTCATTCCTTTTCTGTGAAACACTGAAATAGGCAAAAGGCAGTAACTAGCACTGGGCCTCTGGTTAATAGGTTAGTCCCAAAAATAATATAAAAGTGCATATTAAAGCCCATTAAACATCCAAAACAGATAATATAATAGCATGGAACAATCAAAAATTATAGATACGTTAGAGACGTATCAAGGCGGTCCGGGGGCACCCGAGGTGGGCACAACCCACCAGGGAGCGCCTGGGCCTCCTGGCATTCCCTGGTGGGTTGTACCCTCCTCGGGACTCCCCCCAGGTCCAACCAGGGCCCAACATCTTCCTTCTAGTCCATAAAAAATCTCCGTAAAGTTTCGTGGCATTTGGACTCCGTTTGGTATTGATTTTCTGCGATGTAAAAAAACATGGCAAAACAACAACTGGCACTTGGCACTATGTTAATAGGTTAGTAACAAAAAATGATATAAAATGACTATAAAATGATTATAAAACATCCAAGATTGATAACAAAACAACATGGAACAATCAAAATTATAGATACGTTGGAGACGTATCAGATATACTCTTGATGATTTAAATGGCATTAGTCCCACTCTATGTCAGCACAAAATTAATATCGAACCTGATGCTAAACTAGTTATTGATCACCAACATCGGTTAAATCCGAAGATGAAAGAGGTGGTAAGAACAGAAATATTAAAACTTCTGGAAGCAGGTATAATTTATCATATAGCTGATAGTAGATGGGTAAGCCCTGTTCATTGTGTTCCTAAGAAATGAGGTATTACTGTTGTTCCTAATGATAAGAATGAACTCATTCCACAAAGAATTGTTACAACCTATAGAATGGTAATTGATTTAAGAAAATTAAATAAAGCAACTAGAAAAGATCATTACCCTTTGCCTTTTATTGATCAAATGCTTGAAAGATTATCTAAGCACACACACTTTTTCTTCCTAGATGGATACTCTGGCTTTTCACAAATACCTGTTTCTCGACCTGATCATGAAAAGACCACTTTTACTTGTCCGTTTGGAACCTATTCTTATAGACGTATGCCTTTTGGTTTATGTAATGCACCTGCTACCTTTCAAAGATGTATGACTGCTATATTCTCTGACTTATGTGGAAAGATTGTTGAGGTTTTCATGGATGACTTCTCTGTTTATGGGAACCCTTTTGATGATTGTTTAAGCAATCTTGATCGAGTTTTGCAGAGATGTGAACAAACAAACCTTGTATTGAATTTGGAGCAATGCCGCTTTATGGTTAATGAAGGCATTGTCTTGGGTCATAAAATTTCTGAAAGAGGTATTGAAGTGGATCAAGCTAAGGTTGATGCTATTGAGAAAACGCCATGTCCCAAGGACATCAAAGGTATTTGTAGTTTCCTAGGTCATGCTGGTTTTTATAGGAGATTTATTAAAGACTTCTCTAAAATTTCTAGGTCTCTTACTAGTCTCTTGCAGAAGGATATTCCTTTTATTTTTGATGATGATTGTCTTGAAGCCTTTTAAACACTCAAGAAAGCCTTAATTTCTGCACCTATTGTTCAACCACCTGATTGGAACTTGCCTTTTGAAATTATGTGTGATGCTAGTGATTATGCTGTTGGTGCTGTTCTAGGACAAAGATGTTAGAGTACGTAATGGGCCTAATGGGCCCGTTAGTCTTAGGGTTAATTAGAGATAAGAGTTGCTTTCTTAGGGGTCAAGTAAGCCTTGCTTGGGAGTCAAGTAAACCTCTCTATATAAAGAGAGGAGATGTATCAATCTAATCAAGCAAGAATTAAGAAGGAAATCCTCCCATCTTGCCCGGCCGTGGGCAAAAGGCCCCCGGCCGGCCTTCTTGCGCCCTCCTTCTAGCAGCGCCATAACAATTTGGTATCATCTAGCTTCGGTTCGATCATGTCTTCACCGCCGCCGAACCCGTCTCTTCCGCTGTCGGTCACGACCGTCGCCCCGCTCCTGCCCGCGCCGGGATCCTCCGTCGCGCCCGCCCCCGTCGTCCTCACCCCGGAGGTGTCCGGGGCGCTGCGGGACCTAACACAGGCGGCCCAGGAGATCCACCTGTTCTTGGCCGGGTCCTATGGGCCGCACCCGGCTGTGCCGCCCATCACCGCCATCGCGCCACCGTGGCTGCCGTGGCAGCCGCCGCACCAAGCGGCCCCCACCGTGCTCGCCGGGCTGCTGCAGCAGCCGCTGCAGCTGCCATCCATCGCCCCGTCCTAGCTGTCGTGGCAGTCGCCGCACCAGGCGGCCTTCGCCGCACTCGCCGGGCCACTGCAGCTGCCATCCATCGCCACCACCACCCAGCCCTGGCTGCACTGGCAGCCGCCGCTCCTGCCGGCCTCTGCCGTGCCCGGTGCTCCGCCGCAGCAGCCGCTGCCGCTGCCCGGTGCGCCACCGCCGCAACCGCTACCGCAGCCACCGCCGGTTTGCTCCGGCCCCGCATCGACCGCGTCGGCGGGAGTCCCGCTCCACCAAGTCCAGTCCCCGCCATCGCCGTCACCGCTTCCGTCTTGGATCGCTACCCACCATGTGTCGGCGGCAGTGAGGCTGCAGGCTACTGCGCGCGGCCTCCTAGCGCGTCGGCGTGTGCGGGAGATGCGTGGTCTGCAGCTGCCGCTCCTCCAAGTTGCCCTTCGCTCCGCAAAGGACCTTGATCTCATCCGCTGCGCCGGGGATCTTGGGCATGCGGTTTCCCCCACGGGCAGCGGGCATGCTGTTTTCCCCACAGGCAGCAACCTCCAAGTCTGCGACATTGGCGGTTGGGGGGGCGCACCCCTCCTCGTCATTCTCCGTCGCAAGCCCCCCACTCTTCCCTGTGCGGTGCAGACTAACAGCCGTCCGGCAGGAAGAAGGCATGGTGTCACCGACAACAACGCACCACGTAGCACCACTGCATTCCGTCACCAGGCGCCGCAAGGGCGCCTCTGCTGGTTACTCTTGCGACCACTTCCAGGTGGCCATTCACATGCACTCCTTTTGTCTAGATGGTGTCCATGGGATCCAGATGGCTGTACACGTGCACGTCCGACGTGCGGATGGTATCCACTTTTTGTTAAGAGGTCCAAAATAAATTGTCCCAGTCTATTTTAGGTTGAGAATAATAAAACAAGCCGAGATGTAAAAGGCTTGTTTTTAGGTGTTAGGTTTGGGTTGCGTCGAGTCATGGTTATAAGTTGGTTAGGCTGCAGCTTGAGGACAAGCTGCATGTCCAGGTGGGGTGTAGTGTTAGAGTACGTAATGGGCCTAATGGGCCCGTTAGTCTTAGGGTTAATTAGAGATAAGAGTCGCTTTCTTAGGGGTCAAGTAAGCCTTGCTTGGGAGTCAAGTAAACCTCTCTATATAAAGAGAGGAGATGTATCAATCTAATCAAGCAAGAATTAAGAAGGAAATCCTTCCATCTTGCCCGGCCGTGGGCAAAAGGCCCCTGGCCGGCCTTCTTGCGCCCTCCTTCTAGCAGCGCCATAACAAAAGAGTTGATAAGAAATTGAATGCTATTCATTATGCTAGTAAAACTCTAGACAATGCTCAAATAAATTATGCTACTACTAAAAAAGAATTCTTAGCAGTGGTGTTTGCTTGTGATAAGTTTAGACCTTATATTGTTGATTCCAAAGTAACTGTTCACATAGACCATGCTGCTATTAAATATCTTATGGAAAATAAAGATGCTAAACCTAGACTCATTCGTTGGGTTCTCTTGTTACAAGAATTTGATTTGCATATTATTGATAGAAAAAGAGCTGAGAACCCCATAGCTGATAACTTGTCTAGGCTTGAAAATGTGCTTGATGACCCACTTCCTATTGATCATAGTTTTCCTGATGAGCAATTAGTTGCAATAAATGTTGCTAATGTACTCCTTGGTATGCTGACTATGCTAATTACATTGTTGCTAAATATTTTCCACCTAGCTTCACATATCAACAAAAGAAAAAATTCTTCTATGATTTAAGACATTACTTTTGGGATGACCCACATCTTTATAAAGAAGGAGTAGATGGTATTATTAGATGTTGTGTACATGAGAATGAACAGGGACAAATCCCACGGAAATGTCATACCGAGGCTTATGGAGGGCATCATGCTGGAGATAGAACTGCTCACAAGGTATTATAGTCTGGATTTTATTGGCCTACTCTCTTCAAGGATGCTCGTATGTATGTCTCATCTTGTGATGGATGTCAAAGAATAGATAATATCAGTAAGCATCAAGAAATGCCTATGAATTATTCACTTGCTGTTGAACCATTTGATGTTTGGGGATTTGATTACATGGGACCTTTTCCTTCCTCTAATGGGTATACACATATTTTGGTTGCTGTTGATTATGTTACTAAATGGGTAGAAGATATTCCAACTAGTAGTGCTGATCACAACACCTCTATTAAAATGCTTGAGGAAGTTATTTTCCCAAGGTTTGGAGTCCCTAGATATTTAATGACTGATGGTGGTTCACACTTTATTCATGGTGCTTTCCGTAAAATGCTTGCTAAGTATGATGTTAACCATAGAATTGCATCACCCTATCATCCTCAACCTAGTGGTCAAGTTGAACTTAGCAATAGAGAAATAAAATTAATTTTGCAAAATACTGTTAATAGGTCCAGGAAGAATTGGTCTAAGAAATTAGATGATGCACTTTGGGCTTATAGAACAGCTTATAAAAATCCTATGGGTATGTATCCCTATAAAATGGTTTATGGAAAAGCTTGTCATTTACCCCTTGAGTTAGAACATAAAGCTTATTGGGAAGTTAAAGAACTCAATTATGATTTCAAACTTGCTGGTGAAAAGAGATTATTTGATATAAGCTCATTAGATGAATGGAGAACCCAAGCTTATGAAAATGCAAAGTTATTCAAAGAAAAAGTTAAAGGATGGCATGACAAAAGAATCCAAAAGCGGGAGTTTAAAGTTGGAGAATATGTTCTTTTGTACAACTCTCGTTTTAGATTTTTCGCAGGAAAGCTCCTCTCGAAATGGGAAGGCCCCTATGTCATCGAGGAGGTTTACCGGTCTGGAGCCATCAAAATAAATAATTTCGAAGGCACTAACCCGAAGGTTGTCAATGGGCAATGAGTAAAGCATTATATCTCAGGTACGCTTATTAATGTTGAAAGTAATATTATCCAAACTTTGACACCTTAAAAACACATAAAAGAGTCCTTCCGGAACACTCCAGAATCGTGAAAATAAGGAGGTATGTGATACGGTAAGTAAACGGACTCCTAAAAATTTGCAAAAATATTTTTATTAGTTTTGGAATATTTAAAAATTTTGGAAATAAAGAAACTTCCAGGGAGCATCCCCTAGTGGGCACAAGACACCAGGGCGTGCCCAGGTGGGTTGTGCCCACCTGGGACACCTCTCGTACTCCATTGTTCTACCATATGCTTGTCCTGCAAGAAAAAAACCTATATATACTTCCCGAACCTGTTGATCACCGTATCGCGGAGAAATCCTTTGTTCTCTTTTTCCTTGTTGTTTTCTGTCAGATTCCATCTAACATGGCCTCTTCAAGCTTCTCCAAGGACAAGATTTCTCCTTCATCACCACCATCATCTCCTTCACCACCAAAAGGAGAATTGAGTATTGGGTATGGGCACTCCCCTTGGCTTCCGCCAAGCTTGGGGGAGGTGCCCTGGTATCGTATCATCCCACTATATTTTTGCTTTTACTTATCTTAGTTCATTCTTTTTCTTTGGATGAAATAAAGTTTAGTTCGATCCTTTCTTATTTGAAAGTTTGCTTAGTGATCTATCATAGTAATCGTGTGCAAGTTATGGAATAAAGTCAGTTTTAGTTTTTGCTCTCTTTACTTTCATGTTGCAAATAAAGAAAAGAAATAAAGTAAGAAAAAGAGAAAGGAAATAAATAATGAAAAGATTATATACTAATCCTATGGTAGGTGATGGCACCACATAAGGAAAAGTATATGTAGAAAATTTTATTAGAGATTGACAAACATAGCATTAGTCAATGATACAAGTCATGAAAGAATTAATAAGGGAAGAGAAGATTCACATATAGATATACTGTCCTAGAAATCTTTTGTGATTGTGAGCCCTCATCAAAATATTATATGCCAAAATTGTTGATGTTGGACAAGGAAGACAACTTAATGGTTCATGTTTGTTTATATTCACATAGAAGTCATATTGTCATAGATCCTTTAACATGCGATGCTTGCCCCTATCTTTGCTAGCCAAAAGTTCTGTACTAAGTAGGGATACTACTTGTGCATCCAAAAACCCTTAAACCCAAATCTTTTACAAGTTTCCACCATACCTACCTAGGGATTGAGCAAGATCCCTCAAGTAAGTTGTCATCGGTGCAAAAAAGCAATAAAAATTGCTTCTAAAAGTGTGACATCATTTAGGGTAAGAGAAAATTGAGTGTTGTGCGAACTTGGATGATTAAGAATAAAAGCGACATATTGCATAATAAAGGTTGTCATCTTAAGGGGAAATACAATGTGGCGTTCTCTTGCACTAAGGGATTGAGCATACAAACAAATAAACGCATGGCAACCTCTGGTTCCCTCTGCGAAGGGCCTATCTTTTACTTTTATGCAAAGAGTCAAAGTTTTTCCCTCTATTCCTTTTATTTTTCTCTTTTGGCAAGCATCATGTGGCGAGGAAAGATCTAGGCACATATGTCCAGTTGAATATAGATAGCATGAGTTATTATTGTTGACATCACCCTTGAGGTGAGTATGTTGGGAGGCGAAACTATAAGCCCCTATCTTTCTTTGTGTCCGATTGAAATGTTTTGCTCATGGGTACAAGGTGAGTGTTAGCAATCATAGAAGACTATATGATGGTTGAGTATGTGGACTTGCCTAAAGGCTCCAACACGTGACTCTTCCTGAAAAGATGATGAATTATAGTTGCAAATTTGACTGAGAACATAGTTTTTTGGTTCCTAATAGAGTTTTTGCTTTATACTTCGATTGTGTGATCAACTATTACTTATTCATGAGAAGTATATGATAAAAGTCCTATGTTTAATTTTTTTGTTGCTATAATAATCAACATGATGCTTCTATGTCCATTTTTTGTTTTTATCGACACCTCTCTCTCAAAGCATGTGGACATGTTTTTCGATTTCGGTTTTCGCTTAAGGACAAGTGAGGTCTAAGCTTGGGGGAGTTGATATGTCCACTTTGCATCATGGTTTCTTACTGTTATTTATAATGTTTTTATCCATAATAATGCTTTTTGGAGTAATTCTAATGCTTTTTCTCTCATAATTTGCAAGGAACACACCAAGAGGGAGAATTCCGGCAGCTAGAAATCTGGACCTAGAAAAGCTACGTCAGGCCACCTATTCTGCACAACTCCAAATGAGCTGAAACTTTACAAAGATTTTTTATGGATTATTTAAGAAATGTTGGAATCAATAAACACCAGAGGGGGCCACCAGGTGGGAACAACCCACCTGGGCGCGCCAGGCCCCCTGGCGCGCGCTGGTGGGTTGTGGCCTCCTCGGCCCACCTCCGGTGCCCATCTTTTGGTATATAAGTGGTTTTAACCTAGAAAAAAATAAGGGGAGGAATTTCAGGACGAAGCGCCACCGCCTCGAGGCGGAACTTGGGCAGGGGCACTTTTGCCCTCCGGCGGAGCGATTCTGCTGGGGGAACTTCCCTCCCGGAGGGGAAATCATTGTCATCATCATCACCAACAACTCTCCCATCTTGGGGAGGGTAATCTCCTTCAACATCTTCACCAGCACCATCTCATCTCAAACCCTAGTTCATCTCTTGTATGCAATCTTGTTACCGAAACTATAGATTGTTGCTAGGGGGTGACTAGTAGTGTTGATTACATCTTGTAGTTGATTACTATATGGTTTATTTGGTGGAAGATTATATGTTCAGATTAAATATGCTATTTAATACCCCTCTGATCTTGAGCATGATTATTATTTGTGAGTAGTTACTTTTGTTCTTGAGGTCACGGGAGAAATCATGTTGCAAGTAATCATGTGAATTTGATATGTGTTCGATGTTTTGATAGTATGTATGTTGTGATTCCCTTAGTGGTGTCATGTGAACATCGACTACATGACACTTCACCATATTTGGGCCTAAGGGAATGCATTGTGGAATAGTAAATAGATGGTGGGTTACGAGAGTGACAGAAACTTAAACCCCAGTTTATGCACTATTCCATAAGGGACCGATTGGATCCTAGAGTTTAATGCTATGGTTTGAATTTATTCTTAATACTTTTCTCGTAGTTGCGGATGCTTGCGGGAGGGTTAATCATAAGTAGGAGGCTTGTTCAAGTAAGAACAACACCTAAGCACGGTCCACCCACATATCAAATTATCAAAGTAGCGAACACAAATCAAACCAACATGATGAAAGTGACTAGATGAAATTCCCGTGTACCCTCAGGAACACTTTGCTTATTATAAGAGACCGTTTTGGCCTGTCATTTTCCTAAAAAGGACTGGTCTACCCTGCTGCATACTTGTCACTATTATCGTTACTTTCTCGTTACAAATTATCTTGCTATCAAACTACTCGTTACTTACAATTTCAGCACTTGCAGACATCACCTTACTGAAAAATACTTGTCATTTCCTTCTGCTCCTTGTTGGGTTCGACACTCTTACTTATCGAAAAGAGCTACAATTGATCCCCTATACTTGTGGGTCATCAGACGTCCATTTGCCAGATTTCATAATCATAAAATGCGGCAATTGCTAACATGATTCAGACAGACTTAAGCATCGCTATGGGTGAGAAAGTCTCATCGTAGTCAACCCCTTGAACTTGTCGAAAACATTTTGAGACAAGTCGAGCTTTGTAGATAGTAACATTACCATCAGGGTCAGTCTTCTTCTTAAATATCCATTTATTCTCTATGGCTTGCCGATCATCGGGCAAGTCAACCAAAGTCCATACTTTGTTCTCATACATGGATCCTATCTTCGTGGCCTCAAGCCATTTTGTGGAATCTGGGCTCATCATCGCTTCCTCATAGTTCGTAGGTTCGTCATGGTCTAGTAACATGACTTTCAGAACAGGATCACCATACCACTCTGGTGCGGAACATGCTCTGGTTGACCTACGAGGTTCGGTAGTAACATGATCCGAAGTTTCATGACCATTATCATTAGCTTCCTCTCTAGTTGGTGTAGGCATCACGGGAACGGTACAATTCGAGAGAAGGTACAATTACCTCATCAAGTTCTACTTTCCTCCCATTGACTTCTTTTGAGAGAAACTCCTTCTCCAGAAAGGATTCATTCTTAGCAACAAAAGTCTTGCCTTCGGATCTGTGATAGAAGGTGTACCCAACAGTTTGTTTTGGGTATCCTATGAAGACGCACTTCTCCGATTTGGGTTCGAGCTTATCAGGTTGAAGCTTTTCCACATAAGCATCACAACCCCAAACTTTAAGAAACGACAACTTAGGTTTCTTGCCAAACCACATTTCATATGGTGTCGTCTCAACGTATTTAGACGGTGCCCTATTTAAAGTGAATACAGATGTCTCTAATGCATAATCCCAAAATGTGTTGGGGAACGCAGTATTTCAAAAAAATTCCTACGATCATGCAAGATCTATCTAGGACATGCATAACAACGAGAGGGGAGAGTGTGTCTATGTACCCTCGTAGACCGAAAGCGGAAGAGTTTAGTAATGCGGTTGATGTAGTCGAACGTCTTTGCGATCCAACCGATCCAAGTACCGAACACACGACACCTCCGCGTTTAGCACACGTTCAGCTCGATGACGTCCCTCGGTCTCTTGATCCAGTTGAGGCCAAAGGAGAGTTCCGTCAGCACGACGGCATGGCGACAGTGATGATGAAGTTACCGGCGCAGGGCTTCGCCTAAGCACTACGACGATATGATCGAGATGTGTAACTGTGGAGGGGGCACCACACATGGCTAAGACAAATCTTGGAGTGCCTTGGGGTGCCCCCTGCCCACGTATATAAAGGAGGGAGGAGGAGGAGGCCGGCCTAGGAGGAGTGCACCTATGGGGGGAGTCCAACTAGGATTCCCAATCCTAATTGGAGTCCCCTTGATAACCCACAAGTATAGGGGATTGCAATAGTTTTCGAGGGTAGAGTATTCAACCCAAATTTATTGATTTGACCCAAGGGGAGCCAAAGAATATTCTCAGGTATTAGCAGCTGAGTTGTCAATTCAACCACACCTGGAAACTTAATATCCGCAACAAGGTATTTAGTAGCAAAGTAATATGATAGTAGTAGTAACGGTGGCAAAAGGTAACGGTAGCAAAAGTAATATTTTTGGGTTTTCTAGTGATTGTAACAATAGCAACGGAAAAGTAAATAAGCGAAGAACAATATATGGAAAGCTTGTAGGCATTGGATCGGTGATGGAGAATTATGCCGGATGCGATCGATCATGTAATAGTCATGACCTAGGGTGACACAGAACTAGCTCCAGTTAATCAATGTAATGTAGGCATATATTCCGAATATAGTCATACGTGCTTATGGAAAAGAACTTGCATGACATCTTTTGTCCTACCCTCCCGTGGCAGCGGGGTCCTATTGAAACTAAGGGATATTAAGGCCTCCTTTTAATAGAGTACCGGACCATAACATTAACACATAGTGAGTACATGAACTCCTCAAACTACGGTCATCACCGGTAAGTATCCCGATTATTGTCACTTCGGGGTTAACGGATCATAACAAATACTAGGTGACTATAGACTTGAAAGATAGGATCAAGAACTCTCATATATTGATGAAAACATAATAGGTTTAGATCTGAAATCATGGCACTCGGGCCCTAGTGACAAGCATTAAGCATAGCAAAGTCATAGCAACATCAATCTCGGAACATAGTGGATACTAGGGATCAAACCCTAACAAAACTAACTCGATTACATGATAAATCTCATCTAACCCATCACCGTCCAGCAAGCCTACGATGGAATTACTCACGCACGGCGGTGAGCATCATGAAATTGGTGATGGAGGAAGGTTGATGATGACGATGGCGACGGATTCCCCTCTCCAGAGCCCCGAACGGACTCCAGATCAGCCCTCCAGAGAGAGTTTAGGGCTTGGCGGCGGCTTCGTATTGTAAAACATGATTAATCCTTCTCTTTGATTTTTTCTCTCCCCAAAAGTGAATATACGGAGTCAAGGTTAAGGTCGGTGGAGCGTCAGGGGGCCCATGAGGCAGGGGGCGCGCCCAGGGGGTAGGGCGCGCCCCCACCCTCGTGGATAGGTGGTGGGCCCCCTAATGTGGATCTTTCTTCAAGTATTTTTTATATATTCCAAAATAATTCTCTGTTGATTTTTCAGGTCATTCTGAGAACTTTTATTTCTGCACAAAAATAACACCATGACAATTCTTCTAAAAACAGCGTCAGTCCGGGTTAGTTCCATTCAAATCATGCAAGTTAGAGTCCAAAACAAGGGCAAAAGTGTTTGGAAAAGTAGATACGACGGAGACGTATCAACTCCCCCAAGCTTAAACCTTTGCTTGTCCTCAAGCAATTCAGTTGATAAACTGAAAGTGATAAAGAAAAACTTTTACAAACTCTATTTGCTCTTGTTGTTGTAAATATGTAAAGCCAGCATTCAAGTTTTCAGCAAAGATTATGAACTAACCATATTCACGATAACACTTAGGTCTCATGTTTACTCATATCAATGGCATAATCAACTAGCGAGCAATAATAATAAATCTCTGATGACAACACTTTCTCAAAATAATCATGATATGATATGACAAGATGGTATCTCGCTAGCCGTTTCTGAGACCGCAAAACATAAATGCAGAGCACCTTTAAAGATCAAGGACTGACTAGACATTGTAATTCATGGTAAAAGAGATCCAGTCAAGTCATACTCAATATAAACTAACAGTAATGGATGCAAATGACAGCGGTGCTCTCCAACTGGTGCTTTTTAATAAGAGGATGGTGACTCAACATAAAAGTAAATAGATAGGCCCTTCGCAGAGGGAAGCAGGGATTTGTAGAGGTGCTAGAGCTTAGTTTTGAAATAGATATGAATAATATTTTGAGCGGTATACTTTCATTGTCAACATAACAACTGGGAGATCTCGATATCTTCCATGCTACACACATTATAGGCGGTTCCCAAACAGAATGGTAAAGTTTATACTCCCCCTCCACCAACAAGCATCAATCCATGGCTTGCTCGAAACAACGAGTGCCTCCAACTAACAAGAGTCCCGGGGGAGTTTTGTTTGCAGTTATTTTGATTTGATTTGCATAAAGCATGGGACTGGGCATCCCGGTGACCAGCCCTTTTCTTGTGAGTGAGGAGCGGAGTCCACTCCTCTTGAGAATAACCCGCCTAGCATGGAAGATATAGATAGCCCTAGTTGATACATGAGCTATTCGAGCATACAAAACAGAATGTTTATTTGAAGGTTCAGAGTTTGGCACATACAAATTTACTTGGAACGACAGGTAGATACCGTATATAGGTAGGTATGGTGGACTCATATGGAACAACTTTGGGGTTCATGGAATTGGACGCACAAGCAGTATTCCCGCTTAGTACAAGTGAAGGCTAGAAAAAGACTGGGAAGCGACCAGCTAGAGAGCGACAGCAGTCATGAACATGCATTAAAATTAATCAACACCGAATGCAAGCATGAGTAGGATATAATGCACCATGAACATAAATATCGTAGAGGCTATGTTGATTTTTTTCAACTACATGCATGAACATGTGCCAAGTCAAGCCACTCGAATCGTTCAAAAGAGGATACCACCCTATCATACCACATCACAACCATTTTAATAGCACATTGGCACGCAAGGTAAACCATTATAAGCTCCTAGCTAATTAAGCATGGCATAAGCAACTACAATCTCTAATTGTCATTGCAAACATGTTTATTCATAATAGGTTGAATCAGGAACGATGAACTAATCATATTTACAAAACAAGAGAGGTCGAGTTCATACCAGCTTTTCTTATCTCAATAAGTTCCTCATATAATCATCATTATTGCCTTTCACTTACACGACCGAATAGTGTGGATAGTAATAATAGTGCACGTGCATTGGACTAAGCTGGAATCTGCAAGCATTCAATTCAAGAGAGAAGACAAGGTAACATGGGCTCTTTGTTAGATCAACAATAATGCATATAAGAGCCACTCAACATTTTCATTGTGGTCTTCTCCTCTCGACCCCCAAAGGGAAGAAAAGAAACAAAACTATTTACACGGGAAAGCTCCCAACAAGCAAAAGAAGAACGAGAAATCTTTTTGGGTTTTCTTTTTAATTACTACTACTACAGGCATGGAAAGTAAACTAACTAAAAGCTACAACTAATTTTTTTTCTTAAGGTTTATCAAACACACAAGAAGAAAGCATAAGAAGGGAAATAAACTAGCATGGATGTTACAATGAAAAAGTATGAGCACCGACAACTAGCATGAGTGTGTGAACATGAATGTAATGTTGGTGAGAAATACGTACTCCCCCAAGCTTAGGCTTTTGGCCTAAGTTGGTCTATGGCCACAGCTGGCCTGGCGGATATCCAAAGTTGTAGCTGGGGTCGTACTGAGATGCATCGATAATTGCCTGATGAGTTACCGCTTGGAGGCAAGCTGTCTCCGCCCTCCTCTCGTACTCGGTCGCCTCCTCCCTAGTTATAACATATCTCCCTTTTGCCTAAAAGTCAAAGAAAGTAGGAGCAGGGAGAGCGACGTGATAGGTGTGTCGTCTATCAAAGATTAGTCGGTACTGGAGGAACTGATCGTTCCTCTCAACAAACTAATGACGGACCATAGCATCATAATCTAGATAAGAAGGAGGCAACTCAATATCATGTCCACGTATGGGTATCTCAAGAAAGTTAGCTATACGGGTTGCATAAATTCCACCAAAGAAATCTCCATGAATACGATTACTATGCAACCTACATGCAACGATAGCCCCCAAATTGTATTGTTTATCTCCTAAAACAGCGCTTCTGAGAACGCTAAGATCAGGCACACACATGTGACATGCTTCATCTTTACCATTTATGCATCTACCTATGAAGAGAGCAAAATAATGTATAGCAGGAAAATGAATGCTCCCTATGGTGGCTTGTGTTACATCTCTAGATTCCCCCACTGTAATACTAGCAAGAAAATATCTAAATTCAGATTTGCGAGGTTCACTAACATCACCCCACTGTGGGATTTTACAAGCAGTATTAAAATCTTCTAAGTCCATGGTATAAGATTTATCATAAAGACCAAACAAGACAGTTTAAGAATTGCGTGATGATGAGAATTTAAACCTTCTCACAAATGAATCAGTTAAATAGAGGTATTGACGGCACTTATCTGCCTTGAAGCTCTCCAGATCAGCATTACGCACATATGCATCAAATTCCTCTTTAATTCCTGCTCGGGTCTGTTGGAAATATGCCCTAGAGGCAATAATAAATTGGTAATTATTATATTTCCTTGTTCATGATAATCGTTTATTATCCATGCTAGAATTGTATTGATAGGAAACTCAGATACATGTGTGGATACATAGACAACACCATGTCCCTAGTAAGCCTCTAGTTGACTACCTCGTTGATCAGTAGATGGTTACAGTTTCCTAACCATGGACATTGGATGTCGTTGATAACGGGATCACATCATTAGGAGAATGATGTGATGGACAAGACCCAATCCTAAGCCTAGCACAAAGATCGTGTAGTTCGTATGCTAAAGCTTTTCTAATGTCAAGTATCATTTCCTTAGACCATGAGATTGTACAACTCCCGGATACCGTAGGAGTGCTTTGGGTGTGCCAAACGTCACAACGTAACTGGGTGGCTATAAAGGTACACTACAGGTATCTCCGAAAGTGTCTGTTGGGTTGGCACGAATCGAGACTGGGATTTGTCACTCCATGTAAACGGAGAGGTATCTCTGGGCCCACTCGGTAGGACATCATCATAATGTGCACAATGTGATCAAGGAGTTGATCACGGGATGATGTGTTACGGAATGAGTAAAGAGACTTGCCGGTAACGAGATTGAACAAGGTATCGGGATACTGACGATCGAATCTCAGGCAAGTATCATACCGATAGACAAAGGGAATTGTATACAGGATTGATTAAATCCTTGACATCGTGGTTCATCTGATGAGATCATCGTCGAGCATGTGGGAGCCAACATGGGTATCCAGATCCCGCTGTTGGTTATTGACCAGAGAGTTGTCTCGGCCATGTCTGCATGACTCCCGAACCCGTAGGGTCTACACACTTAAGGTTCGATGACGCTAGGGTTATAGGGAATAGATATACGTGGTTACCGAATGTTGTTCAGAGTCCCGGATGAGATCCCGGACATCACGAGGAGTTCCGGAATGGTCCGGAGGTAAAGATTTATATATGGGAAGTCATCATACGGTCACCGGAATAATTCGGGGGTTACCGGTATTGTACCGGGACCACTGGAGGGGTTCCGGGGGTCCACCAGGAGGGTCCACCTGCCCCGGAGGGCCCTATGGGCTGTGCGTGGAGAGGGAACAGCCCCTTAGTGGGCTGGGCACCTCCCCCCTAGGGCCCATGTGCCTAGGGTTTGGGGGAACCCTAAAGGGGGGCGCCTCCCTTGCCTTGGGGGGCAAGGCAACCCCCCTGACCGCCGCCCCCTCCTCAGATTGGATCTGAGGGGGCCGGCCCCCCTCTCCCTTGCCCCTATATATATGTGGGGGGTGGGAGGGTAGCCGCACCCAAGTTCTGGCGCAGCCCTCCCCCTCTCCCAAGTCCTCCTCTTCTCCCGCGGTGCTTGGCGAAGCCCTGCAGGATTGCCACGCTCCTGCTTCACCACCACGCCATCGTGCTGCTGTTGGATGGAGTCTTCCCCAAACCTCTCCTTCTCCCCTTGCTGGATCAAGGCGTAGGAGACGTCACCGGTTGGACGTGTGTTGAACACGGAGGCGCCGTGGTTCGGCACTTAGATCGGAATCAACCACGATCTGAATCGCTACGAGTACGACTCCTTCATCCGCGTTCTTGCAACGCTTCCGCTTAGCGATCTACAAGGGTATGTAGATGCACTCTCCTTCCCCTCATTGCTAGATTACTCCATAGATTGATCTTGGTGATGCGTAGAAAATTTTAAATTTCTGCTAGGATCCCCAACAGTGGCATCATGAGCTAGGTCTATGTGTAGTTTCTATGCACGAGTAGAACACAAGTTGTTGTGGGCATCGATTTTGTCAATTTACTTGCCGTTACTAGTGTTATCTTGATTCAGCGGCATCGTGGGATGAAGCGGCCCGGACCGACCTTACACGTACTCTTACGTGAGACTGGTTCCACCGACTGACATGCACTAGTTGCATAAGGTGGCTAGCGGGTGTCTGTCTCTCCCACTTTAGTCGGATCGGATTCGATGAAAAGGGTCCTTATGAAGGGTAAATAGAA
Source organism: Triticum dicoccoides (assembly GCF_002162155.2). NCBI lineage: Eukaryota > Viridiplantae > Streptophyta > Magnoliopsida > Poales > Poaceae > Triticum > Triticum dicoccoides. The sequence continues at coordinate 277,285,863 of NC_041392.1, read as the reverse complement.
ATTGGCATATCACGTTGTGGTTTTGGCGTAGGTAAGAAACGTTCTTGCTAGAAACCTATAGCAGCCACGTAAAAACTTGCAACAACAATTAGAGGACGTCTAACTTGTTTTTGCAGCATATGCCTTGTGATGTGATATGGCCAAAAGGATGTGATGAATGATATATGTGATGTATGAGATTGATCATGTTCTTGTAATAGGAATCACGACTTGCATGTCAATGAGTATGACAACTGGCAGGAGCCATAGGAGTTGTCTTAATTTATTTATGACCTGCGTGTCAACATAAACGTTATGTAATTACTTTACTTTATTGCTAAAGCATTAGCCATAGTAGTAGAAGTAATAGATGACGAGACAACTTCAAGAAGACACGATGATGGAGATCATGGTGTCATGCCGGTGACAACGATGATCATGGAGCCCCGAAGATGGAGATCAAAAGGAGCAAAATGATATTGGCCATATCATGTCACTATTTGATTGCATGTGATGTTTATCATGTTTTACATCTTATTTGCTTAGAACGACGGTAGCTTAAATAAGATGATCCCTCACTAAAATTTCAAGAAAAGTGTTCCCCCTAACTGTGCACCATTGCGAAGGTTTGTTGTTTCAAAGCACCACGTGATGATTGGGTGTGATAGATTCTAACGTTCGAATACATTGGGTTTTATCATGTTTCAAAGCCTAGCATGTATAGACATGGCCTCGGGACACATGCGAAACACTTAGGTTGACTTGACGAGCCTAGCATGTACAGACATGGCCTCGGAACACGGAAGACCGAAAGGTCGAACATGAGTCGTATAGAAGATACGATCAACATGAGATGTTCACCGTTGATGACTAGTCCGTCTCACGTGATGACCGGACACGGCCTAGTCGATTCGGATCATGTTTCACTTAGATGACTAGAGGGATGTCTATCCGAGTGGGAGTTCATTAAATAATTTGATTAGATGAACTCAATTATCATGAACATAGTCTAAATTGTCTTTGCAAATAGGTTGTAGATAAATAGCTCACGTTGTAGCTCCCTATTTCAATACGTTCCTAGAGAAAGATTAAGTTGAAAGATATTGTAAGCAATGATGCGTACTAGGTCCGTAGTCCGAGGAGTGTCCTCACTGCTACACAAAAGGCTTACGTCTTTGATGCACCGCTCAATGTGCAAACCCCTACAACGTCGTCTGTGGGTGTTGTGAACACCTGACAGACACATCCTGATGACTACCTGATAGTTTAGTGCACCATACTTTACGGCTTAGAATCGGGATTCCAATGACGTTTTGAACGCCATAGAACATATGAGATGTTCCAAGAGCTGAAATTGGGATTTCAGGCTCATGCCCGTGTTGAGAGGTGTGAGACCTCTGACAAGTTCTTTTGCCAACAAGATGGAGGAGAATAGCTCAACTAGTGAGCATGTGCTCAGAATGTCTGGGTGCTACAATCACTTAAATCAAGTGGGAGTTAAACTTCCAGATAAGATAGTGATTGATAGAGTTCTCTAGCCACTATCACTAAGCTACTAGATCTTCGTGATGAACTATGACATGCAACGGATGGAGTTGATCCCAGAGCTATTCGCGGTGCTTAAGACCGCAAAAGGTAGAAATCAAAGAAGGAGCATCAAGTGTTGATGGTTTAACAAGACCACTGGTTTCAAGAAGGGCAAGGGCTAGAAGGGAAACTTCATGGATGGCAAACCAGTTGCCGCTCCAGTGAAGGAACCCAAGGTTGAACCCAAACCCGAGACTGAGTGCTTCTATTGTAAGGGGAACGGTCACTGGTAGCGGAGTTACCCCAAATGCATGGTAGATAAGAAGGCTGGCAACTTCAACAAAGTATATACGTGTTATTGATGTGTACCTCACTAGTACTCTTGGTAGCACCTGGGTATTGGATACCGGTTCAGTTGCTATTATTGGTGACTTGAAGCAAAAGCTACGGACTAAACGGAGACTGGCTAAGGGCGAGGTGACGATGTGTGTTGGAAGTTTTTCCAAAGTTGATGAGATCACCATCGCACACTCCATCTGCCTTCGGGATTAGTATTGAACCTAGATAAATGTTATTAGGTGTCTACGTTGAGCATGAATATGATTAGATCATGTTCATTGCAATACAATTATTCATTTAAGTTAGAGAATAATGGTTATTCTGTTTACATGAATAATACCTTTCATGGTCATGCACCCTATGTGAATGGTTCATTGAATCTCGGTCATGGTAATACACATGTTCACGCCAAAAGATGTAGAGTTAATAATGATAGTACCACTTTCTCGTGGCACTGCCGCTTAGGTCATATTGGCGTAAGATGCATGAAGAAACTCCATGTCGATGGATGTTTGGAGTCACTTGATTTTGAATCACTTGACACATACGAGCCGTGCCTCATGGGCAGGATGACTAAGACCCCGTTTTCAGGTACAATGAAACGGGCAAGTGACTTGTTGGAAATCATGCATGCTGATGCGTATGATCCAATGAGAATTGAAGCGTGCGGTGGATATCGCTATTTTCTCATCTTCACTGACGATTTGGGTAGATATAGGTATATCTACTTAATGAAGCACAAGTCTGAAACGTTTGAAAAGTTCAAGCGATTTCAGAGTGAAGTTAAGAATCATCATAACAATAAGATCATGTTCCTACGATCTGATCAAAAGGGGATTTTCTGAGTTATGAGTTTGGCAATCACTTAAGACATTGTGGAATTGTTTCACAGTTGAAGCCACCTGGAACACCACAAGGTAATGGTGTGTCAAGACATCGTAATCGAACCCTATGAGATATGGTGCGATCTACGATGTCTCTTACCAATCTACCGTTTTCATTTTGAGGTTATGCGTTAGAGACAGCTGCATTCACTTTAGATAGGACACCATCTAAGTCCGTTGAGATGACGTCATATGAACATTGGTTTGGCAAGAAACCAAAGTTGTCATTTCTTAATGTTTGGGGCTGCGATGCTTAAGGCTTCAGCCGGAGAAGCTCGAACTGAAAAGCGGACAAACACATCTTCATAGGATACCCAAAGGTGACAATTGGGCATACCTTCTATCTCAGATCCGAGGGCAAATTGTTTGTTTCTTAGAACAGGTCCTTTCTCGAGAAGGAGTTTCTCTCGAAAGAATTGAGTGGGAGGAAGATAGAACTTGATGAGGTTGTCGAACCTTTATTTCAACCAGAGAGTGATGCAACACAGAAAGATGTTTTCTGTGGCGCCTACGCCTGTTGAAGAGGAAGTTAATGATAGTGATCATGAAGCTTCGAATCAAGTTGCTATCGAACCTCATAGGTCGACAAGGATATGTACTACTCTTGAGTGGTACGGTAATCCCGTCTTAGATATCATGTTGTTAGACAACAATGAACCTACGAGCTATGGAGAAGCGATGGTGGGCCCGTATTCCGACAAATGGTTAGAAGCCATGAAATCCGAGATAGGATCCATGGACTTTGGTGGACTTGCCTGATGATCGGCAAGCCATTGAGATAAATGGATCTTTAAGAAGAAGACGGACGTGGGCGGTAATTTTACGGTCTATGAAGCTCGACTTGTGGGAAAGAGTCTTTTCACAAGTTCAAGGAGTTGACTACGATGAGAATTTCTCACCCGTAGCGATGCTTAAGTCCGTCGGAATCATGTTAGCATTAGCTATATTTTTCGATTATGAAATCTTACAGATGGATGTCAAAATAAGTTTTCTTACCAGTTTTCGTAAAAAAAGTTGTATGTGATACAATAAAAGGTTTTGTCGATCCTAAGGATGCTAAAAGGTATGCTAGCTCTAGCAATCCTTCTATGGACTAGAGCAAGCATCTCGGAATCGGAATATATGTTTTGATGGAGTGATCAAAGCTTTTAGGTTTATACAATGTTTCCTAGAAACTTGTATGTACAAGAAAGTGAGTGGGAGCACTACAACATTTCTGATAAGTATATGTGGATGACATATTGTTGATTCGAAATGATGTAGAATTTCTGGAAAGCATAAACAGTTCTTTGAAGAGTGTTTTTCAAAGGAAGACCTGGATAAAGCTGCTTACATATTGGGCATCAAGATCTATAGAGATAGATCAAAACACCTGATGATACTTTCAAAGAATGCACACCTTGACATGTTTTTGAAGGAGTCAAAGAAGGGGTTTTTACCTGAGTTGTAAGGTGTGAAGTTGAGTAAGACTCAAAGATTGACCACGGCAGAAGAAAGAGGAAGGACGAAGGTCGTCCCCTATGCTCTTCTCATAGGCTTTATACGGTATGCCATGCTTAGTACCGCACCTGATGTGTGCCTTGCCACATGTCTGACAAGAGGGTACAAAGGTGATCTAGGAGTAGATCACCAGATAGCGGTCAAAATTGTCCTTAGAGGAATAAGGAAATGTTTCTCGGTTATGGAGGTGATAAAGAGTTCGACGTAAAGAGTTACGTCGATGCAAGCTTAACACCTATCCGGATAGCTTTGAGTAGAGATACCGGATACGTATAATGGAGCAACAATTTGGAATAGCTCCAAGTGGAACGTGGTAGCAGCATCTACAATATGACATAAAGTTTTGCGAAATACATAGGGATCTGAATATGGCAAGACCCGTTGACTACAACCTCTCTCACAAGCATAACATGATCAAACCCAGAACTCTTTGAGTGTTAATCACATAGTGATGTGAACTTGATCATTGAGTCTAGTAGACTCTTGGATGTTGGTCACATGGCGATGTGATCTGTGAGTGTTAATCACATGGCGATGTGAACTAGATTATTGACTCTAGTGCAAGTGGGAGACTGTTGGAAATATGCCCTAGAGGCAATAATAAATTGGTTATTATTATATTTCCTTGTTCATGATAATCGTTTATTATCCATGCTAGAATTGTATTGATAGGAAACTCAGATACATGTGTGGATACATAGACAACACCATGTCCCTAGTAAGCCTCTAGTTGACTAGCTCGTTGATCAATAGATGGTTATGGTTTCCTAACCATGGACATTGGATGTCGTTGATAATGGGATAACATCATTAGGAGAATGATGTGATGGACAAGACCCAATCCTAAGCCTAGCACAAAGATCATGTAGTTCGTATGCTAAAGCTTTTCTAATGTCAAGTATCATTTCCTTAGACCATGAGATTGTGCAACTCCCGGATACCGTAGGAGTGCTTTGGCTGTGCCAAACGTCACAACGTAACTGGGTGGCTATAAAGGTACACTACAGGTATCTCCGAAAGTGTCTGTTGGGTTGGCACGAATCGAGACTGGGATTTGTCACTCCATGTAAACGGAGAGGTATCTCTAGGCCCACTCGGTAGGACATCATCATAATGTGCACAATGTGATCAAGGAGTTGATCACAGGATGATGTGTTACGGAACGAGTAAACAGACTTGTTGGTAACGAGATTGAACAAGGTATCGGGATACCGACGATCGAATCTCGGGCAAGTATCGTACCGATAGACAAAGGGAATTGTATACGGGATTGATTAAATCCTTGACATCGTGGTTCATCCGATGAGATCATCGTGGAGCATGTGGGAGACAACATGGGTATCCAGATCCCGCTGTTGGTTATTGACCGGAGAGTTGTCTCGGCCATGTCTGCATGACTCCCGAACCTGTAGGGTCTACACACTTAAGGTTCGATGACGCTAGGGTTATAGGGAATAGATATACATGGTTACCGAATGTTGTTCGAAGTCCCGGATGAGATCCCGGACGTCACGAGGAGTTTCGAAATGGTCCGTAGGTAAAGATTTATATATGGGAAGTCATCATACGGTCACCGGAATAATTCGGGGGTTACCGGTATTGTACCGGGACCACTGGAGGGGTTCCGGGGGTCCACCGGGAGGGTCCACCTGCCCCGGAGGGCCCTATGGGTTGTGTGTGGAGAGGGACCAGCCCCTTAGTGGGCTGGGCGCCTCCCCCCTAGGGCCCATGCGCCTAGGGTTTGGGGGAACCCTAAAGGGGGGGCGCCCCCCTTGCCTTGGGGGGCAAGGCAACCCCCCTGGCCGCCGCCCCCTCCTCAGATTGGATCTGAGGGGCCCGACCCCCCTCTCCCTTGCCCCTATATATATGTGGGGGGTGGGAGGGCAGCCGCACCCAAGTTCTGGCGCAGCCCTCCCCCTCTCCCAAGTCCTCCTCTTCTCCCGCGGTGCTTGGCGAAGCCCTGCAGGATTGCCACGCTCCTCCTTCACCACCACGCCGTCGTGCTGCTGCTGGATGGAGTCTTCCCCAAACCTCTCCTTCTCCCCTTGCTGGATCAAGGCATAGGAAACGTCACCGGGCTGCACGTGTGTTGAACGCGGAGGCACCGTGGTTCGGCGCTTAGATCGGAATCAACCGCGATCTGAATCGCTACGAGTACGACTCCTTCATCCGTGTTCTTGCAACGCTTCCGCTTAGCGATCTACAAGGGTATGTAGATGCACTCTCCTTCCCCTCGTTGCTAGATTACTCCATAGATTGATGTTGGTGATGCATAGAAAATTGTAAATTTCTGCTATGATCCCCAACAGGATCATGAAATCCTCTAACGGTCATTCACAAGGCCGCACTTGAGCATCTCTTGGTGGTTCCTCGTCCACATCGCGTATTGCGGGCCTGGGTCCTTGCTTCCTTGAAGAACCACCTTGGTACATTTTCCTAAGCATATTTCTTCCTTTGGAAAATTTCTGAATTTTTTAGTAACTTCAAAATAAAAGTGAACCAAACTCAACAATATTGATAGCAACTACTCCTACAAGTGCCTAGAGGCAATATCATGCATTAAAACTACTTTTGACCACATAAATTTGACATGCAAGCTCAAGAATAGGGTCACCTAAGCAGCAAAAAATATGCAATGAATAAAGCACTAGAGAAAAAACTAATTGGACCATTGGAGGAGTCACATACCAAAGAACAACCCCCAAAGCAGTTTTGTGAATGGAGCTTTGAGAAAGGAGATCAAAAATGGCAGCAGGATGAGCTTGAACTCGGGTTTGAGCTGGTTGGTGATTTTTGTGGAAGGAAGAAGGAGAGTGTGGTAGCTGGAATAAGTGGAGAGGAGCCACCACGGGCCCACGAGGCAGGGGGCGCGCCCAGGGGGGTGTGCGCACCCTGGACCCTCATGGCTAGGTGCTTGCTCCCCCTGCTGTGTTCTCAGTGCCAGATATTCTCAAATATTCTAGAAAAAATCATATTTAATTTTCAGGGCATTTGGAGAACTTTTATTTTCGGGGTGTTTTTTATTACATGGATAACTCAGAAAACAGACAAAATATACTATTTTTGCTTTATTTAATATAAATAACAGAAAGTAAAAAGAGGGTACAGAGAGTTGTGTTTTCTAACTTCATCCATCTCATACTCATCAAAAGGAATCCACTAACAAGGTTGATCAAGTCTTGTTAACAAACTCATTCTGAATAACATGGAACCGGAGAAATTTCGAATAACATTATGTTACCTCAACGGGGATATGCATGTCCCCAACAATAAGAATATCATATTTCTTCTTGACAGTAGGAAGAGGAAATTCAAAACCTCCAATAGTAATAGTTGGAATTTTTCCAATAGAATTGATAATGTGGACTTGAGGTTGTTTCCTCGGAAAGTGTACCGTTTGCTCATTACCATTAACATGAAAAGTGACATTGCCTTTGGTGCAATCAATAACAGCCCCTACAGTATTCAAAAAGGGTCCTCCAAGAATAATAGACATACTATCGTCCTCGGGAATATCAAGAATAAAAAAGACCGTTAAAATAGTAATGTTTACAACCACAATAGGCACATCCTCACAAATGTATAGCAGTTGATTTATCAGCCATTTGCAAAGATATTTCAGTACGTGTCAACTTATTCAATTCAAGTCTATGATATAAAGAGAGAGGCATAATACTAACACCGGCTCCAAGATCACATAAAGCAGTTTTAACATAGTTTCTTTTAATGGAACATGGTATAGTTGGTACTCTGGGATGTCCAAGTTTCTTTGGTATTCCACCCTTAAAGGTATAATTAGCAAGCATGGTGGAAATTTCATCTTCCGGTATCTTTCTTTTATTAGTAACAATATCCTTCATGTACTTAGCATAAGGATTCATTTTAAGCATATGAGTCAAATGCATACGCAAAAAATATAGGTCTAATCATTTCAGCAAAGCACTCAAAATCCTCATCATCCTGTTTCTTGGATGGCTTAGGAGGAAAAGGCATGGGTTTCTGAACCCATGGTTCTCTTTCCTTGCCGTGCCTCCTAGCAACAAAGTCTCTCTTATCATAACATTGATTCTTTGATTGTGGGTTATCAAGATCAACAGCAGGTTCAATCGCTACATCATTGTCATTACTAGGTTGAGCATCAATATGAATATCATCATTAACGTCCATGTTCATTACCAGCTTGTTTTTCAGCATCAAAAATAGAAATATCATTGGGATTCTCAGGAATGTCTACAACAGGTTCACTAGAAGCATGCAAAGTCCTATCATTTTTCTTTTTCTTCCTTTTAGAAGGACTAGGTGCATCAATATTAATTCTCTAAGAATCTTGCTCAATTCTCTTAGGGTGGCCCTCAGGATACAAAGGCTCCCGAGTCACTTTACCTCCTCTAGTTGCAACTCTAACATCAAAGTCATTATTTTTACTATTAAATTCATTGAGCAAATCATTCTGAGCTTTAAGTACTTGTTCTACTTGAGTGGTAACCATAGAAGCATGTTTACTAAGAAGTTTAAGTTCACCTTTAACATTAGCCATATAATCACTCAAGTGTCCAATCATATAAGCATTGTGTTTCAATTGTCTACCAACATAAGCATTAAAATCTTCTTGCTTAACCATAAAGTTATCAAATTCATCCAAACATTGGCTAGCAAACTTAGCAGGAGGGATTTCAGCTTTATCATATCTATAGAGAGAATTTACCTTTACTGCCTGTGTCGGGTTATCAAGACCGTGTGTTTCTTCAATAGGTGATGAATTAAGACCATGTATTTCTTCAACAGGATGTAAATTCTTAACATCTTCAGCTTTTATACCTTTTTCTTTCATTGATTTCTTTGCCTCTTGCATATCTTCAGGACTGAGAAATAGAATACCCCTTTTCTTCGGAGTTGGCTTAGGAGTTGGTTCAGGAAGTGTCCAATTATTTTCATTGGTCAACATATTATTCAATAGAATTTCAGCTTGATCAACAGTTCTTTCCCTGAAAACACAACCAGCACAACTATCCAGGTGGTCTCTGGAAGCATCGGTTAGTCCATTATAAAAGATATCAAGTATTTCATTCTTCTTGAGAGGATGATTAGGCAAAGCATCAAGTAATTGGAGAAGCCTCCCCCAAGCTTGTGGGAGACTCTCTTCTTAATTTGCACAAAATTATATATCTCCCTTAGAGCAGATTCTTTCTTATGAGCGGGGAAATATTTAGCAGAGAAGTAGTAAATCATATCCTGGGGACTACGCACACAACCAGGATCAAGAGAATTAAACCATATCTTAGCATCACCCTTTAATAAGAACAGAAATAATTTAAGGATATAATAGTAGCGAGTTTTCTCATCATTAGTGAATAGGGTAGCTATATCATTTAATTTAGTAAGATGTGCCACAATAGCTTCAGATTCATAGCCATAGAAAGGATCAGATTCAACTAGAGTAATTAACTCAGGATCAACAGAGAAATCATAATCCTTATCTGTCGTGGGATTGTCACGGCAGATGTCCTTAGTGTCAGGACTTTGTCGCGAGGCCAACACATCTATGTGGTAGCTTGAGAGGGGTTGAGCGGAATCGAGAGACGCAACACAAGACAAGGGTTTAGACAGCTTTGGGCCCCGGGAGACATCATCTGGTAATAACCCTACATGCTGTTTGTGGCTAGGTCTCATTATGATCATGAGGGAGTCGCCGGTAGGCCGGCTCTTTGTGTCTAGCCCTCAAGATTATTTTCTGTCCCTCTTTGGGGAGCCCTGCCCCTCCTTATATATGTTGAAGGGGCAGGTTACATGTGGAGTCCTAGTAGGACTAGGACTAGTCTATCCTTTCTCACAAGTTGAATACAAGTCCGGGTCTTGCTTCCTCGTAAAGGAAATATTCGTCATCCCTTTCCTCTTAAGCCGGCCCACTAGAGTATAAGCCGGCCCGCTGGGCCTTGGGCCTTGTCGTCCGTATGATCCGTCCATCGGGTCTCCAGTGAGTCACAATGTCCCGGCGGGTTACATGTGAACCGCCATGTCCGGGCGGATCGCCAGTGAGTCGCCAAGCTCTAGCCAGGTCTCTGGTGAGTCGCCAAGCCCGGCCGGGTCATGATTCCGGCTGGGTCATACCGTGGGGTATATCCCCGACATTAGCACCCAGTTTAATTTGGATTTATCCATGTTAAACTGATCCTATAAAATAAACACAAGAACAAACTTGATAAGTTTTGCTCTGGGTTAAATATTTTCCTGAACCGGCACCTGATCATCTTTAAGTCCTTGTCATTTCCTCCTGGATGCATACTCAAAGATCTTATAGCAAATCTCTTTTAACAGATATGTCCAAACCTTGCCAATGCAAAAATTCAGATACTTCTTTTGAGAAATCCGGGTCAATAGGCAAACTTCAGAGCCAATTTGCGGACATTGGTATCTTATAGAGTAATATTGTAATAAATAATCCACTTGAATCGGCTTCCAAAGTGCCGGTTTAAAAAATATTGGTCTTGAAAAAACTCATCTGACTTTCAACCGGCTTGTAGAACTTGCCGGTTTATCATTGCCAAAATATCCGGTTTGTAAATATTGATAGCACCGGGTCATAATTGTTGCCGACGCCGGGTCATAGTTATTGGTGACGCCGGGTCAATCTGATTTACTCAAAACTGAGAATTTGAAGTTTTTTCTCCCTTATATCCGTATTACCTGTAGCCCCCAAGTCTTGAGCAGAAACAAAGTGATGACTTAAGACTTGCTTCAATATAAATACTGCCACTTTGAAGAAATCCATGTTGCTCATCTTAGTCACTAGTAAAGACCGAATACTCCATATATGTCCCCCAAGTGCCCGGGTTGTCATGCTTGCAGCAACCTGGGACTTGTAATTGCCTTATACTCATAAAAAACTACAACCAGTGTAGCCCCCAAGGGCCGGGTCATTATGCAATAATGAGCAAGGACTTTATGATCATATAGATTTGAACAACAACTTGTAGCCCCCAAGGGCCGACTCAGTAAGAAAATATTGAGCTGGGACTTTATATATACTTCTTTTGAAAAGAACATCATATGATGTAACCCCCATCATGGGGCTTGAACCCACGTCCACAAGGTTAAGAGCTTTGTGCTTTACCAACTGAGCAGTGGACCCTTCAATATAATGGAATAAAACTTGTGTACCTTGAATTGTTTCAGGAGCAATTGGTAGCCCCAAGGGCCGGGTCATTATGATGTGATGAGTTGGGTCTTCAATAAGGTCAGTAAAATTGTCTTTGCATTAGCCCCCAAGTGCCATGGTGCATGCTGGCAGTGACATGGGACTTGCATATTTGATATAATCTCAAACTGAATAATGTAGCCCCCAAGTGCCGGGTTGTAAGCCTGCAGCAACTCGGGACTATTCTTTCCATTGTAGAATAAATAATATCCATTGATAAAATAATAATAATTGCGCCAAAGCAACTTTGAATACCTTATCTGTTGACAAGTAAATCCGGAGTTTAAATACCCGGCGGCTCTTGGCCGATGGCGATTTAATATGCCTCCATTGTAAGCCGGAATTTTTATAACCCGGCGGCTTATAGCCTTTGAGAAAATCAAGAATTGATAACCCTTTTGAGACACCAATTTCAATCTTTGATGATGGGCTGGAACTTAATCATTTATGTAAGTCATAGCTCTGTAAATCCTACACATAATTTAAACAACATATGCCCTGGCGACTTAACGTTAAAAGCCAGGGCGGGTAACCACCCAAATGTAGTCTTTATCCTGCACACAAGTAAATCACAAGATCCCTTGGCGGTTTACCGCAGGGCAGGTCATAATATCCCACATATAACCAATGTGATATTGAATTTGTACTGTTGGTTTACATGACCTGTGCAGTAAGGGTGATAACCCAATCTTTAGAAGCCAATACTTCCAAATATATGATGATTGTCACATGCTGGCGACTTATCGTCCAAAGCCAAGCCAGGTTTAAATGAAACCACACGTATATGCTTCAGATATGAGCAAAAAGTATCAAAACCCAAAAGATTGTTTGCAAAAACTTAAACCAAATAAAAATCGAGGTTTCTGATTCGAATACGATCAGAAAATCATTCCAAAGTGGTTAATCTAGGATTTGAATACGATCATGTAGCCCCCAGTGGCTTTGGCGTTGCGCCGATCAAGAGGGTACCGATAGCTATGTTCTCTTTGGTTCGAATACGACCTATGTTTGAACAGGAAGCCCCCAAATGACCTTGAGAGGTTTTTAACGACCCTGATTCAAATACGATCCAAGTCGGAACCAAAAGGGGTTAAGCTATGATTCGGATACGATCAAGAAGCCCCCTAGTGAGTTTGGCTTTGCGCCAATCAAAAGGGTTACGATAGCTATGTTCTCTTTGGTTCGAATACAACCTATGTTTGAACAGGAAGCCCCCAAGTGACCATATAAGTTTTGGCATCGCGCCGATCAAAAGGGTACCGACAGCTATGCTCGATGAGCAGGAAGCCCCCAAGTGACCATAATAAGGTAAGCCGTAAGGCAGGATACTCATATTTGAACTGCGCATCATGGCAGCAAGTTCTCTTTGGCAACCTTTAATTTTTCTGAGAACTCGAATCTTGCGGGAGATTAATTCTACTTGAACCGGAACTTTAAACCGGATTTGAAAGCTTCAAAACCTTGTGGGAGACAGATTGTCCTTGAGCCGGATGTTTGAACCGGTTTTGAGAAAAGGTTTTGTAAGAGACAACTTTACCTTGAGCCGGATGTTTGAACTGGATTTGAGAGCTTCAAAGCTTTGCGGAAGAGAGATGTCTCTTGAGCCGGATTTTGAAACGGAATCTTTATCTTGAGCTAGAAATTTTCTGACGGCCTTTTAAGTTTTCACCAATATGGCGGTAGCCTCCGGGACCGGGTTATTTTTCCCTTCAATGACCCGGAGTTCTTGAATTTATTGAAACCGGCTAATTTTGCCAAGTCATACCATTGTAGCCCCCGAGTCTCAAGACGACTCGAGGAGTTGGCTTGAGATTCTCCATATTTGACCATAGCAGAAGGTGTATATCATTGGCGTTGATAACGCGATGTGAATCCACAGAAGGTTGAAGTGACTGCGGTGGGTTATAAATGATCCCGTATGAGCCGTGTCAGCAATTCGGCCAATGGTTCCTTCCAACTGGCTGTTTGAAGTTAACCAAACTGTATTGGCGTCGACTTATGCGCCTGCCCATTGAACCATCTAGTGCAGACGGCGGCTGATAATATATGATAATTTGCCTCCAATTTGTTGGAAGAAAAACCGGGCTTCCCAAGTAGTGACTTGCTCATATTCAATAAACAGCTCATCCAGACAAGTGCGGCCCGGTGTGTTGATATAGACCAGGCCGCAAGAAACGGACGGTAAAGATGACCTCAGCATCAGAGGAGGCTCAGACAGGTGAACCGGCCGCGATGTTGTAAACTGGCACGGATAGGCAGGTCAACCACATCGTTTTGATGCAGTGAACAATTGTCCTGCATCAAAAAACATCGTAGGGCAGAGTAATTGTTTTTTGACAAAAGGAATATGTGCAAAAATTATATTTAGAAGGATATCACCTGATTCGTCCGGACAACAGATGAGTCGGCCGTGGCATTGTAAACCAGCGTGGACGGGAGAGTAGGCCACGGGGTCGGACAGGTAAGTCGCCCATAGTGTTGTAACCCGTCGCGGACGAGCGAGTTGTCCTCCATGTTGCAAGCTGGCGCGGACACATGAACCGGCCGCGAGGGCAGACGGGCGAGTCGTCCATGGCGTTGTGAGGTAGTGCGGACGGGCGAGTCAGCTGGTGTGTTTTTATGTAAACTGGACCGCGACACTCGTGCCCATGGAGCCACGTGACACAGCCGAACGTGCATCCGTGGTATAACACCACTCCTTTTTCCTTTAATAGTCATCCTGCATAAAAAATATTACAGGCCAAAATGATTGTTCTCTGACGAAAACAATACTAAGCTCATAAAATAAACTTAGATAGATATCACCTGATTTGTTCGAATGATAAATGATCCGTTCAAAATAGCAAAGGAGGCTCAGGTAGACCGACGACTCAAAATGGTACGGACAGCTCAACGCAGCAGAGGCGGCTCAAGGCGGCCCCGAGGGCTCTCGCACTTCCGAGTCAGTAGCTTATCCGTTTCCGGGTCATGGCCTCGGTCCCTCTTTTTTTTAGCTTGATATTTGCGAGCAGACCGATCATGGCTTTGGCAATTTGAGGAATAGTGAATCAGCCTAGTCTTTCATGTGAGACGGACCTTTTTTGCAATAATTGGCCTAGGAACTTGTGCCGACTGCATGCCCTTTTTTTTATTTGGTGGAAAAGCAGTTGACCACATCACTATCATCTTTGTTTTGTAGTATAGCTTCCTTTGGTAGTTGTAGCGGTCAGAGTAGCTTATCTGGCCTTCACATGACAAACAGAATACTAGTTGTCAATGATTAGAGAACTCAATCATGATATCAGCCGTGCACTAGAAGTATAGTACTAGTAGACCAAGTAGTAGGATCTTTGATCTTTACGTGGGACACAGTCCATCAAACTGGAATAGCAATGAATATTGCGGCTGCCTTTGGCCCGCGGCTGCGGTTAGGTAAAGGTGAATCACGCATGAAGTTTCTAGGTCAAACACGCGTGACACTATATGCAGTACACGAACGAAGCAGATCTGTCTAGTAGCCTTTGGGACTTGAGCGCTAGGTGCAGAGAAAAGATTCCAACAGCCGCCGAGTAAACCGACATGCCGACCGGATTGGCGCAATTGATGGAATCCCAGTCGGTCTCGGCGACGCGCCGCAACACTCCAAAAATTGATGGATTGGTCTGTCAACCTTGGCGATTTCCTAGCGGTTCAATGCAAATTGATCTGGTGACTTATCTAGTCATAGCGGCGCGTAACCCGCAACTCTCATCCTCTTGATCTAGAGTAAAGCTTCCTGCACCGGCTTTTCATGATTTGGCTGATTGCGAACTCCTTGATCCCTGATAAAAAAATCCCTCCAAGAACTTAACATCACCATGCGCAAGCCCCACGGTGGGCGCCAACTGTCGTGGAATTGTCACGGCAGATGTCCTTAGTGTCAGGACATAGTCGCGAGGCCAACGCATCTATGTGGTAGCTTGAGAGGGGTTGAGCGGAATTGAGAGACGCAACACAAGACAAGGGTTTAGACAGCTTCGGGCCCTGGGAAACATCATCCGGTAATAACCCTACATGCTGTTTGTGGCTAGGTCTCATTATGATCATGAGGGAGTCACCGGTAGGCCGGCTCTTTGTGTCTAGCCCTCAAGATTATTTTATGTCCCTCTTTGGGGAGCCCTGCCCCTCCTTATATATGTTGAAGGGGCGGGTTACATGTGGAGTCCTAGTAGGACTAGGACTAGTCTATCCTTTCTCACAAGTTGAATACAAGTCCGGGTCTTGCTTCCTCGTAAAGGAAATATTCGTCATCCCTTTCCTCTTAAGCTGGCCCACCAGAGTATAAGCCGGCCCACTGGGCCTTGGGCCTTGTCGTCCGTCTGATCCGCCCATCGGGTCTCCAGTGAGTCACAATGTCTCGGCGGGTTACATGTGAACCACTATGTCCAGGCGGATCGCCAGTGCATCGCCAAGCTCCAGCCAGGTCTCTGGTGAGTCGCCAAGCCCGGGCGGGTCATGATTCCGGCCGGGTCATACCACGGGGTATATCCCCGACATTATCAGTAATAAAGATAGGTGAAGTAGCATAAGTAGGATCATATTTCGTTCTAGCATTCAGATATTTTTGTTTCAGCTTAGCTAATAGTTTCTTAAGATCACTCCTATCATTGCAAGCAAGAAAGTCTCTAGCAGTTTCTTCATCCATAACATACCATTCAGGAACAACATGCAATTCATATCTAGGGGGAGAATCTTCATCATCACTTTCATCAATATTATCAGTTTCAATAATTTCATTTTCTCTAGCCCTAGCAAGTTGTTCATCAAGAAATTCACCAAGTTGCACAGTAGTATCAAGCATAGAAGTAGTTTCATCATAAGTATCATGCATAGCAGAAGTGGCATCATCAATAACATGCGACATATCAGAATTAATAGCAGAAGCAGGTTTAGGTGTCGCAAGTTTACTCAAAACAGAAGGTGAATCAAGTGCAGAGCTAGACGGCAGTTCCTTACCTGCCCTCGTAGTTGAGGGAAAATCTTGGTTCTTTGATCTTTCAAGTTCTTCATAATGATAAGCAGGTATAAATCCCAAGTGACTCAAAGAATAGAGCTATGCTCCCCGACAACGGCGCCAGAAAATGTTCTTGATAACCCACAAGTATAGGGGATCGCAACAATTTTCGAGGGTAGGGTATTCAACCCAAATTTATTGATTCGACACAAGGGGAGCCAAAGAATATTCTCAAGTATTAGCAGCTGAGTTGTCAATTCAACCACACCTGGAAACTTAATATCTACATCAAGGTATTTAGTAGCAAAGTAATATGATAGTAGTGGTAACGGTGGCAAAAGGTAACGGTAGCAAAAGTAATTTTTTTTGGGTTTTCTAGTGATTGTAACAATAGCAACGGAAAAGTAAATAAGCGAAGAACAATATATGGAAAGCTCGTAGGCATTGGATCGGTGATGGAGAATTATGCCGGATGCGATCGATCATGTAACAGTCATAACCTAGGGTGACACAGAACTAGCTCCAGTTCCTCAATGCAATGTAGGCATGTATTCCAAATATAGTCATACGTGCTTATGAAAAATAACTTGCATGACATCTTTTGTCCTACCCTCCCGTGGCAGCGGGGTCCTATTGGAAACTAAGGATATTGAGGCCTCTTTTTAATAGAGTACCGGACCAAAGCATTAACACATAGTGAATAAATGAACTCCTCAAACTACGGTCATCACCGGTAAGTATCCCGATTATTGTCACTTCGGGGTTAACAGATCATAACACATAATAGGTGACTATAGACTTGCAAGATAGGATCAAGAACTCTCCTATATTGATGAAAACATAATAGGTTCAGATCTGAAATCATGGCACTCAGGCCCTAGTGACAAGCATTAAGCATAGCAAAGTCATAGCAACATCAATCTCAGAACATAGTGGATACTAGGGATCAAACCCTAACAAAACTAACTCGATTACATGATAAATCTCATCCAACCCATCACCGTCCAGCAGGCCTACGATGGAATTACTCACGCACGGCGGTGAGCATCATGAAATTGGTGATGGAGGAAGATTGATGATGACGATGGCGACGGATTCCCCTCTCCAGAGCCCCGAACAGACTGCAAATCAGCCCTCCAGAGAGAGTTTAGGGCTTGGCGGAGGCTCCGTATCGTAAAACGCGATGAATCCCTCTCTCTGATTTTTTTCTCCCCGAACACGAATATATGGAGTTGGAGTTGAGGTTGGTGGAGCGTCAGGGGGCCCACGAGGCAGGGGAGCGCGCCCAGGGGGTAGGGCGCGCCCCCACCCTCGTGGACAGGTGGTGGGCCCCCTGATGTGGATCTTTCTTCCAGTATTTTTTATATATTCCAAAATAATTCTCCGTTGATTTTCGGGTCATTCCGAGAACTTTTATTTCCGCACAAAAATAACACCATGGCAATTCTACTAAAAACAACGCCAGTCCGGGTTAGTTCCATTCAAATCATGCAAGTTAGAGTCCAAAACAAGGGCAAAAGTGTTTGGAAAAGTAGATACGACGGAGACGTATCACCCCTTCCTTTTCCAAGAGGGGAGAGAGGGAAGGAGTAGGAGAGGGTGAAGGAAAGAGATGGGGGCACTGCCCCCTCCCTAGTCCAATTTGGACTTGCCATGGGGGGCACGCGGCCAACCCTTGAGGCCCTTCTCTCCTTTCCTGTATGGCCCATTAAGGCCCACTACTTCCCCCAACGAATTCTCGTACTCTCCGGTACTCCGAAAAATACCTGAATCACTCGGAACCTTTCTGATGTCCGAATATAGCCTTCCAATATAACAGTCTTTATGTCTCGACCATTTCGAGACTCCTCGTAATGTCTGTGATCTCATCCGGGACTCTGAACAACCTTCGGTACATCAAATCACATAACTCATAATACAAATCGTCATCGAACGTTAAGCGTGCGGACCCTATGGGTTCAAGAACTATGTAGACATGACCGAGGCACATCTCCGGTCAATAACCAATAGCGGAACCCGGATGCTCATATTGGCTCCTACATATTCTACGAAGGTCTTTATCGGTCAAACCGCATAACAACATACGTTGTTCCCTTTGTCATTGGTATGTTACTTGCCCGAGATTCGATCATCGGTATCATCAAGCCTAGTTCAATCTTGTTACCGGCAAATATCTTTACTCGTTTCGTAATGCAACATTTCGCAACTAACTCATTATTCACATTGCTTGCAAGGCTCATAGTGATGTGCATTACCGAGAGGGCCCAGAGATACCTCTCTGATATACAGAGTGACAAATCCTAATCTCAATCTATGCCTACTCAACAAATACCATCGGAGACACCTGTAGAGCATATTTATGATCACCCGGTTACATTGTGACATTTGATAGCACACAAGGTGTTCCTCCGGTATTCGGGAGTTGCATAATCTCACAGTCAGATGAACATGTATAAGTCATGATGAAAGCAATAGCAATAAAACTAAACAATCATTTATGCTAAGCTAACGGATGGGTCTTGTCCATCACATCATTCTCTAATGATGTGATCCCTTTCATCAAATGACAACACATGTCTATGGTCAGGAAACTTAACTATCTTTGATTAACGAGCTAGTCAAGTAGAGGCATACTAGGGACACTCTGTTTTGTCTATGTATTCACACATGTACTAAGTTTCCGGTTAATACAATTCTAGCATGAATAATAAACATTTATCATGATATAAGGAAATATAAATAACAACTTTATTATTGCCTCTAGGGCATATTTTCTTCAGTCTCCCACTTGCACTAGAGTCAATAATCTAGTTCACATCGCCATGTGATTTAACATCAATAGTTCACATCTTTATGTGATTAGTTCACATCTCCATGTGACTAATACCCAAAGGGTTTACTAGAGTCAATAATCTAGTTCACATAGCTATGTGATTAACACCCAAAGAGTGATCATGTTTTGCTTCTGAGATAAGTTTAGTCAACGGGTCTGCCACATTCAGAGCCGTATCTATTTTGCAAATTTTCTATGTCTACAATGCTCTGCATGGAGCTACTCTAGCTAATCACTCCCAGTTTCAATATGTATCTAGATCGAGACTTAGAGTCATCCAGATTAGTGTCAAAGCTTGCATCGACGTAACTCTTTACGACGAACTCTTTGTCACCTCCATAACCGAGAAACATTTCCTTATTCCACTAAGGATAATTTTGACCGCTGTTCAGTGATCCACTCCTGGATCACTATTGTACCCTCTTTCCAAACTCATGGTTAGGTACACAATGAATTTTCATAGCATATCATACTTTATAGAACCTATGACTGAGGCATAGGGAATGACTTTTCATTCTCTTTCTATTTTCTGCCATGGTCGGGTTTTGAGTCTTTACTCAACTTCACACCTTGCAACACAGGCAAGAACTCCTTCTTTGACTGTTCCATTTTAAACTACTCCGTCTTGATCTATCTCTATAGATCTTGATGCTCAATATGTAAGCAGCTTCACCAAGGTCTTTCTCTGAAAAACTCCTTTCAAACACTCCTTTATGCTTTCCAGAAAATTCTACATTATTTCCGATCAACAATATGTCATTCACATATACTTATCAGAAATGTTGTAGTTCTCCCACTCACTTTCTTGTAAATATAGGCTTCACCACAAGTCTGTATAAAACTATATGCTTTGATCAACTCATCAAAGCATATATTCCAACTCCGAGATGTTTGCACTAGTCCATAGATGGATCGCTGGAGCTTGCACACTTTGTTAGCACCTTTAGGATTGACAAAACCTTCTTGTTGTATCATATACAACTCTTCTTTAAGAAGTCCATTAAGGAATGCAGTCTTGACATCCGTTTTCCAGATTTCATAAAATGTGGCAATTGCTAACATGATTCGAACAGACTTTAAGCATCGCTATGAGTGAGAAAATCTCATCGTAGTCAACACCTTGAACTTGTCGAAAACCTTTTTGTGATAATTCGAGCTTTGTAGATAGTAACACTACTATTAGTGTCTGTCTTCCTCTTGAAGATCCATTTATTCTCAATGTCTTGCCGATCAACGGGCAAGTCCACCAAAGTCCATACTTTGTTCTCATACATGGATTATATCTCAGATTTCATGGCCTCAAGCCATTTTGCGGAATATGGGCTCATCATCGCTTCCTCATAGTTCGTAGGTTCGTCATGGTCAAGTAAGATGACCTCCAGAACAAGATTACCATACCACTCTGGTGCGGATCTTACTCTGGTTGACCTACGAGGTTCGGTAGTAACTTGATTAGAAGTTTTCATGATCATCATCATTTGCTTCCTCACTAATTGGTGTAGGAATCACTGGAACTGATTTCTGTGATGAACTACTTTCCAACAAGGGAGCAGGTACAATTACCTCATCAAGTTCTACTTTCCTCCCACTCAATTCTTTCGAGAGAAACTCCTTCTCTAGAAAGGATCCACTCTTAGCAACAAAGACCTTGCCTTCGGATCTGTGATAGAAGGTGTACCCAGGGCCGACCCTAGGCCAGGGCAGCAGGGGCGACGGCCTGGGGCCCAGCCAAACTAGGGGCCCCGACACCAGCACAAATAAAAGGATACAACCATATAACATAGGCCCAATATTGATGCGAAACAAAAAGGCCAACGAGGCCCGTATATGAAATGTCTAGGAGAAGCCCAAAAGCCTAATACACAACTCATGTGATTGCGCGGCGCCGGATCCTAAAAAAAGACTTGATTGCGCCGCCCCGTGGAGATTTGCTTGATCGCCTCTTCAATTTCTCTGATCCAATCTAGCGACCTGTACTATATACGTACGCATGTGTGATCAAGGCTGCAAGGCCTCATGGTGATTACTTTGTCTTTGCTTTTGCTGGAGAATGGAGCAGATCAGCACCGAGTTACTCCATCGCACTGGCTGCCGGCTTCCGGCACAGTAGGGCAAGGAACGGCAGAACAACCGAGGTATTTTTGTGTGAATTATTTTAGTCCTCAATCTCAATCTGGAGTATTTTTTATTCCTGTAAAAGCAAGGTGTCGGCCCTCGATCCTTTTTTTGGCAAACATGTTGCCTGAAAAACACTTGTCTAGCTGTGAGAAGAAACACAGTAAAGGAGCAGATAAATTAACTATCATTAATCTTGACACTATCATTGATGATTTTTGAATAAAAAAATCCGTTTCTCATGATTATTAAAGGCATTTGTTTTTTGTTGTGCTATGTAACTTACTGATATTTGATCTAGAACATAAAAGTACAACATTGTTACCAAATATTATCCAGCCGAAATTTTTATCATTGTTATTATTATGGCTTTACAATATTTTTTGATATCAATGTATGGAATCTAAAACGAAAACACTTTGACCATTGGGCCCATTTATCGAGTTCTCCCTAGGGCCTCCAAAACTTCAGGGCCGTCCCTGGGTGTACCCAATAGTTTCTTTTGGTTTCCTATGAAGACACACTTCTCTGATTTGAGTTTGAGCTTATCAGGCTGAAACTTTTTCACATAAGCATCGCAGCTCCAAACTTTCGGAAACGACAGCTTAGGTTTCTTGCTAAACCACAGTTCATACGGTGTCATCTCAATGGATTTTTAGATGGTGCCCTATTTAACGTGAATGCAGCTATCTCTAATGCATAACCCCAAAACGATAGTGGTAAATCGGTAAGAGACATCATAGATCGAACCATATCTAATAAAGTACGGTTACGATGTTCGGACACACCATTACGCTGTGGTGTTCCAGTTGGCGTGAGTTGTGAGACTATTCCACATTGTTTCAAATGAAGGCCAAACTCGTAACTCAAATATTTGCCTCTACGATCAAATCGTAGAAACTTTATTTTCATGTTACGATGATTCTCAACTTCACTCTGAAATTATTTGAACTTTTCAAATGTTTCAGACTTATGTTTCATTAAGTAGATATACCCATATCTGCTTAAATCATCTGTGAAGGTCAGAAAATAACGATACCCGCCGCGAGCCACAACACTCATCAGACCGCATACATCGGTATGTATTATTTCCAATAAGTCAGTGGCTCGCTCCATTGTTCTGGAGAACGTAGTCTTAGTCATCTTGCCCATGAGGCATGGTTCGCAAGCATCAAGTGATTCCAAAAGTCCATCAACATGGAGTTTCTTCATGCGCTTTACACCAATATGACCTAAACGGCAGTGCCACATATAAGTTGCACTATCATTATCAACTTTGCATCTTTTGGCTTCAATATTATGAATATGTGTATCACTACTGTAACACCCCGGATGTAACTTGCCATAATTGTAACTCTGACTCTGCCATTTTCGGCTTTAAGTTATGAGATTTCCCTTCGTGGTTGGGTTTTTGTCTTTGTTTTGCATTTTGTTCATGTCATGCATTTCATATCATGTCATCATGTGCATCTCATTTTGCATACGTGTTCGTCTCATGCATCCGAGCATTTTCCCCGTTGCCCGTTTTGCAATCTGACACTCCTACGTGCACCGGCGTACCACTTTTGTCTCTTTTTGTGAGCGGGCGTTAAATGTTCTCGGAATGGACCGAGATTTTCCAAGTGACCTTGGTACACCACCGGTGACCGCATGTCAAATTTCGTGTCATTTGGAGTCCGTTTGATGCTCCAACGGTTAACCGAGGAACTGCAAAGGCCTCTGTTGTGTTCCATCCCAACACCCCTGCAAAACGGCCCAATAACCCATCCAAACCCCTTCCATGTCCTCCGCCGTCAGATCACGATCGCGTGGGCCAAAACTACACTCCATTTGGACACTCCTACCTCCTCCTACCTATAAATAGGTGCTCCCTCCGGAATTTTCGCGCAGTCAAACCCTAGCCTCGCTCCTCCTCGCGTCCGGACCGTGCCGGACAAGTCCGCGCCGCTGCCCGCAACCAACCAGTGCCCGCCACGTGGTGCACCCACGCCCACTTCACCACCGCCGCCTGGGGTCCAGATCCGGCCCGCCCCGGGGCCGAACTGGGCCTCGCCGGGCCCGCACGCTGCCGCCCGCTCCCGCGGCTCGTCCCCACCACCAGCCGCTCGCCTCCACCGCGATGTCTCTGCACACCGCCGCCCAAGGAGCCTCCTCTGCCGCCCAGCTCCTCCCGCGCCGCCGCGCTCATCCACTAGCGCCGCCACTCGCCGCCAAGTTCCTCCCGTCACAGGCCGCATCCGCCGCTCGCCGCTCCGGCCACCTCGTCGCCCGGCGTCGCCCCGTCCGGAAACCCCGCCAGCGATCTCGTCTACAAGCTCCGGCCGCTGCGTCCCCTCCTCTCCGGCGAAGATCCGGTGATTCTCCAGTGAACCTCGGATCTCGCGAACCCTAGATCCAGTTTCAGTTGAGGTTGACCCCGAAATTCCCCCAAGTCCCTAATATTTTTATGCTTTGTTCATTGCATCATAACTCCATGACCATAGCTCCATTTCATGCATATGAGATATCGAAATGTTCATTGTGAGATGCTCTTCATTTCATTCCATTGTGGTATGCTTGTTTGAGTTCATCTTGATGCCCTAATCATTGATGCAAGAGTGCTATAAAATGTTTACTCCTGTTACTTAGCAGATTATCATGTTTTGTCATTTTTGTCTCTTTTGTTGTGTGCTTCATATGAGCATGAGCTCTACATGTGTTTTGGTCTATGCCATGCCATCTTTACAGGGGTGATTGCCATGTATTTTTGTGATCAATGTGGTGACTATCACAAGCATGCAAAGTAGCCTTCGTGATATTGCTGATTTCAGGGTCTCAGGATTTTGCTAAGTCTTTTGTCTGCTGTTATTTTTATGCCATGTAAACATGATGCTACAGTGAGATCCATGCTTGTTTTGAGTATCTTCAGTAAGGGTGTTTTGGTAATCAATTTTGCTATAAAATGTTCATGGCAGATTGTTTACATGTTAATCAATTTTGCCATGGTTGTTGTTAGTGATCCATGCATGCTATGAACTTGCTCTTGCCATGGTTAGCTTCTTGAACATGTCTTATTGCTGTTAGTATGCTTATCTTGTCATGCAAGGCATTGTGATGAGTGATTTGAGCTTGCAAAGATGCCTTCATAGTTCTGTTTATGGCATGCTCTGTTTTCTGCTAAGTCTGAAATTGTTAATAAAACTTGCTATGTTTACATGGCTGCCATCATATTTTCTGTACCTTTTTGGCTCATGGTCAGTAAGGGACTTTTGTTCTATGCATTTAGTAGATTCATGCCATGCCTTTGTTTGCTATGACATCTTCCTGTAGAATGTTGTTTGCTTGCTCTAAACATGGTTTCCTGATGTTATTCCTGGCATGCTAGTATTTTCACTAAGTCTGTGATGCTAATATCGTTTGCACTTTTGCCATGCTTGTTTGAACCTGCTCTTGGGTGATTTAGCCGTAGATTAGTGCTCATGTTTTGTCACGCATCTTGAGTACATCACTACCATATGATTTGTTGCTATGTTGGGGTGCAGTAGCTTAGTTTCTTGTTGCATTCTAGATGGCATCGTGTTGTTAATCGCAGAATTGTGCCATTCTTGTTTTGCTTGCCTTTTGCAAACCATGCATCCGATTCCGGTGATCTTTATATCGATTTCGACTGAAATCATCGCATCTTTCCAGCAGCACAGTTGGTTTGCCAAGTTGATTCCTTGATCATTATTTTCCTTCCAGTGCACGCATATGCATTACATATCACATCTGGCATGTCATGCCATGTTTTGCATCATGTTGCTTGTGCATTTGCACCGTGGTTGATTGGTATTCCTTTGCTTGTGTTCTTGCTTTGGGTAGAGCCGGGAGACGAGTACGTGATCGAGGAACCTGTTGAGTATGCTTACGAGGATCAAGCTTTCCTCCACTCTGAGAACTTTGCAGGCAAGATGACCATACCCTTAAAATCACTTCTATCTTTGCTTGCTACTTCTAACATCCCAAAATTCTAAATTTTGGAATGTTATATTAAATAGATAGATTTGATTGATTGTTTGATTGATTGTGTGAAATTGAGTGAAATTCGAAACCTTTGAAAGTTAAATGAGAGGGAATAAAAGGACTTTCCCAAACTTTCAGTTTGCATATTTTATCTCCGTGAATTCAAATTCTTTTCACCACAATACCCTGGAGAGAAGATGACATGACTTCTTCCATTTATTTAAATAAAAAGGGGTGTTGAAAATATTTGAATTTCGTTTGAAAATATTTCCAATTCTAAAACTAAATGCAACTCAATGATTTTCACGAGAGAAGATAAAATGACTTCTTCAAAACATATGAAATATGAGTTGGGAGTTTCAAAGGATCAAATTCAAAGTCCTTTTGGAAATTATTATTTTTATTTGGAGTTATTTGGGTTTTATTCAAATTATTTTTCTCCAAAAATAAAATACATGGTAACATGATTTCCTACAATAGAAAGTTGGAGAGAAATAAATTTGAATTCATTTTGATATTTTTAAAATGATTTTTGTTGGATTTTATTAGACCAATAGCACTCTTTGAATTATCTAAATTGTGTGAATTTTATTTAATGCTAGGAAAATGTTCACGTTGTAGACAATCTTTTTCTGAAAATTTTGATATATAATATGCCTATATACAATTTGAGTTTTATTTTCGTTTTTCAGTTTATCGCTTTCTATTTTTTTAAAATTACAAAAACTACGCGCGCGCCTGAAACTAACTGTCGCCACTTGCGCAGCACAGTGGCAGCGGGCACCCCATCTTTTCTTTTTCTTTATCCTATATGGGCCAGGCCCAGCCGGCCATATTCCTTCCTCATATTTTTTTTCTTTCTATAGTTTTTCTTTTCTTTTCTATTACTCAAAAAAAATATTTTGCAGTGTGCGCGGCCGACCAAACCGTATATATATATATATATATATATATATATATATATATATATATATATATATATATATATATATATATATATATATATATATATATATATATATATATATAGAGCCTCCAAAAATCATCCGATTCAGATTAAATCAATATTTTGGTTTGACGCGACTTCTGGAAGTTGTCTCCTCTCTCCGAAGTTGTCTTTTCTCTTCCTTATAAAGGTATCTTTCTTTGTTTTTTTCTTTTTATACTTCCGTAGTTTATTATTTCAAGACTAATACGATAGAATAATTAGATTATTAATTAGTCTACGTATTTATACATTAGACCTTAGCTGTAGCTATTTTTCTTCCGTAAAATAGTTTGGCCCTGATTTTTTAAATAGCCATAACTTTTTACTCGTTCATCCAAATTATATGAAACCAACGCCCACTTCTTTGTTACGATCTACTCTATCCAGTAAAACAACTTAAACATGTTTTTGAAAGTTTTAAAATTTGAATTCAAACAAATTTGTATTCAAACTTCGTTTGTTCGTAACTTGAGTTCCGTAACTCCGATTTAGTTGATTCTTTTTGCAAATCGAAGCTCTTGACTTAAAATTTCTAATAATGCCAAATTCACATAATTTTGGTACTGTTAGAAATTGTTTTATGTTGCAAGAGTTATTTGCTTGGTTTTGAAGTTTTCCGAATCGTCTTCTTCGAACTTTCTGATCTTTTGAGTAATTGCTTATGTGTGGTTACTATTGCTTGCTTATGATAGATTGAACGGAGTGTGACGAGTAGAACTATCAAGAGTTTTGAGTGTGAATCATCTTCGTCAACATTGCAGGCAAGTTCACACTTTGATCATACCCCTTTATCGCCCAGTTTTTATGCATTAGTTCCAATCCTCAAACATTGCATGGTTAGGATGTCATTAACATGTGGGTTGGGAAGTAGTTGATGAGGTAGAACCTATTGCCCTGTTATATTCAAACCTTGGGAGTTACTTCTATGCTTTGCTTATATTGCTATGCTATGCTCATAGACGTGGTTTGGGTGAGTGAAATCCATGACAGATGTGAGGTTGTTAATTAATGGTTCAACTTAAGGTGGCAACTAATTTTACATCTGGGTGGACTGAGGCACCTAGAGTACCCAGTGTTGCCTGTATTTTTGGAAATCCCTGAGTACCTGTGTGATCTTCCTATGGACCGCCACCCAGGCTCAAAGGGATCATAAGATTATTCATGCTAGAAACTTTCGTGTGGAGCCACAAGCTATTATGGGCTCTAGCGTAGTTGAGTAAGTTACATGAAGCTCTTGAAGAGGTGGATCAGCAGGTAGTGGGTTGTAGGTTTGGTATGGTCTGCCCGGAGTAGAGAGTTAATGTTTCTGAAAGACTGTGTCTCGGTCATCCGTTTCTCAAACAACATGTAATGTGAGAAAATTCAACGGAGGCGATCGAGTCTTGTGGGGAAAAGTGCGCAAACCTCTGTAGAGTGTACACACTAATCATGGTTAGCCGTGTCCCCAGTTATGGACATCTTGAGTCTCTGGTACTTGGATTATCCTATTGATCTCATCACGTTACTTAAATAATTTGTTGGGTTAATGATTATTATTTTGGGATTGAGTTGGAGGGACCTTCTCAATATTTTCAACCAACTTTGTAGTTAAATCAAATATATTTCTTTGCAGTAGGGAAAAATTGGCTTTTCGCAAAAACATTATAACCATGGAGCTTTTCCACCAGCCATATATGCATGTAGTGATAGCTATTATTCATCATTATCCTCTGGTGTGAATTTGCCAGTACATTCAATGTACTGACCCTTTGTGGCTGCAACGTCTCATGTTGTAGGATTCTTACGACGAGTAAGTGGTACGTTAGGGTTACGATTTCTACACTCAACTTTGCCGTTGGTGTTGATGGGAATCCACAACCTTGTTGTTACTTCTCCTATTTGGATTGAGGTAATAGTATTTACGTTCCTTTATACATGTGATTTACCTCTGTTATAAATCCTCGAGTACTGTGTGTGTCAGCATACCGATCCAGGGATGACACTTAAGCACAGAGACTTGACCGTCTGAGTTCGGGTCGCTACAAGATGGTATCAGAGCACATATTGACTGTAGGACGTGACCCTAGAGATTGGCTAGCCCATAGGAAAGATTTTCTCTACAACTTCATTTTTAAAAGATCTTTTACTTCTCTTCTCTTCTGAGCTTATTCAAATATTCCCTTTAGTGAGACCATACCCCTTTCCCCTTTTGACCACATAAAGATTCGGCTGATGAGACCACTTCAAGAAGTACAAGATATCGGACAACTAAGACCACTTCGGAATGAAGAGGATTTTACTGTGTATTATAATAATGGAAAATACAACGGTTGAAGACTCCAAAGACTAGGAGAATTTGAAGGCCCTGTAGAATTTTCCAGATTTGTATGACCTAGGAAGGCACCCCTTATGGAACTTGGCAGACTGTTGAAGCTATCAATACCCGAGATCAATGTGTATAGGAGAAAGACCGGAACATGGAGCATGAGAACTCAATTTTTTTTCAAAGAAACCTAAGGCAGGAGATATCAACTATGGACTGATAGCTCATGGAAATGACAAGATCAGAAACATGGCTATCCATGAATCGCCCGCTCATGCTATTGTCACCAAGCTGAGTTAAGCATGCATTTCTTCGGAATGATTGGATGGTAGAAGGCTGATGGAGCATCTGTCAGCAAAAGATGAAGTTTTAACCTTAGCTGGTGTATCGCTAGGATCTGGAGTATTACATCAACAATTTGATGGACCTTTAGGAAGCCGTATTTGACAAGGAAGCATTTCGTGAAGAACTTAGGACCCAGAAGCTGAAGTAGCCAAATTGGAGGAACAAAACCTCGAGATATCGGAGATTTGTCAGGAACTAAAGGACAGTAGGACCATGGTTCATGTCGAGGTTGGTGAAACCCAGAAGTTTGGAACACAACTCTAGAAATATTGAAGGATGTCATGAGAGACTTCGTGTCAACAGAGATGATCTGGCAAAAGAACTTGAGAAGGACAAGCACGATCGAAAGAAGCCATCGGAGACATGAACAAGACTCGTAGAGCTTGATGAATTTGAAGATTTATTGACCTTTAGAAGACCCAACCCCTATTATATGCCTATGTTAGATGCGACGATTGTGAGCTGTCATTTGTTTGATGTTTTTCGACAGCCACAACAAAAATCTGTCTTTTCAAAACTGTTGTTTGCATTGTGTGTATCCCCCCTTTGTCTCTCTCATCTCACCCCAAACCCATGGACCCAATAGAGGACGAATGGAGATGAACTCATGTTTCCCTGGACCGGTAAGTCAATTGGAGACGGACTAATGGATTCAGAACATGGAGGATCATATGAAGAATAACCCTATAGTTGGAAAGGATATGATCCAGCATGCTCTTCGGTGCTTTGAAAGAGGTGCTGCTACTTGGTGGAGAATGTACCAAAACATCAATGGATGGCAAGGAGTAACCACTTGGAAGGATTTTAAGTTGACTTTGCTAAAGTCTCGGTTCGTGTCCCAAACATTGGAGCCTTCTGGAAAGTATATGGAGAAACCTTGTGCATGCAAGCTTTGTGGAGAAATAGGACACAACCATAAGGAACACAAGGATGAATGCCCTAATTGTGAAGAAAGTCACCCAGATGAAGAATGCCCAACTAGGCAGATTACTTGTTTCTTATGTGAAGGGACTACCCACTACCCTGCACAATGTCACATTTACCCCATGGTACGAAGAATCGTACAACAGAAGAAAGAAGTAAAGAAAGGAGCCCTTATGGAAATTTTAGAAGAACCCATGATGAAGGAAGATGTCGGGGACACGCCCAAAGAAGAACCAATTAAACCCTGCACCAAGTCATGCTATTCATGTGGAGAAGAAGGACACATCTCCTAGAATTGTATAAATGGGGATCTAGTAGAATTCCCGACAGAGGAAGTAGAATATGACCCACAAGAAATAGAAGCCATGATTGGCATGGAAAGGTCCAGGAAGAGAAGCAGATTGGATTCTAGGAAGGACCTGAGTCATATCACCTATTACAGGTGCAAGGAGTCGGGGCACTACCACAGTAGTTTCCCAAAAAGGAAACCTCGAGACTTGTCAGAAGTAATATGTTTTCGTTGTAATGGAGCAGGGCATTTTGCCAGAGAATGCCCCAAGGAGAAGGAGACTTGTGATAATTAGTTGTGTCTGTGAGAAGTAATGTAGTAGTAGTAGAAGTAGTGGGAACAACTCTTTTGTATCAAGGTGTTGAGTTGAGACATGTAATGGAAAAGCGAGAGATTGTAATCATTGGAGAATGAATAAAGTTAGCATCGTTGGTACTGATATGGATTTTATGAGTTGTTACTCTATGAAGAAGATTTTTGACCATTTTCCAGGATATGAGAAATATGGTCTATGGATGAATTTGTGCATTTCAAGGGTGGTAGTACCCTGTGAGAACCCTTGACCCCTGGAAAAGATAAGGATATTCCACTGAGTGGATTTCGGACAAAATGAGTACGAGTTTTGTCTCGATATGTGAGATACCCCAAAAGTATGTGGGATGAAGTTGGAGACCGTCAGTTGTTTGGACCAAATGTGATCAAGGAGTCAGGAGAGAATTTTAAGTTGATTCGAGATAGATTGAAGGTATCCAAGTCCAGGCAGAAGAGTTATGCAGACTCAAAAACTCAAGGAGGTAGTCTATGAGATTGGAGACAGAGCATGTCTTCGCCCCCTCTGCAAGGAGTTAAACAATTTGTAGTTAAGGGAAAGTTAGCCCCGAGATTTGTAGGACCATACCGAGTTTTGGAGCGTATGGGAGAAGTGGCCAACAAGTTGGAGTCACCCGAAGGACTATCAGGAGTTCATGATGTGTTTCACGTTTCTCAGTTGAAGAAGTGCCATGCAGGGATGGCCAATATTCCCCTGTAAGGATGCTTGACCCTGGAAAGGATAATGATGTTCCACGAAGTGGAGTATGGACTTCATAAGTATAAGTTTTTACCTCGGTATGTGGGATATCCCACGAGGATGAAGAGATGAAGTACTATTGGATATAAAGGAGGTATGATGTTGGTAATATGGAGCAATGGCAACCCCATGACAAGTCTGAGTACTCACATCTTGGTTTGGTGCCAATAGAAGGAAAAGAGACAGTGCAATTGGATGAATTTTAAGGATGCTAGGAAGTTGGATGTTGGAATAATGATTAGCTGCCCCGAGCATGAGTTCAAGGATTACAAGTGATGAGATGGGCCATAACCCACAGGCCCTAGGACCTGCCAAGAAGCAAGCACACTCTTGCTGAAGGAAAAACCCTGGAAGGAGTTATGACTTTATCAGCTGACGATTTTATAGGAGTTTACGCAAAACCTGAGAGTTGTGAAGGAACGATAGATGTTTGTTTGGCTTGCAGAATCGATGGATTTATCCGAACCTTGGTTCATCGACAAGAGAAATTCTTCAATGCTTGTGAGGATGACCGAGTGTTAGAATGTGAGATTCGCTAAACCGTATACAAGGTAATGATTTGGGTGCGGGGTGGATTGATCACCATACCGACTTACTCTTATTATTCGCCTTGCTATGTGGGATGGTAAATCTGAGTGACTTACCTATAGTAAAGAGACAATGATCAAAACCCTGTTTAACCCTTAGAATGGTATAAGAATTTTTTCCCTTGTACGAGGCAGCTTTTGCCAACCGTAGGTTATACGGTGAGGATCAACCAGACCCATTT
Source organism: Triticum dicoccoides (assembly GCF_002162155.2). Taxonomy (NCBI): domain Eukaryota; kingdom Viridiplantae; phylum Streptophyta; class Magnoliopsida; order Poales; family Poaceae; genus Triticum; species Triticum dicoccoides. The sequence goes on along the minus strand of NC_041392.1, from coordinate 277,253,852 downwards.
CCTGCGGGAGAAACCCTAAATTGTTAACCAACATGAGATATCGATAGTTAGTTAGTACTGGCGCCACACCCGTCAGCTGAAGACCCAGTCTCGGAATAACCTTACCAAGATAAAAGGACACAAGAATTGAGGTAAAGGTTATGCCACTATCGGAAGAGCCCAGAGATGGAATTTCCCAAGATCTGGGAAGACCGACACTGTCAAGAATAAGGATGGAGTATATGAGTATTGATGGGACCGTAACCATGTCTTTAAGGGTGGTAGCACCCCAGACCCCCTGCGACGATCGATGGATATTGAGGAGACCCCCAAACCCTAACCTATTTTCTTTCTAGCCTCTCTGAATCTCGAGGACGAGATTCATTTTAAGGGTGGTAGGTTTGTAACATCCCAAAATTCTAAATTTTGGAATGTTATATTAAATAGATAGATTTGATTGATTGTGTGAAATTGAGTGAAATTCGAAACCTTTGAAAGTTAAATGAGAGGGAATAAAAGGACTTTCCCAAACTTTCATTTTGCATTTTTGATCTCTGTGAATTCAAATTCTTTTCACCACAAAACCCTGGAGAGAAGATGATATGACTTCTTCCATTTATTTAAATGAAAAGGGGTGTTGAAAATATTTAAATTTCGTTTGAAAATATTTCCAATTCTAAAACTTTATGCAACTCAATGATTTTCACGAGAGAAGATAAAATGACTTCTTCAAAACATATGAAATATGAGTTGGGAGTTTCAAAGGATTAAATTCAAAGTCCTTTTGGAAATTATTATTTTATTTGGAGTTATTTGGGTTTTATTCAAATTATTTTTCTCCAAAAATAAAATACATGGTAACATGATTTCCTACAATAGAAAATTGGAGAGAAATAAATTTGAATTCATTTTGGTATTTTTAAAATGATTTTTGTTGGATTTTATTAGACCAGTAGCACTCTTTGAATTATCTAAATTTGTGTAAATTTTATTTAATGCTAGGAAAATGTTCACACTGTAGACGATCTTTTTCTGAAAATTTTGATATATAATATGCCTATATAAAATTTAAGTTTTATTTTCGTTTTTCAGTTTATCGATTTCTGTTTTTTTTAAATTACAAAAACTGCATGCACGCTTGAAACTAACTGTCGCCCACGTGCGCAACATAGTGGCAGCGGGCGCCCCATCTTTTCTTTTTCTTTATCCTATATGGGCCAGGCCCAGCCGGCCATATTCCTTCCCCATATTTTTTTTATTTCTATAGTTTTTCTTTTCTTTTCTATTACTAAAAAAAATTTGCAGTGTGCGCGGCCGGCCGAACCGCCTAAAGGCCTTTTGGCCCATGGCGCACCCCCTCTTTTTTTTGTCTACGTTTAGTCCCACATTGCGTATCCTTTAAC